>NC_079294.1:21583169-21886200 GCF_023638135.1 Falco biarmicus | reverse complement strand
TCTTTGTGTGATATCATAAAGGGTCTTCTTACCTCTTTGTGATGGCTGTAATTACAATGACTTTGTTGTTACCTCAGTCTTCTCCAAGTAGTTATCCATGTAGGAACCAGGCAGAAGTCAAAAGTTGTTTTAACTAGTTTCTTATATTTTGTTGGTATAAAGAGAGTAGATGTCCCTGCCTTGTGTATCTAGCAGGCTGTTGTCCTTGGTGAAAACATTAATGAATTGGGTTACAATGCAAATATGAGTACAGCGTTGCCAATAAGTGGTTTGACTTTTATGGATAGAACTCCTCAGGAACAGTTCAAGCTGAAAAAACTCACAGCTGAAATTTTGAAAAACCTCCTCCATATTTTTCTTCTCTAATTGTGTTTGTCAAACAGGATGCTAGTTTTTCAGTAGGTTGTAGTGTCTTTGGCAAAGTAAGCCACTGTGATATCCACTTTCAGAAAAGGAGCTGTGATGGATCAGCCTCACTACTTCCCACTTCAACAAACCTCATGATAGTCCTATAGGTCACTTCTTTTTGGTGGGCAATATGGAAGTGTTGTTGGATTGTTGACCTTTGAGTCAGGATGTTGAGCTCACCTCTGCTTCCCGTGTCTTCATAGACATAGCACAAGCTACATGCTGGTAGTTTCTTTCCCTACATTTGAAATGAAGAATGTCTTCCTGCTTAACACAAATGTTTTGAGGCTTAGCAATTTAATGCTTGTAAAGTATTTTGAAATCCTAGGAAAACTGCAAAGTGGAGCAGAGTATCAGAATCACCTGACCCAAGACCATAAAAAAACCAAATCCAAACAACCTTTCAGTATATCTTTAAATTTATAGAAGGTATATACCTCAATAGTTGCCTCTTCTGCCATGCACAGGAACAATCATCAGCCTCATGATTTCTAGGGTAGCAATTCCTGAGGTTTACTTTTCCAGGGACAGGCAAAGAGCCAGGTGATGCTGCTGATGAACCTGCTCTCTCTCTCTCCCCTTGCTTTATTTCTTTTTGTTGTTTTGTTGGTTATTTTTTTAATCCTTTCATCTTTACAGAAATTTCTAGCTTTGAGTCAAGCTTGATTCCTAATTCCTTCCACTTGGTAACCATCTCTGAATTTTTCTCCCCATTCCTGTTCTACCTCAGCACAGTATGCCTTCAGGTGGCATCACTTATGAATGTTCCAGCCAAAAAAAAGATGAAAGCAGCCTGCATGCAGCCAATCAAAATTTTCAAGGTCATGTGCCTGACAATAGGGGCTTTATTGTTAGTCTATTACATCCCATTCCTCGGGATGGTCACAGCCTGGCATTTTGGAGGTGATTCTCCCTTGCCCAATGTTGTGGTTTAACCCCAGCCAGCAACCACATAGCTGCTGCTCACTTACTCCCCCTACCCCCGTAGTGGGATGGGGAGGAGAACCAGGAAAAAGGGTAGAACTCATGGGTTGAGATAAAAAAACATTTAGTAATTGAAATAAAATAAAATAATAATGATACTAATAACAAATGTAATGAAAAGGAGAGAGAGGCAGAGAGGAATAAAATCCAAAGGGAAAAAACCCTGAGTGATGCACAATACAATTGCTCACCATCCGCTGACCAACGCCCAGTCCTGAGCAGCAATCTGCCCACCCTGGCCAACCCCTCCTAGTTTATATACTCAGCATGATGTTCTATGGCATAGAATATCCTTTTGCCTCATCTGGGTGAGCTGTCCTGGTGGCGTCCCCTCCCAATTTCTTGTGCCCCTCCAGCCCTCTCATTGGCAGGGTCTAAACAATTGGAAAGACCTTGACTTGTATAAACATCACTCAGCAACAACTGGAAACATCAGTGTGCTGTCAACATTATTCTCATACTAAACCTAAAACGCAGCATTGTACCAGCTACTGAGAAGAAAATTAACTGTATCCCGGCCAAAACTAGGACCACTGACTAGATGTGGTTTGGAGAAAAGACAGACTGACCTTGGCAGATAAGCAAGCCTTGTGGATCACCTGGAAGGTCTGAGTAACTGTCAGAGGATAACTGAGAGAAACACTGTTCAGGGAGAAGAGCAGACACTCCACCCCCTGTTAACAGGATGAGCACAGACTTTTTGTCTTTTTGTCATAAATATTATTTTTCTCTCCCAAAGGCCTTGACAGCTGTGCCTATGAACTGGATCCTGCTGAGCAATACTTTGTTCCTCAATTACTTACGAATGGAGATAGCATAGTGGAGGGTGTTTCACACTACTGTGTTTTGAGCTATGCTATAGCTTGAAAGACATTAGTGTTTTGGATGTTTTCATTAGAAACCCAAGAAGAGTTCCCAAGAAATCTGCCTTAGTGGTCGGGCATTGAGTGTTGGTCCATCTGACCTAGCCAAAAAAGTCTGTATTGGTGTTTGGCCAGGCAGAAACACTCCAAGAGAGAGCAAGCCAATAAGGAAGAATCAGTGTCATATTAGCATTTTGCTACTATGGGAGAGAAATTCAGGAACCTGAGCAAGGATCTAGATGAGCTCTTGGTAGAAAAGTCTTAACTGCCAATGTATCTGATGGCATGGATCTCCCAGTCTCTTCTGCTGAAGCTGTTTGGTTGTCCATACATCACTTTAATGGAGAAGATACACTTGGCAATTAGGGTGTCCATCTTAGATTTGAAAGGCTGAAGTTCAGATCCCTGCTACCAATCTGCCAAAGCAGAGAGACGAACTGTGCTTTTCAGCACTCTGGGGCATGCTACAGCTGTTGGGCAATGAGCCATTCTGTGAGGGCTTGGGGTGCCTGTTGTCTGCAGCCTGGTTTTCTGAACTAAGGCAGTTGCTTTGGCCTGGGCAAGACTGATTTGCAGACTGGAGTGCATTTTCAAAGGATGCGCTAAGTGTCTGTTTTCCCTCTGCAATGCTGGACGTTGGGATAGGGCTGGTCTCTTCTTTGGAGAAAAAGACCTGTAGAGTCCCACAGTAGACGACAAGGATCCTTACCAAGGAGAAGGAGCTGTTAATGTTTCTTGGTCTGAGCAGGGCCTAGCCACAGCATTGCTCCACATCTGAGAAATCATTTAACAGCCCTATTTACCATTACAGTTCTAAGTTACATCTTTCCTGCAAGATGAAGGACAGAGATCCCTGAGGCCATATTGTTGACCCTGCCAGGCATGTCTGGGCCAAGCTAGTTCCAGAGCCAAAGCATCTGCTATCTGCTTCAGATACCTTACACACCAGTTCACCAGGAGGTATTTATCTCCCTGCATTTTTTTTTCAAGTCACCTGAATCCTTTTTGGCAGGAAGCCTGCTTCCTGACATGCCCTGAAGACTGGGCTGAGGGCTCACAATGCAGGTGGGTGTGCAGGGACTGAAATGTGCTCCACTGAGGATGTTAACAGCCTCCTAGACATGAGGAAAACATTTTGGACCATTGAACATTTGTCCTACACAGGCACACTAAGGCCTTCTTGATATTTGGCTTTCAGTAACACAAATGTTTTCTTGTGCTTTCTTACTGCCAGGGAAGTTCTAAACACTTAGCCAAAGTCTCCCTTTTTTTTTTAAGCGGAGTATGTTACTCTTCCTTCAATCCTTTTGTATCGTTCTTAAAAATTCTCCCATAATTCATGTCAGCCCTTCAAATGTTTGCAAATTTGTCATCTTTAGTCATTGCTTTGCCAAGCTATTAACTCTTCTGAATTAATTCAAAGTCAGTCTCGCCATTTCCCTGATCATTTTGCTGCTGTTCTTTTTTAATATCTCTCAATTTGTCATTATGAATGCATCTAAGGCAAAGGCGTTATCGCTTTACTGAGTTCATAACACACCCAAGTTTCTCAGGCACGTCCCTGAGAAAATACACTTCAGTGTAATCCTGCAAAGGGATGCTTTTTTTTCTGGCTTCATGTACTTGAGATTAAGATTGTGCATGACAGTTGTCAAAACTAAGGAGATACAGCATGAGAAGTGGTATGTAACAGCACAGATAGTCCTTCTGCAGGGCTGCTTATGGGACCATTGTCTGGGACAGGCTTGTGGTGCTGGCACGTGCTGCACCCACCTCCAGCAACTCCCCCTCAGTGATTTCTGTTTGGTGTCCCTAGTCCCACCCTGGCCCCTTCAGCTGACTCCTTCAGGCATGGTCAGGACGGAGATTAAGGGAAGCAGGTGGAAGCTGGAAAAATGGCATATTGCTTCTCATATGGCACACACAATCTACTACAAACACCATGTTGTGTACACAGGCACCCAAGCTGGGCCCTTAGTGTCATGACTGGTGTGACAGACCCTTGGGCTGGTGGATTAACTTCTGCTGGCTTCTGTGTGAACTTGCAAGTATAAGAGAAAGGGATGTTCATTCTGCAGGGACAGAAAGTAGTTGTTCAATTTAGGCAGCTAGTTGCCCTGTCTTTCCATTGGTAAGGCATATTCCCACTCAAGCTCTGAACCACAGGTCGGATGAGATTCACTGTCCCCGGAAGAGTCAATTGTATTTAATGCAGAGCGTGCTGGACCAGCTGTAGATAGCAGTCTACAAATGTGTATGGCTTGGGGCAAAAGATAACATAGTGGTACACTTCCTCCCAGATGTGGCTGCAGGAAGGAAGCTCTGCTCAGGACAGTGCCTGTCATCAGTGCAACCGGGTAGAAAGTAGAACAGTAATGGAGAAAGCAGAAAATTATAAGAGTGTTCAAGTAATACCAGTACATTGAGCCAGGACTTGTAGGATGAAGCTGTAAGTGGAAACACTGAAAGTATCCCATTCTCGCAGCTAAACTTGTTTATGATTTTTAATTAAGAATATCCTGAATACACCCAAAAGTTAACTGCTGAAATGCATAGTTTCCTTTCTGCAGTATGATTAATATTTTTTCTGGCCTGCTATTCTTCCATTAAAATCACATTGCGTCACAACATTGAAGCATAAGTAGATTTCAAACTCTCCCTCAGCATCATCATCAGTTTTTAATTCACACACAGCATTTTAGAAGCCACTGAAATAAGCTCTTTATGCTTCATGATTGCAAAGATTTTAGTGTTGGCTTATGCATCAGGCAATTTAGAAGCATATTATAATGTCTGAAAAGCCATGACAACCTCCAAAGGAATTTATCCTGAAGAGACAGCTAAGGAATGTATTTAGCACAACCTGAGAGGAGAATATTCTTTGCAGAGCAGAACCTGGCTGAAATGTAAGAGCTGCTGAGACAGAGTTGGCGGTTGCTGTCCTACAGGGGCTTGGCCTGCTGTTCCTCTGAAGGACGCAGTTGATCATCTTGCCGTGTGTCTCTTCTCTTAGCATTTGTGGGTTTGCATGAGGGAATGAGGAAATATGTTTAGCAGTATGAATTGTAAATTTCAGGTGGTCATTTTCCAGGAAATTCCTGGTCTATTAGAGTATATTAACCTGAAGGGTGAGGAACTGTCCTCTGTAGAAGCTCCTTCCATTCAAAACGCCCCAGAGCAGAGTCAGTTGTATGCCAAGAGGTCATTGTCTCTTTCTTTTTTTCTGGAATGTGACTGCTTCTCAAGATGCTTGTTCTTTGAGCCAGTTGTCCTGTCCCAGTTCAAATCTGAAGTGTCCTAGTCTGGTTCTGAATTGGGGTCCTTGTAGGCCCTGTATCCCTGATTTGTTAGAGCTACGTCAAGCCTTCTGGCTGCACTGAGGCAAGCTGCAGGTTTCTCAGTACTTGGATGCTCTCCTGGAAGAAAACCTGCAGTTCCTCAAGCTTTGATCAGTTCTGCCAGTTGGGTGGTTTGCAAATAGGCCAACGCCCACACTCTGGGAACTGTTTTTCTTGAAAGTTGCAAGTTATTGCCTATTGGAACTGGAGGCTGAGCCTGTTTGTAAACAGAGACTACTTACTGCAGTATTTTGTTTCCTTAACACTATCTGGCAATTTAAGTGAAAGTTAGCCAAAAGCCCCTGCTTTAGTCAGGTATGCTAATTGGATTTGGAGTGACTTGATGGGCTTCCACACCCTGGTCCAGTACTTGCAGATCGATAGCTTTTGCCAACAGTGAAGAAGACCTGACATAGGAGATGTTACTCCAGCCAGGAAGAGTCACATTCCCCATGTGCTGGAGTAAGGACCTACCCAGATAGCTTTTCCCAGGCATGAAGTACCAAAGACAGGTCTGTGTTATCACTCCTCAATACTCTTAAGCTGCTTTTTTAGTTGCGGGTCTGCCCACGTGCATTTAAATCCTTTCCTGCTTAATCTGTATTCACCGTATATTAGGAAAATAGCATTTTAGGCTTGCTGAATATACAAGCCTTGGACCTCTGGAGAACTGAGTGCAAGAGACAGGTCACATCTAAATGAGCTTGGGTCTCACCCAGTTGCTAAAGAAAACTTGCTAATAGCAGCTGTGCTGTATAATTTCATGTCATCCCACATGATAGTGAGTTTTTATTACTAGAGCTCCAGGCCAGAAGGGGTGAACAGCATAAGGACTGAGACATGTTGGCAGGACTGTGTGTGTACCTCGGGCTGTGGAGCGTAAGTGAGCGCTGCTGCAGCATGACTGACACGGGAAGCCCCCTGTCCCGCATGTCTGTAGTTGAGGTAAGGCTTCCTTCACTCCTGCAAGTATTACTCGGGGAATAAAGTCTGTGATCTGTTTTGAGCTGTATCTCTCCACCTCTGTCACCCCAAGAGTCTGAATCGCCATTTAGAAAAATGTACTGGGTGGAACTGAAACTCCTCTGAAGTTGCTGACTGTATAGCGCTGGGATTTTACTCGCTGGTTTCCTAAAGTGATGTTTTCTAGCTTTCCCCTCTAGTTTTGTCTTTTGTGCTCTCATATTTCACATCTGGATCAACACATCTCCGAAAATGCTGAGCTATTACTTTGATGTTCCCTGGCTGGTCTTCTGCATCAATCTGATGTTGCCTTTTGTGTTGAACTTTAACTTCGCAGAGGATTGTCCTGGTGTTTGAAATATGACCGATCAGTGCATTTATTAGTACGCACACTCTTCTGCATGTTTTCATGAGGCTGCCTAAGTAAGTTGACCCACAGGGGCCAAGCACTGCTAAGCCCAGGACAAAGCCTCTGGGAAAGACTTTACATAGTCTGTAAAGTCAGAGGTGTGAATAAATGCTCCTTGCCAGTCTGACTGCTTTCATGAAGCACACTAGTTAGCAGCTGGAGCCCTGGGTCCTCAAATCCACTTGGATTTGTTGAGCCAAGGGTCTCTTCTGCAGTAAACCAGCTCCTCCATCCTACAGAGAGGAGAATTCTCCGCAAAGGAGAGCTTGCTGTTACAGTGTGTGGCTTGGCCCTCAAAGAGGAAAGGATTAAAACCAAGCCCAAGCCCAAGTGGTAGGGCAGACAGTCTGTTATTTGACTTGTGTTGGCAGCAGAGTTCCATGAAGACAAGCAGAGGGTGAGGTGATTTGGCCATTTCCTTCAGTCCCTTAAGGTGTTCCTTGCTCACCAGCAGTGTCAGAGTATCACCTGTAACTCTCATCCTCCTTTACTTTTTTTTTTCCTTCATCCTAGAATCAAAGCTTTGCCAGTGGATTCACAGGGAAAAGGAAGTAATCTTACTGGATTATAAGCAGATGTGCTTTGAGAGGAGATATGGTTAAGTTAGTTACTGGTTTATCATCTGCACCAATTCTTGGTAAAGGTGTCTTGTTTAAGTAGTGTGTCTTCATACATGGACACCCGAGCAACCACACTAGGTCAGAGCAAAGCTCTGTCTAGCCTGGTATCCTGGCTCAGATGACAATTTTGTATGATACCTAGTGAAGAGTAGGAGAGCATGGCAAGGTTCTATGACACTGAGTACTCAGAGTTTGCAACTCTTTGCTGAAACCAGATTTATTTAGCAACTCCTGGTGGACTTCTTTTCTGTATGTTCACATAGATCATAAGGAAGGATGGAGTAGTGTCTGTTCAGTAGTGGATGGATCTTGTGGAGTGGAATATCCAGTCTGTACTGGGCTGATAAATGGAATATTGCTTAATGTGTTGGCTGCTCAGAGAAGGCAGTATCTGAGATACTCACAGAGGTGGTCTTGTCTCCAGCCTCTAGGGAGCTGGTTAGTTAAGCTGCTCAGCACAGCGATGCAGGAAAGGTTTTTGTGACATGCCATGGAAAATAATGGTCTGAAGTAGGGAGGTAAAAAGAAAGTGACAGAAATGTCTGTGTTATAGTATGATATTAATTGATGGTAGAAGTTAGTGGTTACACAGATGGGCCTCTTCTGTCTGGAAACCCATGTTTCTGGTAGGAGTTCTCAAAGTCCCAGGATGATATAATTTGCTAGTATCATGCCATCTGCTTCTCCATTCTGGACCTACCGAAAGCCTATCAATGTAATGAAGCTTTTTAGTTTCTTTCCTTTCTGGGATGTTGGAGCATTTTTCACTGTCCCAGTACAACTTTCACTTCTGCTGATTAACACAACTGACTCAAGAGTATCTCCCAGAATCTAAACTATCTTGCCAGATATTCTCTCTCTGAGCCAAAACAACCAGAAAATCAGGGAAGACTTGAACAAAACCTGGAAAATTTCAAATCCTACTTCATCAGGGACCTTCATTAAAAGCTCTTAACTGGTACACTACAAACTGTAAAAGCAAAGAGATTCTTCTCTGGGTTTGAATCTTGAGTCCTGGGCTACCTGCTGCTTTTGCGAAGCAGCTACAGTCTGGCTAGCTTTCCTCCCTGCCTCTCTTCACTTCTGAGTTATTCTGTCTGTGTTGAAGATGGAAATGAGACAGAATGCTCCAAGTCCTTCTGTGTAGGGTTTACAGCACGATTTTGCACGCAGCATGTAATGTAAGCATGAATCACAACTCCCTTTAAGATACTGCTGTATTCTATTCCCTGGCTTTTTCATCTCACTCAGAACAGGCTGCAGATTTTTGTTTTCAATCTAAGCAATATCCAATTTACTCTAGAGATGGGTATTTGCTGACTGTTTCTGCTGTTCAGAATTGCAACCTCCTTGGAAAACAAGGCCAGTTTGTGCATGTGTGTACAAACCTGGTTTCAAATCTGGCTTGGATTCTCTCTTCCAACTTAGCGAGTGACTGACATGTTCACTTTAGCATAGCTGCCTCCTGAGACAAGCCATGGGCTGTGCCAAAGTGCCGTGAGGCGTTCACTGCATGTTCAGTCACATACCCGAGGCAGATTCTGCAGCACCCTGGAGACAGGGGTGAGATGAGGACAGTAGCAGCCATGATTCAGAGCTGCTTTGCTTTTTGGTCTTGATAATACATCATATCAACATCGTATCAGCAGAACCAAGATGCAGATAACACCCTTGTGTTATTGAAGTTATCTGAAAGAAAGTACTAAACCAGTACAGCTGCTGTTCATTTCAAATTCAGGTATGGCTGAGGTTGTTGCAGCTTAGTCCATAATAGTTCATTAAAGGAATCCATACTGAAAAATACACCATTTAAATACAGAAATCTCCACGTGATGGTCATAATCCTACAACACGTGGTATCAGCCAGAGAAACACCTTTGCTTCTCTCTCCTTTCTCTTTGGTGGAGTCTCCTCATCACCTGTGTTTTCAGAGCTGTCCTGCAGCCTGGCTCCTGGCGTTGAGCAGGGTGGGTTTTGGGGGCTGTGGCTCCGTGCTGGGGACAAGAGTGGTTGGTGGACAGGGAAGGCTCGTGAACTGACAGTGCTCTGCATATATGAGGTGATCAGGTCTCAGTGCCTTACTTTTAACGTGTTAATCAAGGAGAAGGTTTTGGTTTTTCCTGCTTGTTTGTTTATTTGTTGTCTGGATCCAACATAAACTTTAAAATGGAAGAAAAAGCCATAGCTGCAAGCAGCTTTCAGTTTACTGTCATGTTTGAAATACAAAGCCTGATGCAGACCCGCCTCTGCAGATAGCCCTAACTTTGATAACTGGAAAGAGCATTTCTAATTTAAAAAGTCTCCCTTCTCTATCTGCTAGTTACTCCTCCAAGCAAAGCAGCTGGCATGACCTGGGCATCTTGTGCTTGTATTGTTGCTGTGAGACAATAGCTCAGCCTAAGGGAAGAAGACAACCTACTTACCATGTCCTCTGGGAGTTGTTACAATGGGTCTCTGCAAACCAGCGTTTCTGTGAAGCTTACTGAGACTGAGGAGTTAACCCATGAGATCTGGGAGATCAAGAACTGAACTGAGGGCTGTGTGTCTATGGGAGACAGGCTTCATTCTCCTTAGCAGATGTGACTGGTGTCATATGGGCTTCTGTATGCAGCCTCCACCTCTGTATCCTCTTCCCCAGTCAGAGCAGGGATGTTCCTGCCGCAGAGGACAGGGCAACAGAGAACTGTGGAGAGGGGCAGCAGAAGGCAAAGGCACATTGTGTCCCTAAATACCAGGCATGGTGTTCAGCAGAGGGTTCACTGCTAATGTGCTGTCTCAGCTGGCAGAGGTTCAGAGCTACCTGACCTAGCTCCAGTTCAGTGCTCTGACGTATCCTAAAAACAAGAGTTTGCATAATTCAAGTGAAGAGTTAAATGGAGGGTTATACAAGGTCTGAAGAGAGCAGTGGGCAGGGGTCCAGCTGAGGTCAAGTGGTTTGCTGCCCTCCTGCAGTAATACATTGTTTGTGATAACAAACCTCACAAAGAACAAGAAGCATCGCAGCATTTTCTGGAGGGAAAGGGAACTGCTGTACTGCCAGAGGCGAGCATTTTTGGGGATATGGTTTGAGGTATTAAGACTGGCCATACATTAAGTCAGGATCGGGACTGCACTTTTTGTATCAAAGCTATTGTGTTTTTCCACAGTAGCACTGGTCTTACGGAAAGCATTTCCAGGTAATTTACAGAGCTACTGCAGTCATCAAAAATACATAAGCAAGCAGTGCGAGGAAAGTAGATGGATTATGCCAGACCTCTGGTTACCTGACAGCAGAGCCGTTCTTACACCATGGCAGCACAGCGATGCCAGACACCAGGGAAGGTGCAGCTTATTCTGGCTCCGCCAGAACCAGCTACCAGACCAAAAAGAGAAATTTAGCTGAATGAAGCTACCATGTCCTTGTTCAGGGGCAAGGGAACAATGCTCGGTTTCCTTGCAGTGCTTGATTAAAATGCGAGTTTAGTTGCTCTGAGTTATTAGAGCTGCATCTTTACTGCACAGTAGCTGTAGGCAAACTGTAAATATACCAGGCATGGGCAGTTTCCACTCAGTGCCTGAAAGCATCATTTCTGTAGCAGCACAGCTCCGCAGCTAACCTAATAAATACTGGTGCTGAGCAGGGCTAATTATCTCCAGTGCAGTGCTGCCCTAGCATGGCTGTACGGCTTCCCGCTCCAGAATTAGCTTAGCTGGGGCTTGTTTGGGTGTCTGCACTGCCCTTCACGGTATGGTGGAAACAGGCCCTGAGCAGCGCTTGGTGGAGGAACATTGCATGCATGCACCAGACTGCAGTATTACTCTGCTCTTAATGTAATTGGGGAAGTGCTGGACTCCAGAGCAATGAAGTCACTTAATAGCTCTTCTTGAAAATTTGGTTTTGACTTTGGTGAAGTTGTGATCGCCTTGGACCTGATTTTGGAGCAGCAAGCCCTTGTCTCTTCTGAGAACAGTGCTTTATAGTATATGATGCCTCTGAGAAAAATATTGACTTGCATGCACTGTGTTTCTTTTGTTTTTTTCCCTATAAAGCAGTTACCAGTGTCGTACAGATAATTACCAATCATGCTTGTCTGACCTACAGAGGGAACGGACCTCTGTGTCTAT
This sequence comes from Falco biarmicus, assembly GCF_023638135.1. Lineage (NCBI taxonomy): Eukaryota > Metazoa > Chordata > Aves > Falconiformes > Falconidae > Falco > Falco biarmicus. The sequence continues at coordinate 21,874,511 of NC_079294.1, read as the reverse complement.
GATCTCATTGCCTAAAACCAGCTTAATAAAAGGTAGATGGGAGGTGATGTAAAAAGGTGTGTGGAAAATGTTTGGGGATTCTCTAACTCAAGATTTTGAAGATCAGATAAGACAAGTGAATTGGTAAAACTGGCTCAGTGTCAGCTATTTAAGTGAAAGGATAGATAATCACACATCCTGTAGCAGCTGGGTTTATGCAGGTTCAGGTCCAGTTACGTCTTTATACACGTTTTAATGCCTTACGTGGAAAGGATCAGATGAGAATTTTTTGGAGACTTAATCCCAGCCAGCCATAATAAACACAGTGCCCACTTCTGTTGATCTGTAAGGAGTCTTGATTTGTTTGTTTCAAAATAATTTCAAAATCACTCTTCTCTTTAAGAGAAGTTGCCCTGAGAATGGAAGATGGGGGATATACCCCAGACCAAGATCGTGTATTTCTTTTCCACTAATGCTTCCAACTGTGGCTTTTCTCTTACTGTAGTATTGGATAAATGAATACACCTCCACCTTGGGGATTGGTGTCTTCCACTCTGGCATCGAGATCTACGGCAGAGGTATGAAGTATTTCCTTTTCACTACCTGCAGAACATGAGGACAACTGTATGGCTAGTTTGACACAGAAAAGCACCTTATACTTACAGCCTTTGGCAAAGAATATTTTGAGGAATGAAAAACTCATCCAGTTCTTTTTCCATAGTCCATTGTGGAGTCCATCAGGAGCTTGTGCAGTTCTGTCATGAATCATGTATTTTCAGCCTGTAACTGCAGGCTCTATAGCTTGTGCATGTGTGTGGCAGGAATGGCACACAGGAGGGACCAAGCGATGCTGGAAAGCCATTCTGCAGTGAAGAAGGGGGGGAGAACATGGGAGAAATGGCAGAGGGGGAAGAGAGGCAGATCAGTGGTTGTTTTGAGACCTGCATATGCACCTGCTAATTCCCTGTCAGGGTAAATCTGTTTTGCAGTAAAATGTCTATGCTCTGGAAGTCTTCAAATCTGGATTTCCAGATCTTGGAAACTGTTCTTTTGAAACAGCAGAGTTACAAGGAAAAGAAAATGTCATGTAAGACTTCTGAAATGGTCTGAATGGGGTTCAAGCTGATTAGAGCACCCATTGCAAAAGTTGCAGTCAAGGGATCTAGGAACAACAGCTGTAGCACAGTGAAGGACAGACTAGCATCACAGACTTCCCATTTCCTTCTTCAGCATTAAATGGGAATGACTCAAGCTATTCACTCATGGTATTTTTAGCCAGTGCCATGCAGTACAAAACACCTGAGGTGCCATGTTCCACCTTGAGCACAGAAGCTTTCACAGGCTGTGCGAGATGGCCTCTATGTCACTGTGAGGTCCATGGGCTGTGTGACATGGAGGGACCTCCTGGCTGGACCTGCGAGCTGAGGCAGCGGAGTTCAATCAGCTCAGCTCTCTGCAAAGAATTCCCATTCGCTGCCTGTAAATCCCTCTGGAAGAAGATTTGATTTCTCCCTACTCTAGAAAGGACTTTTTCCAGCTCAGTACCACCACTGACAGCCTCTCATAATTTATCTAGATGCCTCCACCACAGAATTTTCCACTGAGAGGAAGCCACCTGGATGGGCACAGAGACAGACTCAAGAGTTTTCCTGGTGCTGTGGGAAAGCAGTAGTGTTAGCATGGAGGGAAATTGCGAGGGCATCCTCAGGCTGATAGGTAACTGGACAGAGAAAACAGCTTTCAGCATCTGGCTGAAACAGATTTTGGCAATAGCCCAGCCCCTGGTGCTGATGCTGAGCCATGCAGACAGCTGCCATGGAGTTCTTCCTGACATTGCATTCATTCGATTACTCACAGTCTGTTTCTTTCCTTGTCAGAGTTTGCCTATGGAGGGCATCCCTACCCTTTCAGTGGGATTTTCGAGATCACACCTGGCAGTGCGGTAGAACTTGGAGAGACCTTTAAATTCAAGTAAGGGCACTTTTCTATATGTTCCCCTCTGCCCCAGGTGGCCATCGGTGCAGGGGGAGCAAGGAAACAAAAGTCCCCTGGTCCCCCTTTCCCTCTCCTCATAAGAACCTGCCCTGCAGCCTTTAGATGATCCCAGTTCAAAGGCAGCCCTGCAGGGATTTTAGAGCTGGGTAAAACAGCGTGTATACCTAACAGGGAACAGTGCTGAACTGTGTTTGGCAGGGCTTAAAAGCATGCTTACAAATGAGTGCAGTTCTCTTTTCCCATCCTCTTTGTTTTCTGTGCTCCTAGTTCCACCTGTCAGCAAGAATGGGAGTAACTGTGTGTTGCACAGAGGGAAAAATAAAACCAAGTCTTCTGATGAGTATCACCTACTTGTGAATACTGCACAGGGTACCAGAAGTAGTCTCCTGTGTTTATCGCTACGCTGCCACAGGGCACAGACCAGCCGTTAAAGGAGTCTGAGCGGATGCTGCATTAATGTGGTGTTCAAGGTGCTTAGACTGTGGGGCTGTGGGTCAAGGAACTGCCCATGGCAGGTGGGGCTCGACCTCCCCAGGCTGCCAGTTTATGTTGAAGGTTGTTGGAGACCTTTAGAAGAATGAGTGCTGCTGAGTTAAGACTGGGAGAAGTAATAGGCTTCTGCATAAAGTTTTCTGTCTGCTCCTTCCTGGCCCACACCATGGAAACCCTCTCAATCATGAAAAAAAATATCTCTGTCCTACTGGAAATTTCTGTCATGGGATGATGGGCAGAGTGAGAGCAGAGAATTCCCTGGTGGTGAGCAGGAAGCTCTTGGGGCTGTTGCCAGTGCTGTAACATGCTTTGTGGATAAGCTCTGGAGATACTACTGTGTCATTTTGTTAGGAGAGTTTCTGATAGCCCCAGATATGCATGTCCATATTTTAAGTGTGTCCTTCTTGCCAATGTCTGATCATTTCCTTCTCCCTGGGTATGTATCACTCTCTTCACTGTATCTTTCCATGTTTCCTGTTCTGTGTTTTGCTTTTAACTAGAGAATCCATTGCCTTGGGCACCACAGACTTCACAGAAGAGGACGTGGATAAGATTATGGAAGAACTGGGCAAGGAGTACAAAGGAAATGCGTACCACCTGATGCACAAGAATTGTAATCACTTCTCTGCTGCTCTGGCTGAGGTGGGCACAGCTACCTTTTTATTTTTTAATTTTTCTTCTGCTTCTAATCTGTAGTAGCACTCACAGAAAGGGAACTGGGGTCAGCACAGCCTGCCTGTCCAAAGCCCATAGTCAAATCTCCTGTCTCTGCCCTTGCTGTTTTTGGAAGCCCTTTGCCGTTGAAAGGGATGGGATCAGGAGGTGGAGATGCAGCAGGTTTATCGCACATTTGGTCTAAACTGTGTGGGAAATTAGGAGTGCCTGCATTTTGGTTCACTGAATAGGCACTGAGCAGGAATTGGAAGGACAGACCTGGCTAGCATGCAAATGTGCATCATTTTAAAAATAACAAACACAAATAACCTCACATGATCTGCAAAGGAATAAAAATGGCTTACCAGTGTTTTGCAAACAAAAATTTGCAGTATTTGTGAAGTGGGTGCCCCTTTTCCTTATTTAATGTGCACCATCCAAAACCCATTAAAAAAAAGTATTGATTTTCTCATAGATATATTTGGTTCTTATTAATTTTCATGTTCACAAACCCACTGTGAATTGTAACAGAGCTGTTATTTATCTTCAGAAGGAACTGAAGCACAGAGAAGTGCACACATTTATTCCAACTATCTGCTAATTTGGGATATTTGATTTTTGATTCCTGAATACCTGATTATTTCTGGGGGAAGCTTCCTGCCTCCTCACTCCTCAGACAAGATGTTTAAAGTGTGTTTTGGTTAAGGTGGGATTATTCAGCCCCTGTGTAAATCTGAATTCTGTAAATCTGATCTTGACCCAGTGCCAGAAAAAGACAAGAAAAGCACAAAATGGAAGTGACCGATAAAAAGTTTCTGTGCTTTCCATAGGTGTTTTATGGCAAACATGAGGAGACAATATAATTCTTCACAATAGAGTTCAACTGCTTTAACATTAGACTTTCTCTTTCTGGAGTCCTCATCCTCATTCATTACACATCTCTCACCTTTCTTCTTCACGTGGGGCAAGAGTCCTATGCCAATAACCTTTTTTACCACAAGCATCCATTTATCCCCCAAAAGGCCCATCACAGATCCCGAGTGAGATGAGATTCTGCAGAAAAAATACTGTATGATTTTGTAAGAAAATCCCCAGTGAATCCAAGATCCAGCAATTCATTTACAAGGGACCTGCTTAGGCTCTTAGCAAAACCAGTTCTCTCTTGGTTTTATCCTTGCTAATTATAGAAAGAGAAAATGACTGAGTTCTTTCTGTAAATGTTGGCAAACAAGGAAAGGAATTGTATTGGTACAAACAGAGAATGAAGTTTCAAACAGTACAGTGATCAAATCAATGTTAGCCATACTACTGTTCTGGAGTCAAATAATCAAACTACTACAACAGAAAACGGGAACTTTAAAAGTTATGAAGGAAACCAAGGAGAAAGCTGTGTGATCATTAGCAAAAGCTAAAAAAACCCAAACCCCCTTTACCTGCAGCAGTGAAATAAGGCCATTGCTTATTTATTATGTACTTTGATATGTAAAATTTGTCTCATGTCCAAGACAAGCTCAAAGCCATCCTTCCTTGATTCTGCTGCTACACATTAGTGAACTCTCACTGCCCCTTCCTTGTCCAACCTGCCAAACACAAGTCAAATAAGAGATCTTAATAAACTAGATCATTTTAAATTTTGCGTTCAACATGCCTTCAGTGAACATCTTTACCAGAGTGGAATTTAGGTTTAAGTTTTCCAGCAAGAACTTTCTTGGTGGATTCTGTGTGCTCATTCACTGCCCCATAACCTGTCCTGATAATAAAACAAAAGCCTAAATGGCTAGTTCTGACACTTCTGCTCCCAGGAGCAGAATTTATGCAGGATTTAGGTCAGTCTAAGTAAATCCTTCGTAGGCAAGCAGCTCTTCACACGTGCCTGGGTTTATCACCCCTCTCTAAATTATTACAAATGCATCACCAGAGGATGTGGTGCTTCAGCCCAAGGAGCAGAAGGCCCTGGATGGTCTCTAGCATCAAGTTACAGCAAATGGGAGCTGAAATTCATAAAGAAATAGCTGATGACACTAAGCAAAAGTCCTAGCGATTCAACATACCTCAGTCAGCAACATAAGAAATGCACGTGGCTGCCTTATGACAGATTTCTCCATCCTTTCAGGTAAACAGAGTAATTTGGCAATCACTGTGTTTCAGAGCTGGGTGAGAAGTAGCACAGTTTATCTTGGGACACTTCTAACCTCTTGGAGGAAAGACTAATTGAAATCTGCTGAGACAAAACCTGCTTGAACTGAAAGCAATGAAAGGTTCTATTCTCGTTTCCGAACATCTGAATGCTTGCTTAACTTTACAGCCTTAGTGGTTTTTGTTTTTCCTTTCCTGCTGTAGTTCCCATTAAAACAAGACAAACCAAACATCACCACATTAGGAAGCTCCAGGCCTTACCATATAGAGCTATAAGATGCAGCCTTATAGTGTGCAGAACGTGTGGGCTACGTGATGAGTGGCTCTCAAGACTGTGTAGGTATGGCTCACCGTAAAGGGCAGAAAACAGAACTGATATTTGTGCCCTAAACCCAATTCTGAGATGAGTCAGTTTAGTGTTTGTATTGCCCTTTCCTTCAGACTCTTCATCTGTGAAGCAGCAATAATAATAATTAACATCTATTTATGCATAGCTGTGTTATTTGGCAGTTAAAGTCAGGAAACTGGATAAAGTATTCAAAGAATTAGAAGAAAAGATGTAGACATTTTCTTTAACAGAATGAAACTGCTTACTGGAACTGGGATTTAACTCCAGCCACGCAAAAAGCAGCCAAGGATTTTGAGTGAGTATAAATTCTCCATCTCTGTTGCTGTAGCCCAGCTGAAAGGTGATGCTATCAGTACCACAATGCCTTTTCACCGCAGAGGGGCATCAGGGTGGAGCGTAATTTTTAGCATGAAAGATGGAATGCCCAGCTTTGCTCCCTACAGCGCTTTAGACCTTTCTGCTTATGGGCATAAGCAGTTGTGGTGAGTTCAGGAGATGGTTGTTCTGAGCCTCCTGGGTAGAGCCAGGCAAGCTCTGTGCCTAAGTATCCACTTTTGTGTGCCGAGTTATTTGCTTCCTTCAAAAAGGGTTCTGAAATCTTATAGTGACAGCTTTTTTATCTGCCAAGGCTAATTAGCTGATTTATGTCTTGTATTGTTTCTGTATCAGCAAGCTAGAGCTCTATAGCTCTGTGGCAATGTACAAGTTAATGTGTCTACACAAGTCTGTCTGGCAGGCCTTGAAATCTGGCTGTACAGCCATGTGTAGCTGCATTTGACTGCCTTAATTTCTTCATCTGGCTGTGGGCTTGCTAATTAGTATCCATACAGATGTTGCCCTGGTGGCTGGGCCATGGGTTGGGAGGATACCATCTGGTCATACAGACTGAGGGCAGATGCAGCCACGTGTCCTGCTGGCTGAGGTCGTGATTCTGCAGAGGGAATGGGAAGGAGGTACAATGGCTGGTTCTCCCTCCCAGGTCAGCTTTCTCAGGATCACACTGTGAGATGACGGCTGCATGTCCATTGCTAGGACCTGTAAGCCACGTTTCCCATCCACAGAAGTTCTGCTGAAGCCACAGGAGTCGGGCTGTATCTTCAAATTTTTGTTTTCTTGCCCTTCACTAGTGTTTTCTCAGCAAATAGAACGTCCATTCTGAAATCTTCTGTCTACATCCGTTTACGAATGATTTTTCTGTCAGATTCCTGTTTAATACTATGATGCCTCAGGTCCCACCATGGTAAATGGTAACTTACCTTTAACAGTTCTATGCAGGCTGGCTGCTAATGGTTAGGGGCACACCCAGCCCCTACGGTCATGACTCTGCTATTTGGCCATGCATCTTGAAAAATCTTTAGACTGTAGCAAGTCCGGTACAGGCAGATAAGTTCTACTTAACCACCTATCTACTTAACAATCTATCTACCTCTAGAAAAACTCACTTTGCAGTGCGATTGCAGCCTAATTGCTTGCTGCTGTGGCATTGACCCTCTCCCTACAATGCCATGCATCTCTTCTGAGCCTTGTGATCTTCCTGCCCACATTCACTTGTAAGCTGCAAGGGGCTTTGTTACTCCCTCATTGGCACTTAGATCTCAATTTTCCTTACTCCACACTGCAGACTGCCAAGCATATTCATACTTGCTCGAGACTTAGATCTCTCCCCGCTTTGCTAGTTCCCTCTGGACTTCTAATGAGCAGCTACTGGATCAAAGAGGCATGGCTGTGTCTACTCACAAAGCAGCTCCTGTGGAAAGAAAACAGATAATGCCCCGGTTTCAGCAGCAGCGGTTCAGACTTTATCTTCTCCAATGCCATTTCATGGCAGCCTTCTCAGTAAGTGATTCAGTGAACATGCTGCATGATCAGGAGTCTTTTCCTGTGGATTTCCTGAGAAATTCTTCTTCAGCAGGGAACTTTGGGTTATTTAAGAAGTGAAGAACTACCAGAGAGCAAAAGTCTCTGCCTAATAAGTGCCGCATACCATCTTAATTAGTTTTGAAGGAAGTTCTGATGTGAAGCTGGGCAGAATTTCCTAGTGGAGAGTCATGACAAAGAAATCAGATGCACTCCCTGTGCATGTGCCCAGCTTCAATTTAAGGTTGCTGGTACACACACCACTTCTTAATACCCCTTTGCCTTTACCCTCACCATCTATGTTGGTGTGGGAAGGTGAGGGAGCTTGCTCTAAGCAGTGAAAATCTAGTTAGGGTTGCCTCAGCAACTCTGAATCCTGCAACGTGGTCCCACAACATCTGCATTTACAAACCACTTAAGCAAATTTTTTCTGGGTTAAAATGAAGAAGTTCATCAAACTGGGATTAGCAATTTGCCTACCAGAAGCTTATTCCTTTCATGTTGCTTATGTTGACAGTCCCCCAAATCAAGGAGTATCAGGACCATGCTCTCTGAATAAACTGTCCAGGAGGATGTGCAATCCTTTTGGGGGACTTATGCCTGCAATTTCTGCAAAGAAAAACCAGTCAGGCCATTGTTGCAACGGAGGGAAGACACAGTCACTCAATATGAGTGATCAGCAGACTTCGTTTATTGTACCTTACAGTCACCTTTTATGCCTTCTTATAATTAGCTCATACATATTACAAACGTTAAGCTCATTATTGGTTAGTTGCCTAAATACCAAGCCCGCCCCTAGTTTCTCTTCTGTAGTTTTCTGTTCCCACCTGCAACATTCTTTTCCCACCAAAATCTTCCTGTTATTGTGTAACAAGGACAGCCAAAGACAGTGTATTTTGCTTTACTTCAGATAAGCTGAGAGCGATGCGCATTTTTGTCCAGCCAGCTGGACTATGTCTATGTGACCCTTTTCAGCTAGCCAGTTATCCACAATGCCATCAGCAGCAGATCCCAAACTTCCCATCCTGTTCTGAGCTTATGTGCCTTTCTGTGTGTCGGTACTCCAGGTGGGTAATGCTGCTGGCAAACAGCAGGGATTCTAGCATTCCAATGAGATTATGCATGCATGGGGAATTCAGTTAGGACCATGTCAATATTGGGTAAAGCCCTTCTGTTTGATCATCTGTTGTTAAGTCACTATGTTCCTAACAATCCCCCATGTATACTTACAGCAATACGTTCAAATGGCCCTTCAAGGAATTGCAAAATATTTATGTTCTTTATGAGTTGTCCTGGCTGATAAAAGAGGCTGTTTAAACTCTGCCAGATGGAAAAAATACTGGCTTTTGAATATTAGAAAAACCTTTTAAAACAAAAAGAAAAGCTAAAATAATTAATCCTTTCCATAATGCCATTTATCGAATTTCCTGGTTTTTCAGAACAATGAGAAGTGAAATAGCAAAAGGACAAAAGTTACAAACTGCTGTAAAGCAGACACAAAGGAAGAGCAATACATTTCTGGTTCCAGGAAAAAGCCAAACTTAAAGTCATTCCTGGGCTCTAAGTTCTCCTACAAGGACCCGCAGGTTTGAGGTCCCAATGATGCCACTGCTTTGCAGGAGCACTCGTCACTGCAGCAGCGGGCCACAAGGAAATGTGCCATGAGACGCCAAGAAAGACATGCAGTTACATGCTTCACTGCCAAGACTGTTCTTTGGACATAGATAAAGGTAGCTGAATGTAGATACAGGGAATTGTGAAACTGCTGTCACAGGGCTTTTTTCAATGCAAGAGCATAGCTCATGGTTGCCCTGCAAGTCTGCAATACAATTTGGACTTGTGGAAGGCAGATAATAGGCAAGGCAAAAGCATACTTGGCACAGCTTGTACCCCTAAATACACATGAAGGTGAAATATTGACTGCCAGGGCTTCAAGTACAGGCATATAAGAATATGAGCCCTACGGATGGTGAGGTGTATGGTGAGTGTACAGCATCTGAGGACAGCTTCTTTAGAGAAGATAGCGATAGCTAGAGGATCAGAAGGAGAATAAAGGTTTTCTGCTTCAAGGTTCTTCTCCAATCTGGTGATATTCCTGTGTTGAGTGTAAGGACCAAACTATGTCGCTGCAGCTTAAAGACACTGAAAAAGCTTTTGCTGCTTAGCCCATTCACAAACAGAAGATGACTCACTCCACTTCCCACCAGCAATTTTCCATGCTTCTGAAGTTTCCTGTCTAAGATAAGCTATGGAGCTCTGTTCTTACCAGAGTGATGACAGTTGCTACAGTATGTCTCAGGAAAGGGCAAACCAGCATGGGAAGAGAGAAAAACACCTTTGAATCAGCACCAGAAATGGAAGATAAGTGGAATGACTCAAGGGAATCATTCCTTCTCCTTTCGTTAATGTGATTACTGCCAAGCAACTGGAATGATCCCTATTTAAGGAAACTCTTCAGCACCTTGCTATAGGGCATATGACACATAATTATCAAAGAGGTGTGGCTTCTGAGCACCAGGGAAGATCTTTTATTCCCCAGTAGCCTTACCAGTGGTGGAATCGCAGTAAAGTTAGTGGGTCTTACGGGCCCTTTTGTTAAGATATGAAGTTGATGCTCATCATAATTAGGAAATTAATTGAGAAGCATTGATCTGATTAACCTTAAAAATTGTTGATGTTGGAACTTTACCTGAGGACAGCTGTGACAGAAGATTTTATTTTTTTATCATGTATTTCCTCCCTCCTCTTGAAAGGGAAATGATTTCTTTCTGATTTGTATGTGTAATTTAATGCCAGAAAAGATCAAACCCCTCTATATTTCATAGCAGTTTCTCAGCCTGGAGTTATTTATCTGTCTTGCTGTAAAACTACCCTAGGGTGTTTTTTTTGTTGGTTGTTTTTTTTGTTTTGTTTTTTTTTTTTTGTTAAAAAGAAGGATGCAGGAGAAGGCTGAGTGTGTGTTAGCAGGACCTATTTGTATCTTTAAGAGTATGGTCCGAGAATCAGCAGTAGTTCCTGGGACAAATCTGGCTTAGAAACACCTGAATGGTCTGTTACGAATTCCCCCGGAGTCAAGGAAAGCAGAATTTAGCCACATGACTGAGGGATGATGAAGCACAGTTAAACATCCCTGTTTGCCCAAATTATCACGTCTTTCCCTTATACCCAGAGAAATCTATTAAAAAAGACTAGAATCAACCGTGAATTCAGTGTGCATGGTTCACATCCACATGTGATCATTCTTCAGAAAGCTCTTCCAGGGTCATTTGGATCTAAGGAATTAAAAAAGCTTCAGGGAAACAGACTGGTATCCCTTTATCCAGCTTCTTTTTGTACCCATTGATCCTTTTTGCCTCTTTATATTCCTTTAAATATTAAGGAATCTGTTTCCTTATTGCTCAGCATTTCTTGTTGCAAAGGATTGGATCCAGGGGACAGTGCTCAGGGATGCCATCTGAGTAAATGGCTAAAATTTGAACTAATTATTGGAGTTGAACTAGGATTTTCCTAGTTGACCTAGGATTTTCGGAGTAAAACATGTCATCAAAAGCAGAGCCTTTTAGAGGGATCTGATAGTTTTATTAAAACTTCTGCTAGGATATTTTGTGGGTTCAAACAGAACCTCTGGCTGGTGAGACATACTCATCTGCAAGTAACTGAGAACATCCTGGATAAAGAGAAGCTTGCTGAAGTGTGGGAGAGCAAGCTGGACTAAAGATTTATTTACCTTTTCTGCTATATTTAGCAAAAATTCTCCTGAAGATCAGCCACAAGACATTCTTAGGCAGGGACTCCCTCATCCTCTCCTGTGGAAACAGTCCTACTTTAAATATTTACATAAACAGGGAGATAACACAATTCAGCCGAAGAGAGAATTTGTGTGCTTGTGGTTTCAAAAGCTCATTTTGAAGTTGTAAAATTTGCAGAAGTTTCCAGAGAGAGAAAATTATTTTGGGGAGCTGGGGGTCTTGTTCTTGGGCTGAAGGGGCCTTGGAAAATACACCTGAGGTTAATGAGGTGAGCTTGGCCTATTGTTTGTTGACATGGGAGGAGAAGAGAGTCTCCTAAGCATCTGAGGTGGCTTAGGTCAGCCTTGCAAAATTCTTTAGCATCCTAGATGAGGCTGGCTCCTACAAAGCAGAGGTAATGGACTCTGTCACAACTGAATGCTGTGTAGTCAGTCTTACAGCTGCAGAGCTGCAGTGCTCAACCTGGGAGGTAAATAGCTCCCAGTCTCCTGAAGTCAGGAAGACTCTCTCAAGTCAGCCTAAAAGGATGGTCTCCAATAGGAAATACCTTGAAGATTAACAGATGGAGTCTGCACAGTGAATCCTGCAACCTGATGGTTTCAGAGGACTGCAGTAGGCATTGATGCTGACACCACCGTGATATTACTAAACCTGCATGCTAGATGGAATGGAAATGCTTGGTGAAGCCACATAGCCTGAATCTCCCTGGGAGGCAGGGGATGATCTTGGTGCAGTTAGGCTTGCTTGCCTGTGGATTACATCTAGGTGGGATGCTAGGGCTTCTCGTCCCTTTCCTTCGTAATATTGCTAAAGATCCGTCCCACTGATAGTAGCAGGGGGAGGCTTTGTCCTTGCATAACAGTGTGACTAGCAGGAAATACCCATCTCTCCTGACTGAAGTACGGTGTAAGATATTTCTGTGACTGGCTTTGGAGCTTTGTCTGATGTATACTTCCCTGATGGCGTGGCTGTCTTGGTTGTCCTTTGCCAATGTGGCTGGAGCTTTGGTAGAACAGAGGCATCTTACTTTAATGGTACAGGGTGTGGAGCTGTGCTGAAGTGACAGGAGATAATAGTGCATATTCTTTTATCTCTGTCTGTTCAGCTGTCCTTTTTCAGCCAAGGCAAAGCTGACAGCATATAAGAAACTTGCATCAGAACCCTGCTTTTCTTAGAGGAGCTTGACTTTTAGCAAATTCTTTGAAAAAGGCAGATTTGCTGAATCATGGACCAAATGAGAGCAGTTTTTTAAGCACCAGTGAATAATTCAAGCTTGAAGCTTTTCAGGTCCATCCCCAGCCACATATGAGTTCTCACTATGACGTTATTAAAAAATAGGAAGCTTTCCTTAGCCTGAAAGCTATCGGAGAGAAAGGATTAAACACCAGAGAAGGGAGCTTCAGGTGGCATTTGAGTCGCAGTCAGAAGCGGCAGAAGCTTTTATAAACCAGTCTTCAGCAGATCCTAAGTAGACAAGTAAAACTCAGGTTTGCCTTAGTCAATGGTTGCTTTTCAGTTGCCTCTGTTGTAGAGGACGAGATCGCCGTTTCGTTGTGTAAAAGCCTACCTGTGATTCTGATAATGGCAGGGGACACAATGCTCCCAACAGACAGAAAAGAGAGAAGGAAACGAACAAACAAACAAACAAAAAATCCCCAACAACCACGGGACATGAAAGAACATTAGGAAAGCTTTATTTTCTGGCACCTGAGCTAGTCCTCACTGAAGACTGTGGAAAGACTTGCTTCACTGCAGCAGCCTTTGAACGTTTAGCTCTATGGAGAACAGGCTGTGTTTGTTTTCTCATTTCTAACCAACCATGTATGTTTAGAAGAAGTTTATTAGTAAAGATGTCCTGCACCCATAAATTTATCCTTATGGTTTCAGATGAATGCTTTTTTTTCTTTTGTTTCTGCCCAAATGTATGCACAATTTTGACTGCATGCAGTTAATAAATATTGCATTGCAGATGTGGCTTCTCTGCAGTGGTAAAATGAGATTTCTAGGTGTAGATTGTGTAGTTGTTTACATTTATAAAGTATTTGCGAAGTCAATAGAATGAAGGCTGCTATAAAAGTATAAACTTTTTTTTCTGTTGTTAACCCTTCTAGCCTTGCTATCCTGCATGAGTCCTGTAGTCCAACAAAAAGGATTAGTGGGTAACTCTTACATGCACCTTTCAGGTCTCAGTCCATCTTCTTTTCCTTATCTATCTATTTTGCGGAGGAATAGTATGAGATGCCAAGTAAAAGATTAAATGTGATGATATTATCAAGAGTAAATTCGAAAAAAAAAAATATCTTAAGATGTCTGGGGCTGGTGTAAGTGTGGGTGTTTTGAACCATCTATTTTATTTTATATGCTTTTTGCATCTGTCTTACCAAACCCGTTTTCCTTATCTGTTATAAATAAGCATAATACCTTGGAGTTAAGTTAGTTCATATTATCTGGGGACTTCATCTCTAGTCACACCGTCATGGAGCCCTTGAGTCTTTGTGTGTGCAAATGCCTGAGAACAGATGCCTCCTTTTCACAAATGAACACGGCAAAGAAAATCACTGTCCTTTTCACCACTGCCTGTTGATAAATGAGAAGTGTCAGGAGTGTAAATGAAATAAGTGTGTTGATAGGATTTTAAGACCAGAACCTTTTGCTTAGGAGTCCTGCCAACACTGCCAGACAGAAGGGCTTTCCCTGTTCCTATGAGTTCTTGTATTCTCTCTTCTCATTTTATCTCTATCCACAATAACCTGCTGCTCACTAGGCTTGAGACTGAAACGGAGGATTTTCTTGGTTAGCTATTCAGTAAAAAATAGATGCTCTTGATGTCCACCCCTCTATGTATATGGGTTGGCCTGGTCATGTTCAGCCTGTCCATAACACTTGAAAGAATGACTGTGTTAGGCAACAGCTGTTCTCAGCCACTGGTCTTGAAATGGCACCTGCGAGGAGAAGGCAGTTCTTCACATCATCATGGTAATATGAATGAATTACAGTTGTTCATTCATTTGGTGGGAGATTCATTGTTTTAAATGCCACCAGCAAGCCCAGACTTAATTATACTCTGCATTCCCGAAATGGTCATTTGTTATGACGCCACTTGCTGCCTACATCGTCACCCTGCAGCTGCTGGCTGTACTTATAAGTGCTGGTTACAAGGACCTTCATGCTCAAAGAGGATACTGCTATGCTCCAGTGTTGGTACATAACTAATCAGCGATGCTGCTCAGAATTCAGCCCTGAACGCGGTTCATCAAGATGTCACATTTGCAGCCACCGTGCCTCTCCACTGGTAGCCTGGCCAGTGTGGCTGAAACAGTGCTGAGGTGCTGTAAGCCAGCTGTCTTGTTTGACCCAGAGCTATCTACTCCATTGTCTCTGCTTTTGGCATCTCTCTGCATGCAGACGTGCATAGAGTCAACTCTGTCCTTCCACCACAGCACCACAGAGGTGACTGACATGTCCTAACTAGCATCATAAGGGGCGCAAGACTGTGGGTATTAGTCCCTCCTTTCAGTGCTTTCCTTTTTCCTCACTCCTGCCTAGTCTCAGGCAGATGGTGCAGATGCTTCTGCTTTACATGGGAGAAACACCTGCACTCCTGGAGAGGGCATAGGAGTGTCAACGTCCTGCCTGATGTGGATCAAAAAGAGATAGCATAGGAGAATGGGGGGCATTTTAGACAGTGGCTTAAATTCATTTAAAAGGCTTTTCCCTTCCTCCCTTTGATTCAGGTTGCTACCTCCCAGAACACAGCGTCATTGCTGAGCTCATTCATACTCATCTACAGTTTCTTAGCTGTACGCTTTCCTCTGCAAGACGCAGGCCATGCCAGCTTCTGCTGAATGTGGGCTTCATGCAGCTTCACAGCCCAGTGCCACCTCATCTATTCTGTTGATCCCCACAGGCTAGTTACATTCCCTAGAGTAGAAATTGTTATTTTTACACAGTAACTATACAATAAATGTGTTTCAAGCAATTGATCCTAGCATGCCAACTCTGCCAAAGTAAGACTGTGCTTTCAGGTATGTTGCAAAGGCTGTATGTCCATTGTCTTTGAGGAATGTTGTTTTCAGGATATACACCATGTAGAGCAGCTGATTAGGAGTGCAGAGCTAGAGGTATATTCCTCATTGATGCACTCAAACTCCCTTCGTTCTGCCAGGACTGGACAGTTATACTACCAGTTTAGTTTTTGCAAGGTGGCAAAAAAGATGTCCCTGCGCGTTGAGTTAGTGGTTTATTCCAGATGTGTTTAAGTACTAGGTTCATCACATGGCCATGCTTCCTTTTTCTGTATGGTTTTTGGCTGCCCTAGCACAGCCTGCAAGGTTTGCCTGGGCAGGTGTGCTGGTTTGTATCTAATGGCCTTATTCTGAAATACTGATAAGCATCATCTGTGCTATATTGTCTAGGCCTTGTAGGAGCCAGCTTGTGCAAGCACTGTAAAGATTCCCCTTGGGCTCTAAAGCCTTTGCTCTTAAAGTGCTCTGGGGTGTGTTAGACTCTTCAGGTGCCAATAAAAGCCCTTTGCATTCTCTAAGACACACCAAGGGGAATACTGTACAGTAGCTCAGATGGATACGTGCCCCATGTGGACGCCACTTCATTTTTAGCAAGGCTGCTAAATGGAAGTGGCAGTGGGTGGTTCAGCAGATGTTCAGTGCTGAACTCCCCAAGCCGCAGTTTGAAGACAAGAATTGAAGTAATTAGCCTGTATTGTTTGAGGACTGTAATGTTGCCTCTGCTTATCTTGATTTTCATGGATCAGAGCACTACTCGGTGCCTTTGGGAGGGCTCACTTCAAAAATATTCCCAAGTGCCTGGAGTTACACTTCTGTACGTGGCCTGAATTGCTCCAATTGCATCACCCAGCAGAACCTATTGCATTTGAGAGCTTTCTCTTAGGATCTACAACTAATCAGCCCTTCACTTTGTTTTGAAAGGGGTTCAGCCTGTTAGACTATCTCAAATAATGTCTAGCATACGCCCATAGACCCAAAGCCCTCAGAAAATGCAGCACATGGATGGCATTGTCCTCTAGAAGGCAGGAGACTTAGCTTCTTCCACTGCTGGCTGGCATCTAAACGGGTGCTTCCCATCTGCTAGGCTGTTCCCCTGCCCACAGTAAAGCTTTAGAGGGAAGTGTTAAGGCCTTGCTGAGCCGTGGCACCTAGTTCTTAGGGCAGGGAAGAGTAATGGGGTGCAGTCCTTACTCCCAGGGCAGTCTATACATTTTAATCAGTGACTGTTTAGTACAAAATGACACAGCTTAAGGTGCTCTAAGGATCCTTTTGTATCCCAAATTAGTTGTTTCTTGATGAGTTGAAATCCTGGTGTGGATTTGACAGTTTCCCAGAAATAGCACCCAAACTGTCAGGTCCAATTTCTCCCACCCATTTGGCTTCAGCCACGGATGTCTGAACCGCTGTTTCCACTTGACTCTGCAGATGCCATCTGGGTCATCTGCAGTTCTTACATAGAGCCCCCAGAAGAAGCGGCAGCTGTGGGAGACTTGGCTTTCTATCACCAGGTGCCACTCAGTGGAAGCTGCAAGTACACGCAGCCTTCACTGAAGGCTGCCTGAAATGGGGGACTGGTCCCTCGGTGGGCAGTCAGAAGCTGCGTGCTATCCCAAGCACTGGATTTCCGCCTGGGACTGGGATTGGCTGCCTCTGCGGGCTGAGAGTAACTCGCACCTTCAAGGACCTGACAGTGAGAAGAAGACAAGGAAGCACCACGCTTGGCAATGATAGCCAGACACTGTTCACAGGAGCTTTGCAAAACTTAGGGAGGTCCCACAGGGGCTGAGGTGTTCCAGGCATTGCTGCCAGTAGTCCAGCCTGTCATGTACTCCACAGGGTTTCCCATCACACTTTCCTACCTCAGACAAGCTATAACTGGCCCCTGAGCTTACATCTCAGGCTTGTATCTCACATAGGCTTAGCCCTCCTGTGACTGTTTGAAGTTCCTTCTCCGGTCAGCTACATATAAAAAGGCTCAGCTGCTTTCTTGTCCAGTGCCAAGCTCAGGCTCCACTACAGGTATGTTACCTTTCCTGAAGGGATGGTAGCAGGAAAATTTTGTATGGTGGTGAGAACTAGCAATTTCTGACCCGTAACAGTTTATTATTTATTTACCAACTCTGACCGGACAGGTACGTGACCCATCACAGAGATGTTTACCCCCTTCAAAAGAGAAAACCCCACTCGCTTGGCAAGGAAGAAAAAAAACCTCTGTAAAATCCTAAACTCTAAAAACATCTAAAAAATAATTCTGCTGGTGGAAACAACGGATGGTAATAGGCTTCTGTGAGTTTATTTTTCCAGTGTGTGGTTTTCAGTTGAGAATTGCCCTGAAGAGCTGCAGTAGGTGGATTTTTCTGTGGCTTCATACACAATTGGAAAACACCCACTTTATCTTGCTTGTGCTGTTTTATTTAAACTCGGGTGTCTTAATCCCATTGCAGTCAGGTTTATTTGATGTTTCACCATTAGTTAAGCACTACTGGATGCTCCAGCACAATATGTTTTATGGAAAGGAGTGAAAAACACAGAGAAGGCTGTAGTGTTAGTGGCATTCCCTGCTGTTGCCTTTTTGCTCCTGTTGAAAGTTGTGTTTTGGTGTGGAATAGTAACAAGGCTTCACTGACAAGAGGTGAGGACAAGTGTAACTGAGGAAAGGAAAACCACTTTGACTTCAACATTTTCCTTAAGCTCCAAAAACTGCCCTTTGATGATTGATGGCCTGATGCCCACATATCTCTGTTCTTTTTCTGGTTCTTCCTTGACTTACTGATTCATTCTGGGTGAGAAGCTTCCATAAACAAAAGGCAAACATCTCAGCATTGCTTCCACATTGGGAACTGCTATTTCAGTTGCTAGGGGACCTGCTTAGAAAAGAAAAAAACCAGTATTTCCATCTCAGCCAGTCTTACCTTGTGCTTCTCTGTTGTTTCAGCTGATTTTCCCAAAGAATCACACCCTTTTTTTTTTTCCTATTTTTTTTTTGTTTTCCTATTAATATCTTGGGGAAGTCCTTATTAATACTTACGACCGCTTAAGAACTAAACTGACATGCATGCATACATAGCAAGGACCCTAAACTGAGTTACCTTCTACACTGGCAATATGTTGCCTAAGTTCCCAGAGAGAAAAAAAGACAAGTGCTAAAAAATCTAGAAGCAATTGTGCTGAAGTTTTGGGCTTTGGCTCAGGTTCAATGTTCGAGTAGGACATATTGAATACAATTTTAAAAATTCAGCAGTATTCTTGTGAAAATGGTCAGATATGTCTGGTGCGAAAATCAAATAGATCAGCAAATTTTCTGTGAATGAGTCTTAAACATAGGTGGAGAGGTCATCTGCTCACAGGATCAGGCGATAGCTGTAGCAATGGAAACTAGGGATCTGGGTGGAGATGAATAATTGCTAATAAAGTAACTGTCCCCAGATTAAAATTTTCAAAAATACAGATTCATATAGCCGTATCTGAAGTTAGGTAGAATGCAGCATCAGTAAGAACTGAAATAAAAGTTCTTGGGGGGTGTATTAGGTAAAGAACAGTCTATATTTTTTTTGCAAATTATTTTATTTATTTATTATATATATATTATTTATTATAAAATTATTGCAAATAATTTTAACAGCTAAATGGCTGTGTTCATTCTGATACCCAATGATAATGTCTTCAGTTTCACACGTTGATTTTTAAACAATGCATATCAAAATAAAGTGAGTTCCATGGTCAAATTAGTACAGTCACAGGTTTGCCACCTTCTCCACACCTCACTGGAAACTCCATGCTGTTGGAGCAAGTCAGTCCCCTTATCCTCAAGGTGACTGTTGGAGGGGGGCTTAGATCGTCCTGCCTGGGCTGTACACATGGAGGACCTGCTTGTTCATCAGCCATAACAACTAGAATGCAGCACAGCCCATCCTCTAGCAACTGCTCCATTCGTGCTCCCTGAAAATCTCTTGAAACCTCTAAGCACTGCATTTCCCTTGTCGATGACATACATCTCGCCAAATAACGTCCTTAGTGGATTACAAACACCCTCTTAATTTTTGGAGTAAGTAGTATTAAATTAAGTGTAGTTTTAGCTGGGAAGAGTGTTGGAGGAGAGCAGAGGGATTTAGCATTGGCAGAAGGTACAGCACGGACAACCCTGGAACCACTGATCCACACGAATCGTGTGACTGTGGGGTGCAGTTTCCCCCCTGCCTGTCTTGCTCCATGGGAGACATCTCTGGGAGGCAAGGAGAATTCGGCTGTTATGACTACTGTACCTGCCACAGGCTTCAGGTTCTAGTATCCTGGTGCAGGGCCGCAGAGGCAGTATATTTACAAAAGGCAGGCTCTTGAGGCACCCCACCCGATCAGTTCCACCTGCCTCTTCTGTGTCTGGTAAGGGGAATGGTAAAACATAAAGGGAAATTTCCCTTACGTGGTCAAAGCCAGACACAGCTACTAAAATCTGGCACCTGTATGTATGTGTGGTCAAATGCTACAGAAGAGAAGGTCAGCTGTATGCAGCAAGTTGTTTCATTATGCTGAATGTGGTATGACCTTGGAAAACAGCACCTGTGCTAGCCAGAGTGTAACTCAAATCAGTGCCAGGAGCATCTATGATAAAACACAGGCCTAGTGAGAAGCTAGTATTTTTCTGTTTGTTGCTTTCTTTCCCACATTTAGAAAATACCATATGAGGATAAATTACAGGGTGATGTGCTAGGATAGGAAAAGGACCCCCAGATACTATAGCTTGACTGATCCAGCCGAGGAAGAAAAGTAAGCAGCAAGAATAGCTTCTCAGGCATCTCCATCCACCTAGGCAGGCTCAGCTTCTGGGCTCCTCAAGGTCCAGACAGCAACAGCCTAAATATTTTTCCAAAATTTTTGAGTTACTTGGAAAATGAGTGTCATTGTCTTGGTTAGAAGCACCAGCAGGCCTGTCCTTTTACTCATGGACTGCCTGGAGAACAGTGGCCAGAGCTGTTGAGGACCACGATGCCTTGGTCTCTGTTATGATGCTCACAAGGGCTATGGCTGGCAGGGCTTTCTGTGCATGTCAAGCAGTTGTGTAGTCATTTGCATTTATAGCTATTTCTGACTGCAGAAGATGCTTGCTACATTTCAAACAGCTCTCTTCTGAGCAACAGGGAACTCACTCTGCTGAGGTGATGATGCGGATGGGGATGACATTGCCGCTATGCCTGTGGTTTTTTTTGTACTATTAACCATGCTCCTTTTTGGTTTGCTCCACAGATACTATGTGGGAAAGAGATCCCACGCTGGGTGAACCGCCTGGCCTACTTCAGCTCATGCATCCCCTTCCTCCAGAGCTGCCTCCCCAAGGAGTGGCTGACCCCAGCAGCCCTGCAGAGCCACATCAGCCTCGGCCTCCACAAGGAGGAGCAGGGGGACACAACAGATGAGGAGTCCCCCTCCACCTCCACAGCCCCTTCAGCCTCAGGCACATCACGAACCTGTAGACATACTCGGGTCTAAACTGTGCCCAGTATGCCCTCAAATAACATACCCCTCTCTCTTGTACTATTTCTTTCTCTCACCCTTTCACACACCTTGGTTTCTCTCTTCCTCAATGGACAGCACAGGGGAGGGAAGACCCTTTCTACTAAGGAGGTGAAGCTTCAGTCCCTTTTCTGAGGGCTGCCACTACAGTTGCTTGGCAAAATGACTGTGAACCCCAACGCTGAACTGAGGAGTATAGTGACTGAACTGGACTCTCCTCCCAGGGCCCCCATGCTCCTTGACCCATGGAGAAATGCTGACTCTCTCAGGCTTGAGAGCATGTGTACAGGCAGGGGGGCACCATACTGTGATGTTCCTTCTCTGGAACTGTTTTATCTTTTTATCTCTTCCCCCACCCATGTGAGCCCAGCAGCCTCCTCTCTATTTTGACTGGGTTTGTCACTCCCCTATGACAAATCTCCTGTCCACACCCAGTGAAGGAAGCAGAGCCAGAACTCAACCTTCTCATCTCTTAGACCAGCAACAAGCTCTACTCAGCCCCATCCCTTTTGTAACTATCACATTTTGAACTCAAGTGAAGGATGAATGAAAGGTGCTGCTGTTCTACAACCACTAGTTTTCAGTACTCAAATTTAAGAGCTCGAATTACTGTCCTGCTCTTGAAAACAGTAACAAAGAACATAGAAAATGAATGTGCTACCGTGGCTTTTCTTTGGGGTCAAAAAGAGGATGGGGCTAGTGCTTAGAGGCAGCTACTAAGTAGGTGCAGAGATGACTGTTGACCATATTGGTGCTTTTTGGCACAGACCCCTCTCAGTTCCCCTACTTCTAGGCAATGTTCCTGGTTTGCTTTTTTCCCCCAGATTCCCTGGGGAATCTCTCTCCGAGCTGACATTTGCTGGCTGTCTTTGGGGGAATGGCCCTCCTGAGCACAAGAAGTAGGAGAGAGAATCTGTTGGGAAGGTCGGGATTTCCTTCAGATTTTCCTCCTGCACTCACAGACCTAAAATGTGGCTCCAGAGCCATTCTTCCCCAGCCTATTTTCGAGCCGAGAAGGTGAAAAATCAGTGGTGAATCCAAAGAATGTCAACCTGTTTCCTTCTCCTCCCTTTTTGGAGGTGGAGGGGGAAACTTAGGGCCACATCTGGAAAGCATGGATGACCCTTCCAATGCATGGGCCACCATGGTGCCTTCCATTGTGTGCACTGTTTCAGTGGCACAAAAAATGGGCACAACTGGCTCGCTGGCCTCTCCAAGCTGGCTCTTGACAAAAATGTGGTCCTTGCATGTATTTATGCTCATGCTGACAGCTAATGAGAAAACAGAGGAGGAGGAAAGGAAAAGTAAACCAACTCTTCCACTCTATTACCTCACTAGGAGTTCTAGTCAGAAGATGTAGGAGAGAATCAAAGGGAAAATCCAGGCCCCCTATCTCTCTTGCAACTCCTCTTGGCTACACAAGGGAGGATGAAAAAGGAACAGACACAGTGTTGAGAGGGGTTTGCAATTTTAGAAATGCTGTTCTCAACAGCTACTACCAAGTCAGGACTTCCACCCTCCAACCAGAAAGAACTACAAGCCCTTAAGATGGGTGGTTGTTTCCTTTTATTGGTCGCAATAGCATGCTAAGTCCAACCAGCTGTTTCTTTAGCTCAGGTATACAGAAGTGTGTGCTTTCAGGGCTGAAGGTCTTGACTATGATGTACATCATGTCTGTGCAGACAGCACTTAATGATTTGTTACATGTGCATGCTCCTAGTGGAGCAGGAGGCTTTGGAGAGATCTACTGGATGGAAATATAACTCACAGAATAGCCTCACTCCACCGCCTCCTGAAGTGATGCATGTTTGGGCAACAAAACCTTTATAACATGCCTCTCATTTTCATCCTCTGAACAAATTGCTGCAGGTTCTGCACTGAACTGATGTTCCTTATCAACCTTGGCTACTTAGAGTCAATACTGCATTGTGAGCAATTCTGCAGCTCTCCTGGTATCCTGTCCAGCACCGATCTTGATTACCCTGGCTTGTTCAGGGATGTTTAATAAGATTTCCATCCTATTCTCCATCCCATTGCCCACAAACCATGTTACACAATGTACTGTTGCACTCTATTCCCCTGCAGTCATGGTCATTGCAGCCCAAACCAGCAGTGCAAAACTTCATTTGTCTGAAGTGCCCAGGGTGCCTGCCAATAGCCAGCAGCACATTATGTGCACAGAATTTAAAATCTCTTTTTAGGTCCTTCTCTGGAGGAAAGTGAGAAGAGGCTTTCCCAGAGCTTTTGTCAAGGCCGGGGAAACTGCAGTTGGAAACACCTAGTTCCTAATGTGACAAAAGCCAGCCAGCCATCACCCTTGTGTTTCTGTTCTGCACCTGAGCTCCAGATACACCATGTATACATCTAGAAGAGAACTAGGGCTCCAGAGGCACGTTTCATGTGGAAAACCCTCTCTCAGTATTTGACAAAGTAAAAAATGCTAAACTGGCTGTATGGTAACCTGGACAAGAAAGCTACATTCGGCCTCCTTAGGGACATGCACATGTGCTTGAAGTATTGGGAACAACACTTGGGGCAAGATGTCAATGTCACAAAACCCAGATGTTTGTTTATCTACTTTTATGTTTGTCCATCTGTTTATGACAGTAGGGGTCACATCAAGGAGGCATCAAACCTCTGTTGTAAATCAAAACTGGAATTTATTTAAATCTTCAAAATCTTTTCTCCCCACCCCCCTCTGTTAAGGTGACCAACCAACGAGAAGAACAAAGGGACACTGTGGAAATAAAATATATATTGTTGATAGCTTTACCTCTGTAATTTAACAGCATTTTCAAATATTAAACATGAAGACATTTTAAAAGCCTAATTTACTGTTAATCTCTGGCAAAGCATGTTTGTTTTAGGCACTTTTCTTATCCTTCCAATTATTACAAAATTATTGTTGTTGTTATGCAATTACATCATGTATGTATTTGGTTACACATTTCCTTTCTCTTGCTGTTTCAAAGCATAATACCACAGGAAAATTTTAGATACCGATAGTTATCAATGAAAACAAAAGAGCAGCTTATGAATCTCAACAAGAGCACCCCATGACACAAGCACAAACTCTTAACCCTTGTTCTTGCTGCCAGGACTTTTGGTGCCCTTTTAAAAGCTGAAATGAGAGGGAACCAACTGCACATGGGCACCTGTGGGTCATGTCTCTAGCAGAGACCTCATAGTACTCAGGTGGGTCAGTAAGACTGAAAATAAGGTTAGCGTAATGCTGGAATATTAGTTACAATACAAATGTTCCTAGGGGAAGTTAGGGTGAGAGGAAAGAGGTAAGTAATAACCTCTCTTCTCAGCACATCTGTCTGTATCTGTAATAGCAACTCTCATAATTTCAAGAGATTATTCTTACTGATTTTTTTTTTTTTTTGGTCAGTTGGCTTCTTTTTCCCGAGCTTGTGATTTGAGCCCCGTATCTCTCCAACTCTTAATGAAGTTTTAAAAGGGACAGTTGTGCTTTCAAAGGCCCTGGGTGAGAGTCTGTGCTCTGTGATGAGTTCATCCCAGTCTCGGCACAGTGCAGGGATAGCCACAGACCTGATCTCTCTCTCATTGCTCCCAGCTGAGAGTTTGCATTTCTGGAATTCAGACCGATGTTGCCTTCATGTTACTGAGTTACTCAAGAAGCATCATGTTCCCTGCTACATTTTTTTTTTTTGCTATTCTGCCCTGTTTATTTGCCTCTAGGCTGGAGAGGCTCTCAGAACAAGTTAGTGGCCACTGGATGGCAATAATGTTAGTTTCGTCTTATTTATTCATGTTCGATTTTCTTCTGATTTGAGTTTGTATGTATATGGTGGCTTATTGACACGTTCAGAAAACTTAAGTACCTCCACCAATTCCTTGATGTGATTAATGGAGAAGACCAAAGGAAGTAATCATCAATATTTTGTTTTCAAATAGTTTTAAATTGCTCTGTGAGTGGAGGCAGCAGATGCCCTGTTCCACTTTGTCACCACTGTGCTCTCTCCATCAGGCAATGATTTGGGTTGTGGAAAGGCTGTGCCATGACTCAGGAGGTATTTAAAAGACGAGCTTTCATTCTCCCAGCTCCGCTCTGCTATTGCCACTGGCTACCAGAACATGGCAGAGCCTTTGGCTACAGTGATATGTGAACACATCGCAGCCTGTGCCTGGAGAGTATGTCCTCTGATCTCTAATGTAATCAACAGCAAGAACAAAAGCATAATGTGCAGCAGCCCTAATCCAAAAATGAGAATGTCCCCGTGCCAGGTGCTGTACAAACACCTAACAGAAGTAGTGCGTTGCATAAAAAAGCTTCCAGCTGGAATGATGGGTGGGAAGCTCTCCTTCCACGTGCCATAGATGGCAGATGAAAAACACCGGGCCCGAAATCTCCAAGGGGCTCGGGCCAGCCCAGGTTTGGCAGCCGCGGCGCCAGACCACTGTAAGCCCCCTTTCCCCTCTCAGCACAGACACGCTGTTACCGGCACCCTCGGCCTTCAGGCCCGGCCGCACGCAGGTGCAGGTGGCAGCACGGCTGCAGCCCCGGCCCTTTCACCCCGCACACCGCGGAAGCCACGCAACCCCCAGCAGCGCGGCCACCGCCGGCGCGGCCCCAGCGCGCCCTCCCAGGCGAGGCCATCCGCCGGCCAGCCCGGTGCCCGCCGCCCCGCTCTGTGTGTTCAGGAAACGCCCGTTACTTCAAAGGGCTTTTGACACACGCCCGTAACGGCGGAGCGCCCCGGCCGCGCCAGCTCACGGGGTTATTTCAGCAAGGCAGCAGCTGCCTCTGGAGACGCGGGGCTGAGAGCTCCCCAGGGCCGGCCCCGCAGCGCAGGCGGCGGCTGGCTGAGTGCCGTGCTCCGCGTCGCCACAGCCAACCCCTTCAGCGCAACGCCCGGCGGGCAGCGGCGGACGCGCGCACCACAGCGGAACCCAGTTTCCCCGGGCGCGTTGCCGCGGCGGAGGGGGCCGCTGTGGCGATGGGACCCGCGTCCCGCCGGAAGCGCTGCGGCCGGGCCGGAGGCGGGAGGGCGCCCCCGGGGCCTATGGAGAGGCTGCGGAAGCTGTGCAGGGGCCGCACCATGACCTTCGGGGTCCCTCTGTTGGTGAGCGCCGCGGGGGGGCGGGCACCGGCACCGGCGGGGAGGCGCGGCCTGGGGGCGGGCCGGTGCGGGGCCAGGCCCCGCCGCGGCGGCACCCTGCGGGGGCGAGCAGGCTGCGGGATGCCGCGGTGCCACCGCCTGAGGGACGGGGGCCGGGTCCCCTGAGGGGAAGGCCCGGGGCCTCTGCGCCTGCGGGGGCCGTGCGCTGCGGGGCCGGCACGCCGCGGAGAGGCCTGGTGCTGTCCCCTCCAGGGACAACGGTGGATGACTTTATGCTAGCAGAGTGTGTCAGTCAGTCAGTCAGTCAAGTCAGTTAGTGTCTCTGTGTCCCGCGGCTTCCCGGACCCGCAGGGAAGCGGAGTGTGACCGGGGAGGCGAAGGGGGGCCGTTTGCTGAGGAAAATGCGTATTGGTCTTTTCTCTTTAAAACACTCCTTGTGTGTTTCTCAAACTTTCTTCAGCTTTTCAGTGGATTTTAAAGTGTGGCAGCAGTGTTGGTCTGATAATTTGTGCATCTAAAAAAGGTAGAATTTGAGTTAAATGAGGTGATAGGTTATAGTTACAGTTGTGCTGAAAGCAATAGGCGACACCTAGCTATTTAGAATAGTTGAAGATGGAAAAGATCAATAAGGTCAAAGGAATAAACCAAAACTGTCAGGTGGGCAGTGTAACAGACTGCACTGGCCTGGCCTGGGTACCTGTGTGCAGTAGAGGAAAAATTCAACAGCTTGGATGCACTTAACAGGTAAAAACTCAGGAAGTCAAAAGCAGTAGCCAGGACACTGGTTTCCGTTTATGCAATTTGTGCCTCATTTCCTCTGTATACAATTAATTTAGAAAAAGTAAGCAAATTCCAATGTGGATAAAGAATAGGGCAATGGATAATTCCAATGTTTTTATACTACTACTAGAAAAATTAGTGTCATCCTCTTCAAATGTTCAGAAGCATGCCTCAGAGAAATGGAGTGGTCCAAAGAAGGACAGTGGCACTTTAGTTAGAGTTAAAAAAGTTTAAGGCTATTTATTTTAATGTGATACTACAGAGGTTCTAGGGCAAGGAGTTCAAGTGGAAATATTCATGCAGTTGAATGCGCTGGAGTATCTTTTCTCAAAATATTGATGAAGATACTTGTAAGAAATAAAAATATTTAAAACCTCACACACAAACCAACAAACCAGTGTCATAATTCCACAACTGTATGAATAATTTGTATCAACAACTCCACTCGCTGATATTGCAGACAACTTCTTCATATCATAACTTTTGTAAGGTGATCAAGCATAGCATTACAGCTGTTTAGTTATCCTGCTGTGTGCATGTATATCTAAAGGGCTGTCCAGAACGTTACTGCTTTCATGCTTAGACTGAATTCATTTTGCTTTCTAATTTTTCATGTAATGTTTTGAGTGTTCTGATATAATTCTTTAGTTTAAAAACACCTTTCTTAGATGTTTAAGGCTGAATATAATTTTAGGTCACAGTCCTGTTGTTTATGTAATTATTTGAGGTTTGCTACTCCTCTTTCAAAATGAGGGGAAACCAGGCAGTTTAGTACTCACCAGCTCAATTTTAACTCCGAAAAAGTTTTTTGGAAAATACTAACACGATTAAATTATATACAGATACTTAGTGATACAGACCTGGTGGAGAAAAATGTCACCATTGCTTTTCAATAATAAATATATCAGATTTGATGTTTGATACGTCAACTGGTATAGTAGGCGAGGAGATGCAACTGGTACACAAGATCTTGACTTGCTTTCTGTATTACCTTCCATGTGAGAATTCACTTAAGAGGAAAGTATGGCAAAGATACGCTTCATCATTTGTGTTCTCAAAGGACTGAAGAAATATAAAATGTAGTTATCAGGTGCCTTCTAAGCAGAATGGTGTCTTAGGTGGGGTGGGTCCTGCAGAAATAATGTGGGCTGTAATATTGTGAAAAACCAGAAATGTCATTGTAAGACACAGAAACTTTTTAAAAGTACAGTAAAACATGGAACAGGACTCTTCCTCTATTCAAAGTCCTCAGCTGGAGTAATTTTCTAGCTTTATGGTCTCATGGTAGACTTGATGAAGACAAACTGTTAAGTCTAGAGGAGGGCAACATAAAAGATACAGCAGACATTCCACCTTGAAGGAATGCTTGAAGGAATTGTTTTAGTTGATTTTAGAGAAGTCTGAGAAGTTCTGTACATCATATATTGAGAGTGGTGATTGCTTTTTATAGCTTGTGAAATAACTATCACAATAAATGAGCTTTAGATTAGATGTTAGGAAAATACTACTCTTTGTTAGGAAGGAGCCCTTGTGAGATACACTTAAGGTTTTTAAGAAGTTGAACAACCATTTGGCAGCAGTGGACTAGATTTTCTCAGTTCTGCTTCAGTGCTGGAGCTATCACTTCTGTTTCCCAGGCCAAGGTAGACCCGTTTTTGTTTTTTTTTTTTTTCTTGTGGCCCTTCTAGTGTTTTTGCATGATTTGTCATAGCTCGTAGCAGAAATTTTTGAGACTGTGTTTTCTTTGACTTTGTGCTGCCTAATTTCATTCTGTTTCTGTTACCACAGAGCTCTCTCCTCCAGAGACAATATTCTATAGAGAAATATTCTATTATATTTCTTTTCAGGGTTTCATGTCTCCCTGTCTTAAAGTTATTCTCCCCTGTGAGTACTTCAGAACATTTCTGTGGGGCTGCTCAAAGGCTTCCCATGGAGCAAGAAAAAGGAAAATTCATGCAATTCTTGTCAGTTCCCCAGCTGTCTATTGAACTCTGAAAGCATCTCTGAAGCTGAACAGAATTGTGCTAAAAGATCAATTACAGCAAAAAAGACAGTGAATCCATGCACACAATCACAAGGAGCATGCTTTTGTAACCCTTTAATTCTGCTGAATTTGTGATAACACTGAACCAAAGGTTTCTGTATAGATTCTTGCATCCTGTAAATAATTTTTTTTCACTAGACAGGTACTGTGTTCTTCAGTACTGCTGGACTTTTCATCAGTACCGTATCTGCTTTTTTTTTTTAAAAAAAATCAAACGGCTTTCATATCTTCCCTTCTTATACTGTGTATTTGAGTGAAAAATCCCTGTGCCACTTTTTCTAAAGGCTCCAAGGTTAAAGAGATCATAATTCAAAGACAGATGAGCGTCTCATTGTACACACACACATATATATATAAAATTTTTTTCTTGCATTTTAGTGTAAATTCTCTTGATCCTTTTTTCTTTGTTCTTTTGGGTCAGGGGCTGTTAGAATATTTCACTGCAAAAGGAATTTTCTTGGTTGATCTTTAAACCTCAAACTGACAACAGCTTTCAGAGTAAGATGTGTAAATCACAGTTTTCAGTCATACTTTCTCAGAAGATAAGAGTGTTTCTTTGTGAGCACCAACAACACTGTAGGGGGTAGGAATTAAACCTGCAGGAAACCTTGATGTGTGAATGTTTCCTTTAACTCTGTAAACTTCACAGATGAGATATCTCTGCATGGCATAAAACAGTAAGCATTCAGGAGAGTGTGATGTAACATGGCATGGAAAATCTTAACAGCTTGAGTGCTACAGGGTGAGTAGTCCTAAAGGGCTGGTAAAGATGGTAACATCTGTGTAGATGTTGGGATGGACTCTAGTAACCTTACAGATGTATCTGTAAAATTTGCTGTTGTGATGGAGGGCTGTGCCACCTCTGTGGTAACTTAAGTCTTTGTCAGCTATATTGACATCTCCATTTCCTATTATAGAAACTCTTAGCACATGAAGCTTAACTTACAAGTCTTCAGGATACCTGGTTCTGTTATAGAAGAAGAGCTTCAGTCTCTGCTGCTTTATATTCCGCAGTCACCTCCACCTGATGAAAAGGGATGTGCCTTTCAATGTCCTATTGCTGCTGTGATGCTTCTGTAAGATCTTGAGAGAAGGCAGCTCTTTGGTATTACAGCTAGTGGATCCAGTGGCATGCTTTTCTTATGAGGCACTAAACATGTAAGGTTACTTTTCTAGTGCAGTTAGAATGTTTGAAGGTTGCTGGAAGTTACTTTTTTTTCAGATAAGTATAAATGGTGGTTCTAGATCTCTGAGGAAACACATTTGGATTTCAAAATTGCAAAGCAGTAACAGCTCTAAAACACGTTAAAAAACCCCACTTCATACACTCGCACCACTTTACAAAAGGTGTGTTTGTGGTTCTGTCTCATTCTAGGCAAGGATCTTTCATACTCTCTAAGTTGCAAAAAGGATGTATAGATGCAGTTCCAGTTCCGCTGTCAACACGCTACAAGGGGAAAAAAAATTCTGAGGATCTAAAGTGGCATTGCAGCAGATAGAATATATAGTCTTTGGCTCATTTGGTGATTTTCATTGTACACCTGAAATAAGTATTGCACTATATATGTAGTGCAGCAAGTTTCAAATCTGTGAGTGTTGTAGTGGCATTCTCTGTACCTATAGCTGTAGATTTTGACTTCATTTTTCTGGATATTTTTTTTTTCTCATCCTCTAATGACTGTACTTTTACAAGTACTTTGCTTCTCCTTCTGGATCTTGTTATGTGCTGTGTCTAGTATTGCCAAAAGAGAAGATGGGAGTAGCTTGGAACAGTTAAAAGATTTTTCTGTGAATAAATATGTTTCTAAAATCTATTTCCATCAGTGTTTATACACACAGACTGTACTACAATGCCATCTATGTTGCTGCCTTGAACAGTGCAAGTTTACTTTGATAAACACTTAGTCAAGACATGCCAAGAATGCATGTTGTGTACAGGACAAGAAAAAAGGTCAGATTAGAAAGAGACCCTAACAATGCTGCAGCAATGTGGTTGGTGCTTCCAGGCACCATTAGAGAAGGTCAGTGGCATCTCAGGCCCTTTTTAATGAAACAATTTAATGTAATCATCTCAGGCCCAATTTAATGTCAATGTTTGTGACAAACAAAACACCTTTCCCAGAACGCAGCATGTGAAAGTATATGTCTGTGGATTGGTTTTGTTCAGTGGTAAAGTCAGAGTCATCTGGAAGCCATGACTGATGCTCAGTAATATTTTGCAAATACTGTGAAATGGTATTTTATTGTGCTGTAAGTCACTGAAAGTGAAAGTTTTATGGAGTTAATGGGTAGGAAAACTGTGTTTTTATAATTTAAATGTATTTAAATAACAAGTTTCCAAAGACTTATTTAAAAACAACATTCCTAATTCATTTCATAAGAAGCTGCTGAATTCCGAGTCCTGGGATCTGCTGAATACAAGGTGCGCTTTTTCCCGCTAGTTCTGGAGGATCTGCCTGTAAAAGATTGTATGAACACTAAGAAATATAGAAAATTCTTCTTGGGGGTAGTCACGTTTCTGAGAGCTGTTGTTGCCATCAGCATCTATGTATAGAAACTGTTGTTACATATATCTTCTGATATTGTTTGAAAAACAATTACTACAATTGGCATTTTTCACTTTAGGTATGTCAGTATTATTGTTAACATCATTCAAATTATCACCTTAAAAAATTCATTTGAATGGCAGGACTTTTATTAATATCTATTACTTATGTAACTGTACAATAAAATTTAACATACGCAGAATGTTTGATTTAAATGTTAATATGCTTTTGAGAGATGAATGGAAGTTAACATTTACTCATGAGAAGAGAATTCTGACTTTTAGTATTTGTAGATAAATTGTGATTGCCTGTAAAAGTTACAAGTATTACATTTGTAGCCTTAAAAGATCAATAAATATGAAACTTTTTCTAGAATTTTAAAATGGTCGCTCCCAATCAATAAAATCACAAGAGTGCTGCTTTTATTTTTCAATGACTTATATTATAAATATTGGGTCTCTAAGCTTATGATGAGATATGTCTTCAACTTCTGCTTTGCATCTTGTGTTCATCTGTGTGTGTTTGAATCTACAGTGGAGTGTGGAGCTATTCCAGACAAAACAGCCCCCTGGAGCTGTTTGTGCTGGAGTGGAAGCCAGTGTGTTCAAGCTGAATGGGCTTCTGTGGACTCCAGTTTGTGCAGTCTGAATTAGCTGACTTCCATCTTTCTGTTGACTGTCAGGGTCTAAAATTACTGAGTTCATCTTTTGAATCAATGCCTCAAACTTTTGATTCTTGCTCTTTGAGTACTACTTTCCAGATAAGTGTTAGACAAATAGTCACTCTGTAGGTACTCTGAATTCCCCCCCTCTGTTTCATTTGAAAACATGAAGAGTGTAATTGCATTGTTGAATGCTGTTAGAATGGATTAATCTGGCACTCGGGATTGTGTTAAGCCTCAGAACTGGAACGTAAGTACAGTTTTGCCAGTTTTCATTTCCTGTGTTTAGTTCTGGTCTAAGTCTCCACCTTCTTCAAGGGGTGGTGAAGGTAAAGATATTAAGGTTAATATTTACTTCATAGTGCATTTCATCTTCATCCCCTGTGCAGCGTTGTCCATAGGGAAGTATTACTTGACAAGTAGTGATTTCTTTTTATGTTCTTTAGTGCAGGTTTCAGTTTATTGCTGTTTTGAGCTGGGCCTAACACATCACAAGAACACCAGGTTGCGGTGACAAGTGAACAGTTTCTCATTGTAGCGCCTTGGCTAGATTTGAACCTGTGACTAATGGGAATGATGATTTTAATAAAGAATCAACATTTTGGCTTTTAGAAGCTTACGGAGAAAGAGAAGGTGGCAGCTTGACCACCACCGCAGACTTGGTTTTCAAACAGCTGCAGCTGCTGAGTTAAATTCCTTTGTCATCTGACCAGCCCAATCAATGTGTGTAATGCAAAATGACAATGCTGTGGCTGAAAATGACCTTTGTTGTTAATGCTTATACCAAGGAACATATGGGTTTCTGTCTTTTCTGCAGTGTTCTTAGGTTGTTTCTATTAAATGCATTTTCTGTGTTTTCCAACCTGCTATGAAGTGGACATTTTAATAAACAAAGGTTTTGTTTTCTTCCTAAGACGCTGAATGACAGAATTGAAAGGATACAGACAGTTTTTGTTGTACTCTGGCCTGTAGCCATTCATATTTGCAATCTTGAAAATCATTGCTTTGATATACTCTATACTCAGTCAATTAACCTGATACCTTAGGTCAAGTTTAATGTTTTGCACATAGTTCCCCATGCTGTGCAAACTATACTCTTCTGCTTTACCAGTGAGTTACAATTGTCTCCAGTTTATACCATCTGCTGTCCTGGGTTGCCAGCATGGTATCCATGTGGTCATCTCCTGGCATATTTCATCCATTTTTGACTGTAATGCAGTTCAGTCTTTCTACAATTTGTGAATTCCAATATATGCATTGAGTCAGTGCGTTCTCTGTTGTGCTTTTGAGTGAAGTAACTACTAAGGGACGTATAGCTTTTATTTCTGTTTTCCCCCAAGGAGGCCATATGATCTGAATTAAAAATTATTTCCATTTGTTGCAGATAAGAAGAAAAGGTAGATCCTCTTCTGCTCCCATCGAGGGTGGGGAGAGGATTTAGTAAGTTTCTGAAAAGGTTGCACTGGTTTTCTCTCAGCAGTTTCAGTGTTACGAATGGCTGTGGGAAATACTCTTGAGAGTTAGAGCTGGCAGAGGGGGGCGCTTCAGGTTAAGGTGACTTGCCTGGGTCTTTTCTGGGACTGGCAGTTTGCCCTGCTACTTTGTTTAGAGAACAAAAAAGAGACTTCAGTCTTCTGGGCTGACAAATTGCTGTCTTTCGCCGGTCTTGCACTGCACATATGACAGTTCTTTAAAGAGGAAACCCCAAACCCCTTTTTACTGTGTTCACTGCAATCACTGCAAACTAAAATAAAATAATTCACGTGACTGTTTAGTTTTGAAGTTCCTGATGAATAGCTGGAGGGTTTTGCAGCAGCAGTCTGGAAGAGGTTAGAAAATGATCATGTTCCTTCTCCAGTGATATGTATCGTAATGATTTCCCCACTGCATAATCTGCTTCCAGCAGTAAGTATTGTGATTTGGTTAATTTAGGGATTTATGACAAATTTAATTTTGTAATCTGGCTTTCAGAATTGGTGCTATAGCAGGAGTGGCTTTCTGTCACAACAGGGATGCCTGTAATATGGGAGATTGCTGGTGCTGCCAGTGAAATAGTTTCTTGTTATGTTGTTGACCTAAGGAACTGAAGGTGACCGCTTTAGATTATGCGGGAAACTAAAAAGTGGGGATCTGCTGTAAGTCCCAAGTTCTTCTGCGGTTGAGTCCTCAGTGACCATCTCACTGTGGTTGGTGACAAATGCAAATATTTCCCATCCTAAGATGCAGGTCAAGGGATCACTCTGATGCTGTCCATAATGGATTGCATAATATACTTCCTAATGGAGAAGTGAACAAATAGAATTTTTAGAAGAATGTTGTTAAAGAGAATTTTATATTTTTTTTAATTTATTTATTTATTTATTTTTTACATAAAACATTTACTGAGGTTGCTGAATGTATGTGACAGATGGTGCTCTTATGTCACATCCTATCTTTCATTTTGTTTTGGAACATGCAAGTCATCCATGCATGCATAATTGCATTACGACATTGTAGGGTTGGAGTTTTTTGTATACTCACTGGAACATAAAGGAATAAACCATTGTGAGATCTTTAAGGGGAGGTTGTGCTAGCAGTGCTGTTAAGCTGTTTGCTTTGGTGTTATGTGCGGGCTAATTAGTGTGTTTTATGGTTGTTGCCTTCTTAAGGTAAATTTCAGGTGTAAAGGAGAAAGTGAGAAGTTGTTACCATTTCATCCATCTGCTGAATGCATTCAAGTATCTAGACAGATTGTTTGCTACATAGTGTTTTTTGCTGCAGGTTCTGGAGCATATAAACTGAATAGTTCCTTTACAATGAAAGAATGCAGGTGTTTGAACTTTCCAGCTTGAGTACTGTTGTTCACATGCCAATGCCTTAACGTTTTATGATGTCAGTTAACTATCTGTACGATTCTAAAATCGGAATGAAGAAAAAATGTATCTTAATTTTCATTATATGTGGCATTACTTTTCCTCTCTCAGTTAACTGGAGAGGAAGCATGAGTCTGACTTCATTAGAATGTGGGCAACCTAACTGTTTTATTTGTATGGTGTCCTGAATGGTTTCTCCTGTCTCTTTTGTGTCTGGACTAGTGGATGGAACATACTGGACTTTGCTGTTGCCCTTGGCTTACATTGAGCAAATTTGCCCATTGTGGTGCTTTTTTAACTGAAGAGTGTTTTGCAAAGAATCATAGAATCATAGAATTGTTTAGGTTGGAAAAGACCTTGAAGGTCATTGAGTCCAACCACTAGCCTAGCACTGCCAAGTCTACCACTAAGCCATGTCCTTAAGTGCCACATCTACACGTCTTTTAAATACCTCCAGGGATGGTGACTCAGCCACTCCCCTGGGCAGTCTGTTCCTATGCTTGACCACACTTTCAGTGAAGAAATTTTTTCTAATATTCAACCCAAACTTCTCCTGGCACAACTTGAGGCCATTTCCTCTCATCCTATCACTTGTTACTTGGGAGAAGACGCTGACACCCACCTTGCTACAACCTGTAGAGAGCCGTAAGTTCTTCTCTGAGGCTGCTTTTCTCCAGGTTAAATAACCCCACGTCCCTCATCTGCTTCTCATAAGAGTTGTTCTCTAGACCCTTCAGGTATGTGTTCATGAATGTAGACTAGAAATGTGTTCAAGATGTACAGAATGTGCAAAGCCAACAAGCTGATGATATTGCTGGAATTTTTAACTTGAGTCTCATTCCACTTGTAATTATTTTGACTGGTGACTCTTGATGCTTCAGTGTTTGTATGCATTCTTCCCTTTAAATACAGTTAACTTAAGTGAAGGTAGTGAGGACATCTTCCCTCATGCAAAAAAGAAAAGGGAAACACTTAAACCAAGACTAACGTTTCCACTTGGTGCATAGTCAGTCACAGAGTCCTTTACTACCTTTAATACCATTATAGCTGCATAAATTAATTTATACTTTCTTTTATTGGCTTTTTACCACAATTTTCAAAAATCTGATTGACTGAAGAGCTGACTATTGCTGCTCTGGCTTGTGTAGATCAAGGCAATTCATGCTCAGGGCTGTCAGCTAACTGCATTGACGTGCTATTGGTTGATTAAATAAGTGCTGAATATGACTGATTCTGGTCAGGTTTTGCAGTGAAGTCTTAGACATCGTGTTTGGTTTATTAGAACATTGGTCAAGTAAACTTGTAAACATATGTGTGTATTCTGTGTTTTTGAAAATTGTTGATCTTCAGCCTAGCCTTCCAGCATTACACTGTGTAATATTTCAGTGGCGTTTTTAATTTCTTATACCATCAGTGTGCTTTGACTCTCATGCAGCCTAACTGATGTTTCACTGTAAGATAAATCAACCATTGCAGTACTGGAAGTGTAAAGGCAGTGTACTGGTAATGCCCGATAAGTGAAGTGTGCCAGCTTGCCAGGCTAGTTATGCTGCTTATGCTGTATGAAGAGCAAAAGTACATCAGAAACTAAGTGCTTTTTTCCCCTTCAGGAGTATAACAGTGATGGAAGTAAAATTACAGTGTCAGGCCAAAACCTGTCTAAAGGAACTGAGATGTGTGTGTATCAGCTTCTTTATCATGTGTATAGCTGCAAAAGGAAAATGCCCTATGTAATAGATGGTTGCTGTCAAACAAGTGATAGGATGTGATGAGACAAAACGACTTATTTTGCAACAACCTTCTACTTGATTTCCCTTAGTTACAGTGTACATTACACAGTTTTAAGTGATCAAAGCTAAGGAATGTAATGTTTCTTTTTTAGCTTGGAGCCTGGCTCTGTAAGCCACAGCATACCTTTTCATTGTGATAAGTAATATCTGGGTTATGAGGAGCAGGCCAGTTGAAGGTCTTCCACTTGTTCATGTTGCATCTCATAATGGCACATACTTTATGCAAGTTTGTTGTTAGGCAAACTAATTTTTAATTGATGTTGCAAGTAACTGCTACTTTCTGCCTAGTTTAACAACTGTGTACTGAACCATTTCTCATGCAGTTGCTTTTGCCCTGCCATAGCCACTCTTTGACAACATACTAATATACACAAAGGCAGTAAGCTATGGTCTGTAAGAGCCATAAACTTGTCTATAGCACTTCTGATTTCTATTCATTAGGACCTGAAGTTTAAGTTAACTCATTGGCTGTTAATTAACATAATACTTGTTAGGAGTTGAATAAGATCAGCTAATGAAATTTTATGCTGAGGTGTCAACCATATTAAAATTCAATTATAGTTTGATCCTTGAGACTTTCAGCATTATGTGTTACTGTATCTTCAGCTGACATATCTGCTTTGATTAAATAAACCTTGAATAATGTTCAGGTTCTTTTTAACAATTTTGAATACTTTCTTTTCTGTTTCTTGTTGTTCTTTCTTACCAAAATACTGACACATGAGGAAGACCTCCCCCCCCCCCCCCCCCTTTATACAAATACTTTTTTTTCTATTGTGTGTTTTGATGATTCAGTATTTGCAAGAGCATCATTAATTCATTGAACAGTTATGATATAGTTATGGTGCTGTCCAGTTTTTGGGAGGTCAGATTTCTAGTCACTGAAAGTGACATGGTTATTTTCTGATTGGCTTTCTGAAATCGGTTCTGTGGCTTAGCAGCTAGATGTTCATACCACAAAATTTTTGATGTATTTGTTCCTAATTATCAGCTTATTGAAAGGGCTAGACCAGAAAGAGACTGGAGCCTTCAACTCCTGCTTATTGGTGAAAGGTTCCCTGTTCTGTGAACATAGTACATTAGTTCCTGGGTAGCACTCTGTAACTTACCAGCACCTGAGCACGCATGGGGCTGAGCTCACATGGTTGAAAACTGAGCTCACATGGTCGTGAGCTAATTTTCAAGTCCTTAATGGTGTTTGTTAACAATACTTGATCTTTTGGTTGGTTTGTCTGTTTTTAATGGTAAGAATACATAGACAGTCTTATGATATCCCTCTCATAAGAAAGAATTATTTAACAATTCCTTTATGTGGGTATGAAGGTTACACCCCAACCCCCACCCCCTCCCTGTTTCTGCCTTTATTATTCTTATTCATAAGCTTCACAGGTGTGGACAGAATTGCAATACAACTAAGGAGGCAATAATAAAAGTGCAGGTGTGCTGGATATGATTTCTTAGCCTATATGATAATGTATCATTGAATCACAGCTCCGGTCAGCTGGTCTGTTCAGAAGCTTAATTAGATTTCTTACCCACAGACATCAGAGTAGGTCAATGTGGCATTGTTACTTCCCCATAGAGTTTGAAAATGATGAGAATAAATCCTGTGGTGTTGAGGTAAAGGTTCCTTTGCAGTTTTGTCAGGAAGCCATATGGGGAGGGAAAAGAAGGGGTAAGAGCAGAGGAAGTCCCTAGGAAATGTGCATCATGAAGCAGCTGTCTTTGTATGGAGGAAATCTGTGAAATCCAGGTCCAGAGGATGCAAGAAGGCTCTGACTTTACATATACTCCCTCTTGTCCTATACGTATCTTCTAATTGATTATTTTATTCAGTTCCTGGTGTTTCTGTTGGAAGAATAGTAGGGTCCCTGGTAAATGAATTGGGTCAACATGCAGTGTTCTTTTTTGTAATAGTCCTGACATGTCTTGTTTTCATTTTGTTGTTTTTCAGCTGTATCTTATTGGAGGATCTTTTGGACTCCGTGAATTTGCTCAAATAAGATACGATGTCCACAGACTACATGGCAAGGTAGTTGAAATGGTTTTCTTTACTTTTCATTTAATTTTGTATATGTATTGTCTTCTAAAGGATTGTTAAGACTAGCAGGCTTGCTATTGGGGATTTGCCTTTCACTGCTGGGCCCAGGCTACAGCTGAGGCTCTTAGGCAGTGAGTAGTGCAGGTAACAATAAAGGGATTGACATGATGATGAATCCTTTTACTGTCTGTGAAACAGATCAACATAAATAATAGAAAAAAATAGTTTCTTTTGTTGAAAATAAGTGGCAATTCTGAATCCCAAGAAGTGTAGCACATCTAGAAGGAGTTTATTACAAAGGTATGGTGTCTGATTTAGATGAAGAAAACTGGTATTTTAAAATGCTCTGATTTCAAGCAATACTTGGCATTTAGTATATAATATTAGATGGTTTTCAGGGCTTGTCTTTTTGTTGGCTGAGATAAGCAGATACCTTTAACATTGTGCTGCATCTTGTTTAAGCTCTGCATAAGAAACAGGAGCTAGTCTTTACTCGGTATTT
This sequence comes from Falco biarmicus, assembly GCF_023638135.1. Taxonomy (NCBI): domain Eukaryota; kingdom Metazoa; phylum Chordata; class Aves; order Falconiformes; family Falconidae; genus Falco; species Falco biarmicus. Next base: position 21,835,464 of record NC_079294.1, on the reverse strand, counting down.
CAGAATGAATTATATGGAAGAAGCCTTTCTTTAAATGAACGGGAAGCTTTCTGAACGAGGGAAATAGCTTGCTCACTAGTGCTACTTACGCCTCCAGGTGTAACAGTAGTTCCAAGTCGTATATGAAATTATTTGAAAGGAGCATAGTCAGTTCCGCAGAATGTAATATTGTCTAACTTTGTGATATGCAGGTCTGCCGTTGCAGTGCAGAGAGGCTTTCTGGTCTCAGTGCTGACTTGCAGGTCACATGAAGTGCTTTTAAAGACTATATGGCACTTTATAGTAAAAAAAAAAAATTGTTTATAACTCTGGACGCTGTGGCTTTCTGTTGCGGTCAAATCTTTGAGATCTGAGCTGCTGAGGGTTTGGAGACTCACTCGTTTTGTCTTAGACTCCTGTTATGGGCCATCTAAATTACTTCAATCATTTCTCATTGTTCCGTGTGTTGCATACGTAGTTGTGGCCTTTTGAAGCAACATGTGGCCCACTCCTGGTCAGTCCCATGGGGACAGGGGAGAATAATCTTAGAAATCTTTTCTCCAGTGCTGTCTTCTGGGTAGCTATTTTCTATGAGTCCTGGGCTTTTAGGACCAGTTGGAGCCTTTTAAGTTTTTCTCCAACCAGATGGGAATCACAACAGGGGCAAGAATTTGCCTGTTGTGTTTCTGTCATTTTTTTGGTCAAATTCATAGGTGGTGAATTACATTTGACCTCCATGATCTGCACTGTGACTGCAGCCCAGGAAAAAAAACAGGTAATAGTTGCACTCATTCAGATCTATGAGGCGCTTTGTCCCAGCATTTATAATCAAGGGGAGCATCATTGAATTAGACAGTAGTACATGAAAGCTCTGAGGGGAAGCTACTACACCCTGGAGTTCTTAAGCTCTGAAGAGCTAAAAGAGGACATCTGGATTCTGCTCTAACTGGTATTACTTAAGGCTGCAGCATCTCTTCTGTGTTCTGTTTTTCTTTTCATTACTACTTTATTTAGGAATAGATGAAATTTAAATAACAATGCAGTATTGGCTGAGAACTAGCAACACCAACTTTGGGCTAGAGTATAGACAGACAAATCAAAGCAATGTGTTCTGTTAATTTCTGGGTTTATGTCCATAGAAACAAGAGTTAAGAACCATTCTAATGCATTCAATAAGACAGCAAAAAAGATTAGAATGTATTTTAACTGATAAAGAGAAACAAACCTAGTTTAAAAGGTACGTGAAACTCAGGAAATGAACACAAATCTAAGTAATTTTAAAAGGCTATTAAAAATCCTGATAGTCATAACATCTGCTTAATTTGTCACTGATTAAAATGTTTTTGTGTTGGAGTAGAATACCCTTTTCTTATACGACACTTCGACTAGCATAAGTCCTTATCAGATCAGGGAGAAGTGCTCCTTTTGGTGGGGTGGGCAGTTATATGCAAATTGCAATAGGCAATAAAATAAATAGGATTATTTTGTTTCAGTTGCTCCTTTCTAAAAATAATAATGTTTAATTAAATAACACTTTTCATACAAGGAGCTCAAAAGACTTTCACAGAATTTAAATGAATTAAGTTTTATAGTCTTACTGTCAAAAGAGGCAGGATTATTATTTCCATTTTATTGCTGAAAAATTGAAGGCTGAAGGAAGTTAAACAACCCATCCAAACGTAGGCTAGGATTTGTAATACCTGAGTGCCTGTCTTTTTTATGTCTTAAGGATGTGCCTTATATGTGCCTATAGTATGCATCCTTTGTAAGCATGACTCTAAACTTGTTTTCTTGCTAATTCAACTGCTAGACAGAATTTAGACAATCCTTTTGTGGTATATCTCTACTACATTTTGAATGCTAAACTATGATCCCTTCCCTTCAAAAGTATTTGTTTTTTTCCCTTTTCAGTCTTACCATTCTCATTGTGCTGAGAGGGAAACCACATTAGCAGGCAAGCTCTCAGCTGACGATCTTTCGAAGGAAGCATTATAGTAGAACTGGTATTTGTGTTTTGGTGACTAAGGGGTTAACTGCCACTTTCTCTTTGTATTCTTGTGGCTTAATGAGCAAAAGGTTCATTAGTCATAATGTCTATGTTATTAATGTCAAACTGGCTTTTGAAGAACATTCCTTGATAAAGGAATTAAAATTTAAGAGAAAATGGTGGTTTGGACTTTTGAAGGTTTGTGGTGATGCATAAGGCAGGGGCTAGGATTAGGGCTGGGAGGGAGACAGAGCCTAGAGCTGGAGCTGGAATGGGGTGGGGAAGGGGCTGCAAAAGGAATTCTGTCTTCTTGGGCATTTGGTCTATGGCTAGGGATCTTGGGCTGAGGGTCAGCCGGTGTGTAGGATGGAGAGTCAGAGCCTAGAGCTGCAGCTGAAGAGGGACTATTAGCATCTCAAAAATGGATATTTTATCCATTTAGTATAGCAACATTGGATAGCAGGGCTTTGTATATGCCCATCTCTAGCAAAAGCAAAAAAACCCCCGTTTTGGGTACACCTTCATTTACTCAAGATACCCAGGTCAGTCATACTGCCTCAGCACACTATATGTTCTGCATTTAAAGTGAACTTACACTGAGACTCTTACTGATGTAAATGCCTATTTACACTAGTCAGGATTCTGAAACTAATCAAGGATTTCTCCATTATCTATTGTTGCCAAAATGTCCATTAATGGAGAAATCATTAGGTTAGGTAACTGTTCTTTTCTGGGAAGAATTTATGCAAATCATTATTGGTTATAGAAAAGCAGGTATGCTTACGGGAAAATTGTGGAATTAATGGAGAAGAAATGAGTATGTTTGTATAGGCATTGTTCCAAACACCTTTATTCTCAAACGCAAAACTAGGGCCTTTCTTTGTCTATCTTCTCACTGTGTATGTAATTGAATAGAGATGCTTATTTAAGGAGGTTTTTTTCTCTAGAAAACGTGACTCCTGTTAAATATACTGAAAATGTTTCATTTCAACTGTATAATAATAAATAAGTTAACTGTGTGCCCATTGTTGTCATTCAAGGCGTGGTAGAGACTTGCTGATTCAGGTCTAATTTTGGATATAAGAATCTTGGACATGTGGAATGGCGTGTACTATTGGCTGATAGTTACTGTAGAGGGTTGAAGAGAAGCAACATACTAACTGCCTGGGAAAATCTAGGCTTTCAGCCCATCAGCAGACTGTTTAGACTAATAAAATAGAGTTTTTAAGCTCCAAAACTGCGTTGTTGAAACAGTATTATTGCGAGGCAGGTTCTCAGAGTATGGGGAGGGATAGGACTGAGCATGTTCCTCCAGAGTAACATGCAGCAGAAGCACTTCTAGAAAAGCTAGATGTCTAGGTCATTCTGTCAGGAAACAAAACATCAGTTAGCCTTTGAAGTCTCCAAATTCTTCTGTGAATTATTTATAACAGTGTTACTATACCGACCCCTTTAGTGTTTACAAACTATGTAGATCCTATTCACTTTTCCTTTGTCCTATGCAAAGTGAGTGCACCCCAAAACCAGAACGCTAAAAAATGAGATTAATAACATTTTCTGTCTTACTAATGCAGAAAGTAGAGGCAGTGAAGAGTCAAAATGACAGAAGTTCAGCCTTTTCTCCTATGTGAGTTTCACTCCTTAATCTGCTGTTGGGTTTTAAAATATATATGTATAACCATTGTGTGGCACTTCAGGATTTAAAATGCAATTGAAAATGAAAACACTTGACCTGTTCTTTCAGAACGCCATCCTCTACAAGCATAAAACTGTAAACCCAGAAAGACTATAAAAGGAGTGATGGTGGTGGTGTGAAGCATACTCATTAGTAAGCATGCTAGGTGCATCAAGCTTTCTTTCTGCAGACTGAGAATTTGCCTTTAAAATTTCTGTTAAGGGAATGGCAGTGTTTTGAGGTCCTTGGATAATTTTTTTGACCAATTGACTGGCATGTAATTACCCATGAGACACTGCTTATAGACATCTACAAGGAGTTAGTGTTACCATTGTCAATTCTCATTTATTACGTTTACTTGGTGTCTTGAAGTCCTAACTCATGAAATGATATAACTGTGAGGATCTCAGCTTTCATTTTATAATCCTAGACCTTGGAGTTGGGAAGAAGATCACATACGGTACATAGAAGATTATCCTGAAAGCCTTATTGTCCTTTGAAAAAGAAAATGATGAGGAGTGGAAGAGGCTAATACAAGCACAACACTGACATTTTACTGGTTTATAGCTGTTCTTTTAATTGGGCTTGATAGTGATTTCAGTGTGTTGACTGTCTGGTTGGTTGTACTCAGTTTTACAGTTTTAGAATATTGTTGGTGGGTCCCTCGTGCTGTCCTTTAACATTGTATTCTGAAGCTCACAAATGGCTGTCAGGGGACCCATAGCAGCGTGCAATTTAAATAACTTCCAGTGATCTCATTGGAAATCATACATCCATCTTCTTCAGGTTCTTGCTTCAGTTCCCTCCTCTACCACAGAGCTCCCCTCTGCCTACGAGCAAGTCATTGAATTTTAGTGAGTCTCACTTTCTCAGTCTGTAGAAGGGAGATAATTAATGCTGCTCTATTTTATGTAGGGAACAGGAAAGTTAATTAATTCAAATAGAAAGAATTATTTAAATTCATACGAGTATTTTAAAAAGTATTTCCTCAGGTGAGATCCATTAATTCACATCTTTTGGGTCGGGGTGAAATAGTTTAGGAGGGAACAGGAGCAGAGAGAAGACCAGTTTCCATGAAGCCTTTATATCAGGGGAGAACATAACTGACATTTCCTTAGGAAGGTCCAGGAAATCAGTCCATCGTTTTCTGATTATTATAAGCGGGTAGTTGAGACTTAAGTGGTATCTGCCAGTTATGCTTTTGTGTTGTCTGGTTCACAGACATACTGCAGTTTGTTTAAACCACTGAGCTGAGATGGTGACAACTGCAACAGCACAGTGTTTAAATGAGGTTGCAACATCCACCCAAGAAGGGCAAAAAATCTGCAAGTGACTGGACAAGACTGGAACACCCATATTGCTGTCATTATGTGAACTAGCTCACGTATAACTACAGGAGTTGCACATAGAGGCATGCCCTGAGGTATACAACTAAAATTGTCTGTTGGTTATCGCTTCTATTTTACCTGCCTATAAACTGCACTTGGATAGGATTTCTGTGTTCCAGAAGTTTGTTTTGTTTTGTTGTTTTGTTTTGTTTTTTTTTTTTTAAAGAAAGAAGCATTACAGAATTAAATGTAATTTGAAAGGTTATTGTAAAGTTAGTATGGTTTCTGAACAATCTGTCGTGTTTCTATATGTCACATAATTTTCTTCCTTAAAATAATGTATTTCATATGAGGTGAAGACTTTGAATCAAAATCACCTAAACTTCTGAGTATGTCTGTAGCATTTAAAATTACACAAGTAATGCTATTTTTGACTTACAGTTGTGGAATATCAGCAGATTGTCCCCATCATTAAACATATTGTGAGCTAGTAGTGTTAGACAGAGTTGCTTTACTGCAAGCTGTCTTATCTTATTTGAGGACCTGCATCTGTGTTAGAAAACGGTATTTGCTCTTTGGCAAAGCTATCAGAGATAACAAGAATTTAACTGAGATAGCAAACAGTATTGCAGCAGGATGTAAAGGTATGGCTTTCACTTTCTTCCCCCAAATTGTTCAATTGACTGAAAATTGCAAGGTGTTCTTGTTGCAGTTCGTAATGGATAAGCATCCATGCTTGAAACTGTATTGTACCTTGGGGTTCCCAAAGACCATAAGTCTGACCAAAACTTGACTTACTTGACTATTTCAAGGCGTAAAACGGATAGGCCGGGTCATTGTGATTGGACTGGACTGGTAAAGCCTGTGCTGGTGTAGTTTGTATTAATGACAACTGATGGATTTAACACTATTGATGCCAGCCCAGGTCATTCCATGCACTAGTTTTCTTCTGTATTCTGCAGGCTTTGTGCTTGATTTTGTTCAAAATGGATTTAGACTCATCCTCTAGATTTCCTGGTGTGCCAACACCCCGTAGCAATGCTAAGGTCAATTTAGATTAACGGTTAATACTTAAAATACTCTTAAGTGGGTTATCTTTATTATTAGAGTTAGGAAGTGAAAATTAAATACTCACTATCTGCTCATCTAAATCTAAATGTATGTTTGTGGTGCTGTGCACTAAGTCAGGGATTCATCTTGTTTGTGTTTCCATTGTCTTAAATGAAATGCCTCGTTTGAGGTAGATATCCAGGCAGCCCATATAGATGGTTTGAGAGAGAAACGCCTCCATAATATGCTTCATTCAATTAAAATAGATGCTTGAGAGCTATGTTGTTCTCTTTTGACTGATGGAAAAGTAGAGAGATTGAGCTCAACACTTTATTCATCTCACTGAAATTTTGTAATGATACCATCCTTAGTGTAAGAATATATTTATTGTTAATTTGACCAATAAATGGTAAGTGAAATAAACCTCTGCCTAACTTCAGTTACAGACAAGTTAGGGTTTTAGACACATATCTTAAAGTGAGATTTATTTTCTTTAGAAATGCCCGTCTCTATATTCAGCTGACTGTAGGAGGAGCCTAAACAGAAACTTCATGCTTCAAGTCAAAAGTTTAGTTGGATAAAATTAGGTGAGATGAAGCCTGCCCTAAATATTCTTTCCCTGGAGCTTCATTGGCAAACTAACAGTTGGCTTGAAGGTAGAGAAAGTCTTGTTTAATCTGTTGTTTATGTCTGTTCTGTGATTCTGGAGAGTTTCCTCCATGATTTCATAGGAGGTTGTATTTAAAACATTGTGTTTGATTTGAGTGTGAATGAAATCAGAGTGTCTTTAATTGATGTCTGGTGGCATTTTCTGGATGGGAAAGGTATCCTTTCTAAACTTGTCAGCAAGGGAACATGGAATCATTTTAGTGTCTGTCACTGAACTTGGAAGAATAATTAAGTCTTCTCATCTAGCATTTTAGCATTTATTTATAAATGCATCTTCATGCATTTAATTGGTTTCAGTAAGCTAATTACTCAAGCACAGTGTGGCAAGGGATTGATGTTGGTGATTATTGTTTGCGTCCTTTTTTTCCTTAAGCAGGTCAGGTTGGCTTCAGTCTCAAGTCTAATGAAGACAAACTTCAGCTAATTTCCTTAAGTAGGTTTAGTGGATTTTCAAAGACTAAATTCATTAATGAACTTGGCCATAGGTCCTCCAAAAATTAAGAAAATAATACACTGAAATGTTGTCTGGTGCTTTAGAGAATGTGAGAGGCATACATTTATGATTGCTTATAGGAGGAAAAAAGAAGATCTTTGTCAATCATTTATCTTTATGTAATGAAGCACATTTTACTAAATTAAAGCAGACCTTGCTTTCAAGCACAGCCTGCTTAGTGGAGGGTTTTAGAATTAGATGGAATTGAGGCAGCCTGGCTTCTGATTGATGGCTAAGCAGGTGCCCTTATAGTGTCTTTTTTTTTCTGTTGGCAGGGGGAATTTGGCACTTGTTACATCTTTTGACCACGGTTCAGAATCATTCAAGGCAGTAATTTCAGTCCTGCAATGTGGCACAGAAATGAAAGGGTAGCAGAGCTTTTCATACTCTGTATTGTGGTAGCACCAGATGTTCAGACATCAGTTTTCTTTCTTGTCTTGGATCAGTCCAGAGGGATTGTATGGAAATGAGCTCTTTGTCCATGATATTCTTGAAGATTTTTGAGGTTCAGCTGCTAGTGTTAGATTCATGATTTTGCACTGGTGTCAGTCTTTGTCTCTAAACACATTGTCTCTAAACAGCTGATTACTGAATTTGTTATGATACCAGCCAGAGGTGTATGTTTTAATTTTTCAGGCATCCTTTCAGTTTAGTATATTAACCACCTTTTTGTCTGTAAAAGGCAGAGATGGAGTCAGTCAGAGATTCAGTAAGACTTTGTTGCCCCATTCTGAGGCTGACACTGTGTATATGCTTTTAAATGGTTTCTATTGATTGGATACACCTAGACCCACTGCTTATTGTCACCACAAACAGCTTAAAGCAGTGTAGGACAACCTGGAGATAAGATTTTGCCCATACCTGCCCTTTCCTACCATCTTGTATGAGGTTGAAAAAAATGAGACCAAGGCCATCTAGACTATTCTGATGAAACCAAGAGACCTGTCAAGACCAGAAGACTTCTATTAATAACCTGAAACAGGTATGGGCTCTCAGAATTACAATATGGTTGTTGAAAATTGAGACAGTCGCATTAAATCTGGATGTGATGATGATAGTAACAACAATACAGAGATTTTGATAATATGTGTGTTCACTGATTTAAAAATTAGTGCAGCTTTGATTTTTCACTTTGAAATATCTGGAGTTTTAGTGAATCTTTAGTTTCAATCTTATAATGTGCCAGCACTATTTTTTGGCAATGAATATTCAAATATATTGTTAATGATACTGAGTTTGGCCAGAGACCCTAAATAATAATATTGAGTATTTGCATGGTAAAGTGTTTCACTGAATCCTTGTCAAGCTTTTTAAGTAAGTTTTTTTAAATTAAGAAAAGCCTTACCTATCAGTTTCCATGTATGCAGTGGTTACTATTACTGTAGAAATTGCAGGGAGCTTCTGCCATGCATGCTAAGATGTCATGCTATATCCTGTGTGTAAGGATACATTAATATGCCAATTTTGATTAAATTATGTTTATCTGAATGGCAGAAAGGTCTTGTGCCTTTTATAAAGATTGGGAAAATGTGCTTAAAATTTCAGGGGCTTAATATCTGTCCAGATGTAGAGGTTTGATTCTTGAAACTTCCATTTTGTGGCTGCCTGGATGTATATTGCTTTTGGACTGAAGGTCCTTCACATACCTAAATTCTGCTTTTGGCCAGGCGCTCTAGTACTGTATTATTCATGGTGCTGCAAAGCTTGGCGTCTGCTAGATACGTAGCAAATCTTTCAGGCTCTATTAAATAGGTGTTCCTCAGTCTGTGCTAGCTGAAGATGTGCGTGCTGTTACGTGAGTTGTTGAGTACAACTTGTGAGGCTTCACACAAAGCGGCTGTAAAAGTAGGGATGCCTCCTGTGACCTGCTGGTTCAGCCAGAGGGCAGGTACCCAGGATGTGGATGAGAGTTTCAAGGCACATCTCCTTTCTCTGGGAAACATGCAGTAACTGTAAATTTGTAGATTGCCTGGAACTGCAGGCATTATCAGCTTTCCTTTTTAAAACTCATCTCTGCATGGAATAGTTAAGAACGAGGAAGAAAATGTGATTGTGACTTAGTATTTAGATTATATATGTGAAGTAGGGGAAACCTGGGTTTTAATTTCTATGACATTTAGAATTTCTGTGTTTTTATCAAATGAGTATTTGATACTAAACGTCTTGAAGCTGGGCCCCCTTTGTCAGGGCAATGCTCTTTCTTTGAAATGAGGGATTTGTTCTTTTAATTTAAAACAAGCAGACAAACAGAACCTGGTCAGCCTCACCCTGAGATGGATAATGACTATGAATCCTAACTGGAGTGAGGTATCTTCTTAAATCTTAGGAAAACTTGTCTAGTACTTATAAACTCTTCTGCAGCCTTTCATCTTACCTGTCTGTAGTTACTGCTGCTCTAATTGCTACCCAGTACGTATCCCTTTCTTAAGCATCTGAATCATCTCTTAGTTTTGGGGTTTTTTTCTTTTTTTTATTTTTTTTTATTCCAGAAATCTAGTTCAGGCTGTAGATTTTGCTATGCAACCAAGTGCTAGGTCCCTGTAAATTTAGTTATGAATCTTCACATGTGTATACCAACAAATATGTGCACATTGCTGTTTACCTATCTTGAGCTAGTAAATACCTTGGTGACCCTACGCATGCTTCTGACTTTCTCATATGTGTATGCAAGTTGTGGATGCACTTAGAAGATTGCCTTAGAGTATTTTTGTCCATGAAATTCAGAAGAGAATTTGGATCCTATCTGGCATGTCTTTCTTGGAAGTACTCAGTAAAGGAAGCATGCTAGGTACATTCTGCACACAAGGCAACTCTTTTTTCAGATGTACAAAAGTTCTGGTGGATATATATTGTCCAGGATTTCCATGGATCAAGCAGCTATATTAGAGGTACCACCTGACTATGCTGCCCAGCATCTGGAAATTCCAGGCAAATGGCCAAATTTGTCTTTTTTTGCTAGGACAGAATTTCTGTGTGGAAAAACAGGGCTGTGTCTGGAGGAACCTGGACATCTGGCAGCTTTACCTCAGATTATTGAGCTTCTCAGTGATGAAACGCAAAATAGAGTACAAGTATTAAGAGTTTCTTGTTTTAAACAGAAGACATTTTTCTATTTCATAATTCTGTTGTCAAGATTAGATTCAGATGAAGAGAAGGTTATTAACTGAAGAAACTCATTCTGATGCCATTGCAAGTGGAACTAATTTCAGTACGTAAAATGTTGATAGCTTTCAGATTTTTACATTTTATATACTACTGAGAATTCTGTTCAGTTGCTTTAAATCCTGTCACATTGCCACAATTAATTACTGGTATTTTTGCCTTGCAATTGAAGTGATTACAAGTGTGTAATTTAGCTTCAGGCAGCTTTTAGCCAAAACATAATTTAATATCCAGCTGTTTTTCCCCTCATCTCCCTCAAGCACCAGAAAACATCTAGCTTTCCAGACTCATCTTGGGAAGCCAATAGCCATGGTGTCAGCAGATTGAAGCTCAAACAGAAGTACTGGAGTCCCAGTCCCCTAGATCAGGATTTTCTGTACTGCTAGACTTGTAGATCACTGCAGTTTTTACCAAGAAAGTGTTGAAAACCCTCTGCCATGGATTGTTTCCATTTTAAGTGTGATCTCTGTCTAAATGGACCTTCCCTTTCTTCCCCTTTGTGTTTTGAGGCTAGGAAGGCTGAAGTCAATTGGTTCTGTTGCAAACTACAGCTATGCATCAGTCTGAAAAAGTAGAGCCCAAACTGCTAATGAGAGGGGAAAATGCATAATCTGTCTGTCTTCAAATATCTGCCACCCCAGAAAGCATTTATAGGTTTGCTTGTGATTCAATAGGTGATACATTTTCCCCAGAGTCAGCACTGAACTTCCTGTATCTTCTGTCAGGCGCTGCTTAACTACCTTTTTTTGATGAGGCATAGAAGTGAGACTTTGCCCTCAGAACCTTAATGAGTGTTGAAATTAACATTGTAGCTGGTGCAACATCATGTCTTGCCTCCCTGGAGCACAGGTCAAGGAGGGTAAGAAGATGCCTGAGGTTGTACGTTCTCCCTGCACAAGTAGATGGGCAGCTGTGGGGTCAAGAAATTCATAAGCTTTCCCTGACAGTCCCTCCAATTCTGCACCCTCAAAGACTGCGTGTGCTTTTCATAAAGCCTACCAAGCATAAGCTGTGGGATGATTCAGAACAGGAGACTAATTTAGGTATTCCCAGAGGAACCTCTGGGAACGTTCATTGGTGACAGAGAGAATGTAGGAATACAAGCTTTCAGGGTACTGCATGGAGAAGAGACATGACTTGTCTTATTAATATCTAAAATCTATGAATTAAAATCTTTTGCATTCATAATTCCCACTGAATTTAGTAGAATTGATAATGTTGGATGTGTAGGCCTTGTATCTGGCATAATAGGAAAACAGTAACTCTGCTACTCATGTTTTAAATTTGATTACATCAGGCCTTATCGTTATAACTTTCTCTAATGTACCCATCAGAATGTCTGAGCCTTTGACAGGTAAATTTGTTATTTATTAAAAATAGGGGCAAAACATCTTTCCAAAGAAGATAGTACATGATATACAAATGTGTTGCAAATTCTAGTAATCTAAACTAAAGGTAATTTGGAAGATGAATAGCTTTCTGTAAGTGCAAAGAATTAGAATAGGCTTTTGCTTACTGTAAAACTTCACTAGATGTCAGTGTGGAAAATATTTTTACTTAAATGCTATGTGACCTGTAGAATGAGAAGTGTTAATTCCTTTAACACATGCAGATTTAGGATGACAGTTATTAGAATTTTGTAATTTGGGGGTTTCTCAATACATAATTTATTTGTAGAAAGGCAGTTTCAGAACAATGAAGGCAATTTTTGTAAGATCACACTCAATTCTGAAAATTGTTTCTGTTCAAATATACATAAAGTCAAAATTTGAGTACTTACAGAAGATTTTGAGATTTGTATTGTAAATCAGAATGACATTTTAAAACATAAATGAAATCAATTTTTAGGGTTAAAACAGCAGACTTTTTGTTTTATATTGTTGATTATTTTGAGTCAGCAAAAATTTTAATGTTTATTTTCTTGCTGGTTGTTTGTGAAAACAGGACTTGTTTGTGAGGGTAGCAAGTATATTTTCACATGGCTCAGGACAGATCTTAGTCACAAATTTACACATTTAGAAAAGAAAAAAATGCATATATATTTATAGGTGTTGATTAAGGAAAGCATTCCTAATCTGTAAGTGTGCTTGTGCATTCTTTTAACTGTATTAGGTGTTTATGTGACATTTGAAGAATCAGACTCTCTCCGTTCCTACACGAGAAGGTTGGTTGGTTGGGTTTTTTGGATGAGGTGTTTTTTTGTTGTTTTATTGAAGCTTTAAGGTTTGGTCTCCTATGAGATAGACTTTTCCCTTGAAATGGATTCCTTTGTGTTTCTGAACTGATACACCAAGTGAAAGATAGCAGTTTAAATATTGTATGGTGCCTTTGGTTTTGCTATACTGTTAAAGCAAGCTGCTACCAAGACTAGTTTACCAGAAGGAACCTAATTGGACAGTCAGTGAACACCTGAACACAGGTATTTCTGCTAAGTACAGAACTCCTCGTTAGGCACCCTCTCCAACCCTACCTATTCTGTCTGCTAATACAGCAATGGAAAATTAAGGTGAGAGGAACACAGACTGCTTGCACGCGGGCTTCAACTGCAAATTCATGATTTCTCTCTTGAAGTTACTTGCTTTTAACAGAAACTTAAGTAACCTTTCTGTTTTTCAGAATTAGCACAAAGAGGTTGATTCTGTCCAGAGTTAGGATATGGCTAAGGGAGCAATAAGGAAAAGCTTAAACTATATTTGCACTGGTTTTCCAGCTTTAACTTGCATAGTAGGTACATAGCCATTAAAAAGGAATCTTTTTAAAATATGATAAAAAATGTTGATTCTGTAGGAGTTGCATCAAAAAATATTTTGTCTTTATTATTTCTGGCTATCAAGTATCTTCCATTTAGAGGCAAAAAGGTGGGGTTTTTTTCCTAAATACTGGCATCACAGCCTCACATTGTGTGAGTCCTTACATACACATTAGGTGTGCTTTCAGTAATATGTCTATTAGTCTCAGAAAGTTGGAGTAGATGGAACCAATTAACCCTGTAATCTGGGTCAAATAAATCTTTAGTAAATATTCAAGATATTTTATTGAAGTTCCTTTTGTATTTGTGCACCTTTTATTCAAAGTAAAAGCTTTTGCTTTTGCCAATAAAGATTACATGATTCTGAATGAAGGAGTTTTTTAAATTAAGGAAATATTTTTCATATTAGTACCGGACTTCCCTTTGGCATACATTGGTTTAATGCTGTACTAATAGTGACTACATAACATGGTGATGGGTTAACTGAAATCTACAGAAAATGCATTTGAAAATGTAAATGTCAAATATATATATTAACAGCAGACCCATTATCAGGAATTTTGAGAGGTTTGTTAACTTACACGTGAGCTCTTTCCAATGTTTTAAGGTGTGATGAAACTGATATTTAAGAACTTAAAATATTTTAGTAGATTTCATTAATTTTTCTTAAACTATACCCACCTGTTAAGGAGAATAAAAGGCATTTGTAAAGTATGGCTTTATATAACATTTCCTTTTTCTGAACTGATACCTTAAGGGTGTTTAGTTTGTCTTGTACTTCAGGAAGTTTAAGTGGCTGTAGCAGGACAGGTATAGCATACTAAAGAGACTTTACAAAGGCACCTTGAGAAATTGTCTTTTAATGTTTCTAAAATAGGCGACTTCCTCCTCTTGCTGTTTTCTCTGTCAATGTTTTGTGATGACTGTCTTGGCAAGTACTGCAACTCTTGTTCCAAGGCTAAGAATCTTACTTTTGTGACCAGTGATCCACATTTTGGCTCACGGGAAAGAATGTGCTATAGCCTTACTTTTCACTCTCTTCTGTGATGATAAATAAATGCACTATATCCTCTGATAGTAAATTGGTCTGAACCACTCTTGCCTCTCTTGCGTTATTTATACCATGGATCTTCAGCATGTTCTATCTGTTTTACCTGGAGAGCTTACACTTTTTTTTTTTCTTGTTTGGAAGAAAGTAAAAAGGAAATTTGGGAAAAACTGCACAGAATACTTAGCAAGTTCCTCCTTTTGTACTGTTGGGTTGCAAGGGAAACCAAGACGTAGCAAAGCTCAGAAATGTCAGCTTTGAGATCTTTGTTGGAGAGCTTTACCATCCTGACTGTAAGGTGAGAGCTATGGTTGGATCTATACTTCGAACTGGTTCATCTTTATGTATGCAGCAAAATTTGCTTTTCCTTGGGGGACCTTTCAAAACCACCAAGGATCTTGCTGTTAGTTCTGGCCTTATGTGTTCTTTCCTCTATTGGAATATTTTATTTTATACTAGAAGCAACAGTTCTTGCACTGAATTTTCCTGTGAAATGAAATTTATGCTAGTGTACTCAGAGCCAAGGTTTAAAGCACTAATTTATGTTTTATAGATCAAATAAATAAATATGAACCTGCAGATCCAGCTGGATGCAAAAGCATCCAATTCATTGAGTAAATGCCTGAGTACTACTCAGAACTGAAAGCTATGATGATCTTATATATGAGAAATCTAGATGTGCTTAAGTGCTTGCTGAATGGGATAGTTTGGTCATCATGTTAGCCTTTAACTTAATTGCATTTCCCATGGCATTATCATGTAAAAATGTACAGTCCAGAGTTTGGGATTTTAGGTGGTTTTTTGATCCATCTGGAAGCAAGTAGAAGCTTTGGATTTCAAGATATCACTGGTGCACCATGTACTGTAAGTCTGAGAACTGCTGCTGTAATAAGATTTTATATTGCTCCTTTGGAAATTTCTGCATTGATTTCTGTCAGAGGATGGATGAATTTTTTTTTTTTTTTTTAACTTAGTATTCTATGCACATCTTAGGCAAGAGTCAAAGGACACAAAGCCAGGTTTTGCATCTAGTCTCAGATGTCTCCCCAGTGTTCAGAAGTATTCCTATCCACATGTATGCAGTACAGAATCATAGAATGGTTTGGGTTGGAAGGAACCTTGGAACTCATCTAGTTCCAGCCCCTCTGCCATGGGCAGGGACACTTTTCACTAGACCAGGTTGCCCAAAACCACATCCAGCCTGGCCTTGAACACTTCCAGGGATGGGGCACCCACAGCTTCTCTGGGCAGCCTGTTCCAGTGTCTCACCACACTTGCAGTGAAGAAAGTAGCCTTACCTAAGTGTTTTTTCATGTATTAAATATTATTTATAATGTAGTTAAAGGATGTTGTGAATGAAGTTGCATGAATTGATATGTTTTGCCTTGCCTTTCTCTGTTACCAAAGACTGTATGCCAAAGAGTTTGGCATAATTACAAGCTTTGTTGTACTTTACAACCTTTACAAGCTTTGTTCTGTTAATTCCTTAAGTAGAATGGCAGTCAGCTTGGCTGTAGTTTACACTGCACTTCCTGAGTCCTGGGATTTATCCTCTCTTGTCCGCAGCTTATCACTGTGCTCATAAACCACAATTTGGAATATTTATGACACAGGCTTTTGTAACAATTTATGGGAGTCTTCTCAAGAAGATTAAAATGGACTGATCCACGCAAGATCGCTGATTTTCCATTTAGAGGAGTTAGGGATATGATAAATGTTTTCAAAAAAGATACTCTATTGGGAGAGCCAGAACTGGGGGTTCTGGTTTACTCTAAATTTAAAAAATGGGTGGGGTGAACAAAATGACAGATTTCATATAAACAGTCATTTTGTGGACTCTGTGTTGTGGATACTGTAGGAGAATTGTCCTATCTATTTATGCTGGTATGAGCAGATGAAAAACAAAAAAAAAACCAACCAAAAAAAAGAAAAGCTTAATTCAAGTTCATGACATTCAAGCCATTGTCCTTCCTCATTTCCGAAGTAAAAGCTGAAATCATTCTCAGTGGGAGGATAGGGCTGGAAAGGATACTCATGTTTTAGTAAAAATAACTACCTAGTTTCAGAGTAGAAACACCTTCTGCCACCTTCTGGAAATGCTTGCTAGAGGGAAAGTTTTGTTAGACTTTGGCATACAAATATTTGGCCAGTATGTGCCAGTCTCTGGACACAAGTATACAACTTACTGCACTGACTTATGTGAGAGGAGACTGTTAAAAGCACAGCTCTCTTCTCATGACATGGTTATCTCCTGACAGTTTCCTTGTGTAGTAATTGAACCCTTAGTTTGAAAAGATGTAATATATTTTACACTTGGTTTGCACTAAAACCCATGGCCACAAATAGTAAGTGGACGAATAAATAATAGTGGTTATAGCTGAGAGACGGCTTGTGTGGGCTATTTGAATTGCAGATCTGGGCATACATATGTTGTGGACTGCTGAGATGCTACCCTGAGAATCTGAAGAGGAATCAACTTGCTCCTGTCTGAATGCTGAACAGGAGTGACACTGTTAATCTGCTTTGTATTCCTGTGTTTCATAGAACCATACAACAGTTCAGGTTGGAAGGAACGTTTAAAGGTCATTAGTCCAATCCCCCTGCAACAGCCAGGGACATTTTCAACTAGACCAGGTTGCTCAGAGCCCCATCCAACCTGACCTTGAATGTTTCCAGGGATGGCGCATCCACAACTTCTTTAGGCAACTTGTTCCAGTGTTTCACCACCTTCATTGTAAAACATTCCTTTTATCTAGTCTAAATCTACCTTCTTTTAGTTTAAAACCATTACCTCTTGTCTTATCACAGCAGGCCCTACTGAGAAGTTTGTCTCCATTTTCCTTACAAGCTGCCTTTAAGTATTGAAAGTTTGTGGTCAAGTCTCCCTGGAGCCTTCTCTTCTCCAGGCTTGACAACCACAACTCTCTCAGCCTTTCCTCACAAGAGAGCTGTTGCATTCCTCTGACCATCAAAAGGGGATGGTGATGGTGTTCTTTGGGTTCCTTTGTAGAAGTACTATCCTTTGCATATCCTGGAGGTAGTGACATTCACAAATTTCACAGTCGCTCTCTGTCTGTATTATTTGCTTCTGAACTGAAATGAACTGTGGTCACTGAGGATCAATGCAAAATTGTTAGCTAGAGATTTTTTTTTAGTAGCAGCACAGTTAGGTTTATAACTGTACCAGAAATATTTGTGTCACAAGGAAAAATTTCCCTTTACTGATGCGGGTATAGAGAGGCCAACAATCTATCACAGTGCACTGCAGGAATTGCTGGTTTGGTAGGGGCTGCGAGCACCAGGTATT
This sequence comes from Falco biarmicus, assembly GCF_023638135.1. Classification (NCBI taxonomy): domain Eukaryota; kingdom Metazoa; phylum Chordata; class Aves; order Falconiformes; family Falconidae; genus Falco; species Falco biarmicus. The sequence goes on along the minus strand of NC_079294.1, from coordinate 21,818,017 downwards.
CCCGTTTGCTTCTGAAGTGATGGATGCCCCTTGTCTGCATCCCGAGGTGCACCTTTTTTCCCACCTAGAAATTCTTTCCGGGTGCTAATTGAAAAAACGAAATGTCAGCCTTCCGATGAGAGCGGCAGCCACATTTTAAAAGGTTTTTAGGTACTTGGAGCCTCAAGTAGCTGGCTACTAAGATTTATAAGAATATTTTTGTGCTTAACTCCTATTACTTTTAGCCATCTTAAGAATTTTTTTTTTTTAAGTCTGTATCTTTGGGAACCTTTTGAAGTTAAATAAGGGTATATCTGCAGGAACAGTGGAATGTGAAATGTGACAAAATTCTAATTTGAAAACTTCGTTCTCAAACCTTTTTTTGAGATTTGCCTATGTACCTGCCTTTGCACTTCCGATTGCTGTTAATATGAAATAAGCCTACATAGTGCAAAATACTCTGAGAATGTTTCATTTTTGCTGCAAGTGCCACACAGGGGAAAAAACCCACCAACCCAACACCTCGCACCCAGAAAAAAAATAGTAAACCCTTGAAAAATATTATTTACAGTATTGGTTTCAAAGCCTTGCAAATGGCATCTCATGAAAACTGTCTGGATATTCGCATCAAGTGTTTCAGTAGTTTTGGAGTAAGAATTTAATGTGGAGTTATGCTGAAATTGTAAGTTCACTCATCTTTAAATTCCGTCTTTAGAGACTAAGCTTGACTTTAAATGGATCTTAAAGGAGCGTCTGAGAATTTACCTGAGAAGGAATCCTCTAGTGTAATGAGATACTGTTTTCTGTTTCTTCCTGTCTCCTAAATAATGGTACAGAGGACACTGCCAGGCTGTTGCAGCATTTGGGCTTTGTCTGCTGCCTCCATCATACTTACTAAGAGAGATTTGTATTCATAATTTAGCTGATTATTCATTTCCAGTACATAGCTGAATACTTTTAGCTCATTTGGCTGTATTTGTATTGGCATAGCAGTCATCATGGAAGCAAAATGTATGTGTTTGTATTTGGATCTCGTGGCAGATATGTAATACAAAGGAGCTACCACTTCAGCACGGGCATTTTCCTGTCTCTGCCCCATTTTAAGTGTTCCTTGGTTATGATCTGTGATCATGGCTCCTATTGATGTTTATCTGCCTTTTCAGAATGAAAATAGCACTGTTCTGTTTTCCTTTCCTTGTTCTTGTGATATTGCAAAGATAGCGCAGCATCGTATCAACGCTGTGGAAACAGAACTTTATAATACTCTTTTTTTCTAAACTGCCATATTGGTTCTGAAAACAATTTGTAACCTGCCTGTGTCCATTTGGCAACTGAAAAGCAGGAGTTTGTAATCAAGGCTTTAGAATGTGCAGATGACTTGATTTCTGTGCAGTCAAGTATGCTTAAATTATTTTATGTGGGCAAGTATGTAGGGAGCAAAAAAGATAAGAGGGAATATATACTTCCCCCCTCCCCCCCCCCCCTTTTTTTTTTTTGTGGAACTTCAGGCAAAATAATGTGTTTTGCAGAGTGGACCTAAGTCTTTCACGTGCCTGTATGTTAAATATTAAGAGCTTACTAAGATGTGTTAAACCCTCGAAACAGGGTTTAACTACTCTTTCTTGGTAAGTTAATTTGCAGACTGAAATTCCTGCTTCTAAAGAAGAAGCAATTTCCCTTTCTTTCTTATTTACAGGATAACTTTTTCCTGAGAAATTTCAACTAGCCTCCTTCATTTCTGCATTTTTGTCAATATCAAAGCTACAGCATCAAACAGTTATGAGTACAGGGATTCTGTGTCTCTGTGTTGGCTAGTTTTCTCCCTTTGTGCAGGCAGGGAGGAATGAAGATATGAGGAAATGTGCGGGCAGAAGGCCCTGGAAGAGGGGAGAAGCAGCAGTAACTTCACTGCCTGTTTCCCTTTACCTTATACAAATGTGGTCATGCAAATACCACACATTAAATAAACACACTAAAAAATGCAGAAATAAAACTTGATAATGGACTATTGAGCTGTCTTTTTAAGGTAAATTCTAGCTGTGGTTAATTAAGTAAAAATGCTGCTCCAGCCGTGTTATCTTGGGTGCCTTATTATTAAATGCAGGGAAAACATAGGAGGAAATAAAACTCTTGATTCTTTACTTGCTGGAACATTTATTTCCCCTTGTCCATATGTGTATTGCGAGAACACCAAGTGTAACAAATACTGTTTGCATTTAGTTCTGGATACAGCGAGGTCCACGATCACTCTTATCTCTGTGAAAACAAGCTCCAAAGCCTGTCTGGCTGCCCAAAGAGTTTGCATTTCTGCACATGTGATGGATGGGTTCATTGTTCTAATGAAGCATGGCTGTTGGTGGAGGTCTTGGTCACATAAGAGAGGTAATCCATCTTTAATGAGGGGCAGTTCTATGGAAGCCTTGAATTCCAAGGCAGAGAGATGTAGCATTTCATTTTTTAATTTGATGTAGAGGGCCAGTGCAGACGGTGCCTTGTTTTACAAGGGTTTGGTTTTTTTTTTATTACAGAGAAGGTGGGAGCTGTATCCTATACAAATTTTAACCATTTTAGATGTTTTGGCTTAGTTTCCAAGTGTAATGAGTCTGGAGATTGCAAATGCCTGTATTTCTATGGCCAGATCTCTGATCAGATACGGAAATCAAACCTCTGGCCATGCACAGATGGTATTAGACTTGCCTGTCTGAGCATCCTTAGGAACTGAGGCTGCATACTAACTAGCAGGCAGTATCTGTAATCAAGAGGAACATTATGGCCTGGGGACATTCTTCAAGCAATTCCCATCAATACAGATAGTAGGTGTGTATTTTAAGTACCTCTGAGGATCAGGAGCTTGCATTGGGGCAGAATCTGAAGGTGGATCTTTTCATCAACCAGGCATGCTCTATGTCTTCCCTCATTTTTCTGTTCTAGACTGTTCATAGACATTTGAGCTTGGTTGTGATGAGGATAAGTGAGCCTTTTTCATTCAAGTCAAGAAGAAGCAAATTAAGAATTAACAACTTTTCTTCACTGAACTAGTGATAATTGGACTAGTGTACCAGGGATGTGGAGTTAAACACATCACCAGTCTCCTTAAAAATCTGGTTTCTTTAACACTTGTATTTAAGGTCTGAAATGAGAATGTTTCCTCGTGGTAGATTTATTTAATATTTTGATTAGCCTAAAGGCTATGTCTGAATACTGCTTACGTGGCTGTCTGTTTGAGGAGAAATAAAATGCTTTCTCTTAAGCATGAAGAATGCTAATTATCTTTTTCTCCTTTGCTTCTACTCTTAGGCCTGTGGGAGACAGATGTTAACTTAGCAAAGAGGAGGGATAATGTAACTTTTTCTGGGCTCAGAAGTTAAAACATGGAACACATTGCTGTGGTTCACTGACACGTCTGTTCTTAGATTTGTACTTTGAACAAACTTCTCTGAAAGGTGGCAGGAATCACTGGCATTGTCGGTACAGAATCAAATTTAGGAAAGAGTTGTGTGTTCACCAGCAAATTGGAAGTTTGACTCATGCTTAAGACTTTGGAAAACATATTGTATACCCATTCACTGAACACATTCAGGAGTGAAATATGTAATGTGATCACAGTTTTCTCTTTCTTGGTTGGTCTTGTTTCATTTGTTTAAGGCTTCATTTAGTTCAACAGTTTCAAACTGAACGGTTACAGATACAGGTATCTAAGGTAATGCAAGTGCAGGGCTAGTTACAAATGTACTTCCTTTTTTATTCTAAAAGTTTGGCTATTGACTGTCTCTTTTCTGCCCAATTCTTGTACTGTGTTCATCATCCTGGTATCTGAACAAACAGCACATAAACTTATTTAGAGGAGAGGAAAATTTATATGTACCAATATTTAGTCTATTTGAGGTTAAGATTTCTTAAAAAAGAATAAATTCTTAAAAGTAAACATTTTTCCTGTATATTTTTTTGTCTTGCAGGTTGATCCAACTTTGAAAGAAAAATTAAAACAGAACACTGTGACACTGGAATCTGAATATGAGGTAAAATAAATTCGTTGCTTGGGGCTCATAACCTTGGCTACCCTTGATTACCCTGGCCGCTGGTGGGTTGTATCTGTCCCTAACTAAAATTAGATCAGCCATCTGCCTTTGACTCACTGATGTCCAATAAAAACAAGGTTTTATGTAAAGAAAGGTTTTGAACATGCAGTGCTTCTTTCTGAACACAGCTTTACTTTGATGTCCAGGTGCCAAGTACAGTGGTACAAATAAGTTCTGCTGTTTCTGTGGTTAACCTAGTCTATAAATATAGAGCTGATGTTGGCCTTAGACAGAATATGTATACATATGTCTGCACCTCTATTGCATGAGTTTTTATGACCTTTAGACCAAATTACAGAACAGTGTGCTTGATGTGCTTTCTGTTATTTCTTACTTCTGCAACTTGAGTGTACCTTTTAAACAACTGCCATTCCTTTTCACTATTTCAGAAAATTTTATAGAGAAATATTTCACTCTTTCCTCAACAATCCATTTTCTTCAAACATTACTGAGCTCCAAAATGGCTGGTTTAGCCAGTTCAATATCCAGAGTTTCATAAATCTTCAGGCCTGTAAAAACCCATGTTAGGAAAACTGGACAAAGCTTCCCTGTATCCAGAAACAAAGAATAAAGCTATTTAAGATAATTTTTAATGTTTTAAAATTAAATTTGGATTTAAAATTTAAAATTTGGATCAAATGTCTAGCTAACACTTTATCTATCTTTGTGGTCTTTATGTTTAACACAGGTTTTCTTTTTGTTCCCGTATCACATTTCTGTCACAAGGCTTTGAAGAGCTTGATTGCACCTATAGCTCTCATACTTAGGTATCCAAATGGCAGTACATGGTCTTGCTAATAAAACCTTTCTATTATATTACTCTTTGGTGATTTGTCTGAAAAAAGGCCCCAACAACCTACCTTTTGTATTTTCATATGCCTAATTTCTCACATCTGCCTACCTGCCAAGTTTGATAGTCTTTTGCAATTACTGCAGACAGTTTTGGGCTGTCCTCCTTCTACAAAGGACTGTGGTTTGTGCTGTTGGGAATAAAAAGATTTGATCCCAGAGTACGTATGGAAGGCCTCAGTGGAAACTCAAAACGTATGAATCCATTAAGTTCTGATTGTCTCTGGGATTATTGTGTCTCACTTTCCGTAGAATATACTGTAAGGCTGTTCTGATTTATGTGAAAGAACCACAAGCAGTAAAATGACCCACATCTCTCTGCTTAACTCACTAACCTCAAAATCAACTGATCTGTATTCAGATATGCCTTGCTTTCACTCCAGAAAATAAGTAAATAGTTGAAGGATAATATTTAGATGGCCATAATTGCATTAGCTTTATGGATAAATCAATGGTAATAAAATACAACTGGCATAAGAACATATTACAAGCCTACTTGGATAATGAGGTTCCTTCCTGATGGACAGAAATGACAGAAGCAATCTTATTTTTTTTTTCTTAAGCTAAACTGCAGAGAGTTCCCAGGCCAAAATTATTCCAAAGTGGTGGGTTTTGTGTGTTTGGGTGTTACAGATGGCAGACCACTCCAACAAAACAAATGGATTTGCATTTCCACATAATTAAAATAATTCAGATTATTGTTTTGAACTCTAATCTCAATGTGTTCTTTGCTATGGGCACCAACTTGCAAGCATTAGGCATATTAATTTCTTGCTTCAGTGAAACTTGTGGAACTACCAGCAGTCATGCAGGTACTGTACAGGCTCCACACTGAGTTTGTGACAATTTTAGTCAGTGTTACCTCTGTATTCTGGTGAACAAAATCTAAGCAATCTCTGAGTTACAGCTGACTTTTAGGAGAGAAGTTTTCTGTGGACCCCATGTGTTCCAGGCTAGGAGGTTTGAGGTGGGGTTCCCCCCCCCCCCCCCTTTTTTTTTTTCCACTTGTCTAAAATACAGCTCTTAAGACCATCTTCTCATTCTATATATAGGTCACATTGGAGGATTACACTGGTGGCTGTTACTAAATATGGTATCATAAGAGATCAAGGGCAGTTAAAAAAAGGTTGCTGTTTTGATATGTAAAGCCTTATTTTACAATGTTATTAGCATTATATCTGCAGCTGTTACTGAGGATACCAAGCCAGCTCTTTTGAAGCATGGTTGCCTGATGCATGCAAATGTCCATTGGCCCTCCCTAAGACTTTTAAAAATACCTTATTGTCATTACTGAAGTGTACATAGAATACATACTGAATTCTTCTAGAATGTCATCGTTTCTGCTATACACTATGCTATAGCTATAAACATAAACCTTTTATAGGCATGTTCCAAAACAAAAAGGCATTTCTGAGATATCAGGTATGTTAAGTCTGCATTTTGTCCCCATTGTTGTGGTGGTGATGAAAAAAGTTGTAATCACAGATATAATCTATTTGCTGTGAGGAAATTAACATAAAGACATTTTTTTGTCTTCTGATCTACTAAGTTATATCTTCTCAAACTATGCAAAATTTACTTGAGTTCATATAGGAGTATGACAGGCCAGGATACTATTTTGAGGAAGAAAGAACTCACATGTGTAATTTATACTGCATTTCTTATATCTCAAATCTGTTAATAATGCCATTTATCTTGTGCCTTGGGACATGCCAGAGGAGCAAGCTACCTTTGCATGCATTTTCTCTTTTGCATTCCTCTCACACACTTAGGTGTCCTCATATGGCCAATTAGTCCTTGCTGCTCCCCTTTGCCTAATAAATCATGGCTCTGTCCACTAGTGACACTGGTACTAATGTGAATGTAGTTCTTCTGCTGAACTGGGCCTTGTAGAGCACACTGTAAAAAATGTCAAGTGTTTGACCTGTGCCAAAAGCCTAGAGTATTTTATGAGAAAGCACAAAAATATTGTTTGAAAGAGGGGAATAAAATAATGGATTGATGAGTGAAAGACATTCTCGTGGATGTTTAACAATCACAGTACATTCCTTTTCATGGGTTTAAATGCAATCTCAAAATAACATTCCTTATTCTAGCATTTCCTTTCTGTACTTCTGTGAAATTAATGGTCTAGTACACACTAAAAAAATCCAGCCTTAGTAACATCAGACCCCCAAATAAAGCCTTGTTCTTTAGGGTTTTTCAAGCAATTAAAAACATCTTTAAGAAGAATTTATTAAAAATTTTACAGTGGAAAAATCAGTTAAGTTTGAATCAAATGTGTGATATCCAATGGGAACCGATGGCAATTGAAGGCACAGGAAAAAAATATCACAATAGATAAGAAATGTGAAGGATTGCTATGGAAACAGTAAATGAGAAGTTACAAAGCAGAGAAGATTGATAAAAGACAGTAAGGACATCAGAGAGTTGTCTGATAAGTAAGCTGACAAGGATCTGGGTAAGAGGATGGTGTTGCACCAAACTAAGAATAAAATAATGAGGATGTAAGATCATGAGTTTGCATTTGCTACATTTGCAAAGTAGCACCATTCAAAAAATATATTTTTATTTTCAGAGAAAACAGTCCTTTGTATTCAAATCAGAAGAGACAAGGGATGTACTTCCAAACTTCTTAATAACCAAACAAGATGTTATTTAATATCTGTTAGGCTCTGGTGGTTTATATCTGAATTCCAGGAAAATGCTTGGAAGACTTCTGTGGCTGCTGAAAATCTCAGTCTGGGAATGAGGGTTCTCTGGACATCATCACTGGGCAGGAAGGTGGTATTTTTAAGTGTTCTGTGAGATTTGGGATATATCTGGGCAATATCAAGTACTTTTTTTCAGGGGTATGGAAGAAATTGTGTAATTATTACTGATGTGTAAGTGATGTGAAAGTATTGAAATAGTAAAAGTATAGCAAGGCAGGGGCAGAGTGCTGTTTGTGTTACTTGGTAAGCTGGGCCCATTAAATGAGCAAATACCTTTTAAAGTAACCCAAGATATTTTTTAAAAAAACTGGAAATGCAGGCCAGAGTGGATTGCATTGTGGAAAGCAGCAACTCTGGAAAAGATTGAGGAGACAGTGAATAAATAATTCAGATTGATCTCCTACTGTGATGCGGTGGCACAAAGAGCTCATTCAGTCTTTTTGGGTATAAACAGGAATGTTAGATGGTAGGAACAGGTGAATTTACGTCTGAGTGTAGCACTGATGAGGCTAGTTCTGAAATACTGGATCTAATGCTGGTGTCTACATTTTGAACAGGGCTTTAGAAATGGAGTAGGTTGCAGAAGAGGCTGAATACATTAACTTTGGTCTCAAGAAAATGCTTTAAAAGAAATGTAAAGATTTAGATCTTTTTAAAGGTACCAAAAAGAATCTTAGTTGTATATAAATACCTTCATAAGAAGAAAGTGCTAGCAATTTAAGACTTTTTTTATTGCAGCAAAGATACAAAAATTAGAAGTAAGTTCCATTATTAGTACATGGGAACATCATTTGAACACAACAACAAGACAAATGGGTCCTCTGTCTTTCAGAACATCAACTATAAAGGTTTTTAAAGCTTTCCTTCAGCTGGTTGCAAGCTGTTGGACTCAGAATGGCATAAGTGAGGGAATATACTTGTCAGTGAGTAGTCTGGAGAATGCTGCTTTCTTGACTTAAAGTGTATGAATATTGAGCAGTTTTTATTTCTTGTCATTTGATGAATCATAGGTCAACATTAGCTGTGGACAAAAGTTGTGCAACTGTCTGTCCTGAGAGTTACAGCAAAACTATTGTAATTACAGTATTAAAATGTTTATTGAGGTCAGTTAAAAAAATAAAAGAAGGTAAAGAGGAGGGTTGCTTGGGAGTATAACCTGTATATTTACTGTCTTAAAAGTAAAAGAAGGTTTGAATAAGCTATCCTAAAAAAAGATTCAAGGCACTTTAACGCTCATTTGACTTAACTTTGGGGATTTTAGCGCCAGCAGAATGGACAAAACATTTTTTTCAGGAAGGGACAGTATAGTAACATAGTAATTTATAGTATTAAATAGATGGATCAAAGTGTGTGGACATGAGGACTGCTCTAGAAGGAAGGTAATTCCTGAATGCTATTAGTTGAAATCTGCAAGTATCTTGTTGCTGCCACTATCAGTACCAGAGGATTACCAATTTTGTTGTTTAAGAACTAACAGATTAGTGTATTGAATTTATTTATTTCACTGTCTGTGAAGATACTAGTGGCTAAATAACTTGAGCTGTTTAAGAGATGACAAAGATGTTGGGGAAAAAAATCCCTCCTTGGTGACTGTTGTGACACTAAACGAGGTTGAGATATTGTTCTTTCCCCATTTAATGACTCTATCCCCTCTGTGCTCTCCTGTTTGTCAGTGTGTTGTCCACCCTAGCCATTAAATTCCAACTGTCCTCCAGGTTGTGTCTGGAATGAGTGAACTTTTTTGCATTTCAGTTTATTCACATGTAAAATGGTCTTGAGAGTAAATTCTTCCTTGGTCATGTTTATAACATACCTGTTTGCACAGGATTTTTCTTAACTGCGAGCTGTTTGTTTCATGTGTGTGGCATTTGAACTTTTCTTATCCCATAAGAAGATACTGATTTCTCGTAGATGTAAAACAAAGTGAGGCAGTGAACAGTGCAGTCTAACAGCAAACGTGGTCAGGACATACAAATGCCTGTTACAAACAATCTCTTCGCCCTTTGTCCTCTCTCCAAAATAGAATCCTTTGTACCTGCTTGCTCTCCCTGTATGAATTTTTTATAATCTGAGAGGAACCAACCAACTCCTACCGTGTTAGGGCCAACACTGTGTGTCGTCTCAGTCACAGAAAAAAAGTTTCAGCAGGGAAGTGGCATCCATACAGCGTGGCTGAATTCTTTCATTTATTGTCCTAAGAGATGCTGCTAGCTTCTACCAGGCGGTATTGGGAACATTTTCTTATGCAGCTGACTAGTGGAAATGTTAAGCACTTGTGTCATATTAATGGGCCCCCAGTGGGGAATTGCTAGATCTTTGGTATGAAATACCTCTGAGGTAACTTCAGGATAATGTATGGGAATTTAGCTGCACAGCTGAGGCTGTATACATTCCTCTCATTGACTGCCTCTGAAGAGGATACAGCAAACCAGATAGTTTTAAAGGAAGCTCTTGTCTCAGCAACCAGGCAAAGTGGCTGCTTTTTGGCAAGAATATCCTCCATTTGTTTTGCCTAGCTTTTTTCTTTCTTTTTTTTTTTTTTTTTTGGCCAATTTTATAAACACTATCTGGAACATTCTGTGACTGCCAGTGTACTTATAGGTGATGCCCACATGGACATGCAGGCTGTTTGAAATACTTTAAAAGTTTGTTACACGATTCTCGCATGTTCTTTGCTTTTCAAATTATTGTTGCTCCTCTTTATTTAATGCTCAAACTGTTGTGTACAAATGTACTCTGCAGTAGCAAGTTACTGTCAGAGAGTGGGTCACTGCCCTAAGAAGCTTCCTGATGAAAAGGAAAAATGAGGTGCAGGATGATGATGGATGCTCACTGTGGAGTTTGCACACTTTTAACTAAATAATAAAACTTTAAAAAATTTTATAGGAAAACTCCTGTTTCAACCCCTGACTTAATCGCATATCTGGTACAACTTGAGTTTTGCCTGAGTATAGCTTGGAGATATCACTGAGAAGTTCAGAAGCTGAGGGAAATATGTTGGCAATTCAGTGTGTAATACTTCATCTTGTTCATAGCATCTTCCCAGCAAGTCATTGGAAAGCCAGTGTCCTGCTCTGCCATCTTACAGCTCTAATGTGAAAATCAGTGATTTTCTAAAAGTCTTTTTTTTTTTTTTTTAGACCCTAAAGAAAGTCTTTAAGCATGATGCACTTCAAAACTAAAATACCCTCCCCCTCCAACCAGAGAAAGACCCCAGACCTTACCTTCTAAAACTTCCTTTTTGTTCTTGTAAAATTTAGATAGATGTCTTGGTCCTTCTCAAATAGAAGTCTTTCTGATTTGATTTCAAAGACCTATTGGTTCTGACAGAATGAAAGTAGATTTATTTGCAAGTTATTTGGGTACTTTGCATTCAGCAGTATTGCTTTACTGTCGCTGGCAATATAGTGGGGGACTAACTCTCATATTATTGTCCTCATCAAATAGACAGGGGTTGTTAGCTCCAGAGAAGAAACAGGAGGATTTTTTTTTCTATGAGAAATCTGTGCAACAGCACAAATCAAACAGTAGCCATTGATGTCACTGAAAAAACTATTAATGGCTGAAAGGATTGACATTGCTCGGTTAACCTTCAGCCAAAACCATAGTTTCTACACAGGGAAAAGCATTCTGTTTCAGCATATAAATTGACAAGCAAGTTCTGGAAGAGAGATGAGTGGAAAATCATCAGGAAAGTGTAGATCAGAAACAAAAGTCCTAAACTACGCTAACTCTGTGAATGTTACCTGAACTAACTGAGGCCAGGATAGAGGAGCAGCATGTGAGAGGCAGAAGGTTTAACTCACCAGTTCAAAAGGGTCGACTACTTAATAAGGTTGACTGATGATTTGAAGGAGAGTGGTTACTTTAAGGTATTTATTTAATGGCCTGGATTTAATTTTGATTTGACATTATTGTGATAAACATTCTCTAGGTTTTTTTCTTTTCTTATGCCCACACACTTCTGTTTGTAGTTTTATAGTGGCAACTGATCATTTCTTGTTCTGGTAATCTCTTAGCCCTTCACTGTGATATTCATCACAGCTTTTTCCTCTCATATAAGAATGCTGTAAAAGCTTATTTTTCAGATCTCTTCAGAAGGAAAAACACCATGTGTGACTCATGGGTCTAATATATTTTGGTCCTTGTTCACCTCTTTCTTTTCTTATTATAGTATCTTTTTATCATTACTAGAAGGACATACTGTGCCAGATTTTATATGCGCAAAGTAAAAAAAAATTGTCAACATTTCCAGGAAGTCACCGTCCTAGCAAGATGTTTGAAATAAACCTTCTCTGTGGTGTCAGGAGGTTTTTGTGGGCTCCAGACAGGGACATGCTGTGGAAATCCATGTGCTGCTCTTACCAGCCGCAGAACTGTCTTTTTTGCTCTTACAGCACTCCTGCACTGTAAAAGATCACATATTCCCTTAAGCCAAGCTTACCTTTATGTAGTTGAAAAAGGTCCTGCAAACATCTCAACAGTCTGTCCCTGACTGCGCTTCTTCTAGAGGGTTCTGTTGCAGTAAGTAGGACATACTGTTATACAGTTTGTTAGGATACGAAGTTGGCAAGATGGAGCTCTCAAAGTTGGGAAACTCCTTGGTCATATTAACTTGGCTAGGTCTCTCAAGCTGTAAATTCAGAGATAAACCTTAATAAGCAGCATTCCTCTTTCTGGGACACTTTAACTATAGCTTCATAAAACTTCCTTATACAAGGGAAATGAAAACTATCCTAAATATACTTCATTGCTTAATTAAAAGTGGCAGTTGCTGAATTTTGGGTGTTTGATGTTGGTGTGTTCTTGTACTCATGCTATTCTTTATCTTAGATCTTTCAGAGTTTTGTTTTTGCTCAAGAAAAGAAGATAAGCTGAAAGTAAATGGCCCGTGCATGAGTTTTCTTGACTTTACCCATAGTGCTTGTGAATCCTTTGGAACGAGAAGTCCATCTTGGATGATCTGCACGTGTAATGCATAAATGGCACTGGCTTATCATCTTAGTTTTAATGTGTTTTTTAAGACATTCTTCATTTTAAGAAGGGGAACTGCTTGTCAGTTGGGAGGAAATCATGGCAAACCCTGATTCCTAGATGGCAGTCTATCTGCCTAATGTTATTTTCTGTTATTTTAAAAATTTGAAGCTGTAGAACCATGTAGTTTTAACTGGGTGCTGTAATTGTGTGGTCTACTGAGTAATTTTTATCACTATAGTGTCTTCACACAAAACTATGAGAGCACTCCACGAACGTCAGTTAAACTCTATGACACCTCTGAGATGGAAGCAAGTCCTGTTCTCATTCTTCAAATTGGGAAAATGATGTACAGACAAATTGGTGGTGCAGTTCCTTGATACACATCGTTTACAACATAGCCACTTGAAGATGTTTCTGTTCTCTCCACCCAATGATTCCTTCAGCTGTGCCAGTTCAAGTGTTTCCATAGTCTTATGCTTAAATAGCATTCATTTGTAAACAGCATCTATTTGTTTTCCTAATCTGTTTCATTTTTCTGATTGGGGCACAGCCCCACATAGTGTTAAATTGGCATAATTAAAGGGAAAATAAACTATGGGAAAAGTGTCTTAAACCAGTTCTCCACAGATGAATGGTATTTGATCCCACTGAAGTAAGCAACAAAACCTCTGTTGGTTTCATCACTGCGTTTTTTTCCAGTCCTCGGCAAAGCCAAAAAGAGAAGCAGCTCTCTGGATGCTTATAAGCAAAAAAACCCCACCACTAAACCCCATTTCTTCCCTTAATTAACAAACCCCCCTTATTCTAGACATAGCATGCTGCTTGCTGACTTGCTTATATACTAATAACATAAAACTAAACATTCTGTAATTGTAAAAAATACTTTTTAATCTGAGGATTAAATCACTAATTGCGGGCTATTAAATCACAGATCATTAAATTACTAATCTCAACTATTAAATTATGTCACATCCTAAACAAAATGAGTAGCACAAAGTTTATATTAAGGAAATGAGATGTCAAAAAGGTGGCTCTGGGAAAGAGTTTTTGAAAAAAACCTGTAAGGCCATATTAATGCAATAGTAAAGTTACAATTTTCAGTCATGCACAAGACATCAGATTCAGTGTTAGCCTTAATTTGGTACCTCTGCTTCTATACATCATCACAGAGTTCCTCAATGTATCTTTTATAGTCTTCAGGCTGTTTTGACATCCTTACAAAACCAGACTGGTTTAACGCATTTCCTTGACTGCATCTTTCAGCTGTGAGGATATTCTTCCCTGGCTCATCTTTTATCCGCAAATGGGTTTTCTTTCTATAATGGTGGGAAATAATTGTCTCTCTGAATTTCAGCAATATCTTCCAGTGGTGCTCATCAAGAATATATTGCGTCAAGCTGTAAAGTAAACAGGATTTTCTTATCCCTCCTTTCACATGTGGAAAATAGAGACTAAAGCCACACATTTTTTGCAAGTGACCACCTTGAATTAACTCAGCCTGAGAACCGGTAGCTTTAAATGAATTTGCAGATTTCAGTTTGTTTATTGTGGCATGAAGACTGTTCTGCAACAGTAGAATTCAAACTCTTTTAAATTGTATGTTATTTTAAGGCTGACAGAGTATTATGGCTTTTATTTTTATATCGAACCAGGCATCTGAGCCAGCAATTAAGAAGTGGAGATCTCTTTACATCCTTATTAGTACCTTTGCACTAGGCAAGCTGTTTAACAAAAATCTTAAAAGTCAAGTGTATGGCAAACAGTTGGAACTTTTTTTTTATTGTTCACTGTCCCTGTCTGCATAGCTGAATTTTTTTTCTTGAATTTACAACTTCTGTCAGTCCTGTACTTTTAAGAGACAGTTTAGCTGATTTAGGAAGTGAATCGGTAGATTTAATGGACTACACTGATCTTACTTTAAACAGCTAATTTTCAATATCCTTTGGGCTATTTGAGACAAGCAGGAAAAGTAGTGTTGGTCTGATCTGATTACATTTCATTGTAGTCTCCGATGATTGACTATTTAGTACATTTGAATTGGGAGAAAAAGATTTTGGGTTTATAGACAGCCAGTTCATACGGATTTCAATTTACTATAAACTGGAAGTAGTTTACCGTCTGTATGTGATCTTCTCGTGAAGTTAGGTGGGCAGGATCCAGGTAGCTAAAATGAAAAAAGGAATAAGAAATTAAAAAAGACCCAGCCAGACAGAATGAAAGAGGTTGACTTCATCTGAGATCAGAACTATCTGCTTGCCTGATTCTCACTGCACAGTTCAGGCAGTGTGAAGGAGCTTTGTGACTTTGCAGCTTGTGCGGTTCTAATTGATAGGACTGTAAGTTTGGTCTTATTCTCAACAGTAAGGTTACTTTAAAATGTAGCTACGTGTGCGTCTTTGGCCTACATTTAATGTAGCCATTTATTCTGAGGTGATCCTGTTGTAAGAATTTTCATGTCAGTGACCAAGCAAAAAGGTTAAGTTTTGTATAGTTGTATGTGAGGCTGTTGTGGTTTAACCCCAGCTGGCAACTAGGCCCCACACAGCTGCTCACTCACTCCCCCGGGTGGGATGGGGGACACAATCAGAAGGGCAGAAGTGAGAAAACTTGTAGGTTGAGATAAAGACAGTGTAACAGGTAAAGCAAAAGCTGCACACGCAAGCAAAGCAAAACAAGGAATTAGTTCACCGCTTCCCATGGGCAGGCAGGTGTTCAGCCACTTCCAGGAAAGCCGGGCTCCATCATGCGTAATGTCTACTTGAGAAGACAAACACCGTCACTCTGAATGTCATTCCTGTCTTCATTCTTCTTCCCCCATCCTTATATGCTGGGCATGACACCATATGGTATGGAATATCCCTCTGGTCAGCTGGGGCCAGCTGTCCCGGCTGTACCCCCTCCCAGGTCCTTGTGCCCCCCAAGCCCACTCACTGGTGGGGTGAGGAGAGGAGCAGAAAAGGCCTTGGCTCTGCGTAAGCACTGCTCAGCAGTAACTAAAACATCCCTGTACTATCAACACTGTTTTCAGCACAAACCTAAAACATAGCCCATACGAACTACTATGAAGAAAATTAACTGTATCAGCACAGGTAGATACATATAAAAATAGCTAAGCAGTAGGAGAGCATTGAAGAACAGATTTTTGGGTCCCCTTTCACTGGTGATGTTCCTTATCCACGTGCAATAGGAGTACTCTGTTCTTTCAAAACTTGCTAACATCAGTTTAGAAAACTGTATGGTGTAATCATGCTGCCTTGTGATGACTGAAAAGATACCTGTCCTGTAAACTACTAATTTTAGCAAATACTGTCATGTGCCAGTAGGGAAGGTGCTATCTTCCAGAATTGCAGCAAGGCATCAAACACTATCTTTATATGTGACACAAAATATTAATGATCTCTATAAATATAATGAGAATTGCAAAATAAAAATACAGTGTCTCTGTGTATTCATTAGAATCTTTAACTCTTTATATTTTAATTGACAAAAATTAACTCAATACATCTCATCTGTTCTGCAGTTTGAGGCGATGCCATTCATTGTACATAGCCCTTAGTTGTTTTATTCTGTCAGTAAATCACAGTGTGTTTTCCAGGTACCTTTATGATTTCTGTTAGAAACTGTCAAAATAGTTTCTTGTACTGGTTTGTTTAGATGGTATAGTTTTAAAATATTTCCTGTTTTGGACAAGCCTCCTCTCTGAAAAGCCTTTGTGAAGTTCCAGAGGCAGATTAATAGGAACTTTTGGTGAAGATCTCTAGTATGCCTGTGTCTTTTGATATACTTCTTTATATAGCCTATCTTTAGTTACTACAGGTTTTGTTGTATAAATTTCAGAAGTTGGTTCTTTTTCAGAATTTGGGAGCTGAGCACCTTTGGAAGTAGTTTAGATCCTCACAGCTGTGTGATACCTTTGTGTTTAATAAAATCAGCATGCTTCCCTTCTGTTAAAGCACAAGGTTATTTTCAGTGTAGTTTCCTTGAAGTTTCTACTAGAATCGGATGTTATATTCTTAATTTGCAACCAGAGTAGATAGTCACTGCTGCATAGGATGATGGTTACCTTCTCTCCTTCTCCCTCTTTCTATGTCATCTCAGATCCCTTCCAGTTAAAATGAAGTGCCAGCTAATCATAAGATGTATGAAGTAGTGAAGACAGTTCTTCAGAGACCCATGCCAACTCTACTGCATAAAAAAAAAATCATTTGCCTCTACTTTGTGAAAGTCTGTTGTGTTTGTGCATGTGTTCTCCTATATCTTCTGTTGAATGTTGCCTAGTTTCTTTTGATACCTGACTAACCTCGAGGCAATTTCCTCAACTGTAGAAGTGGCAGAAAACTTGTACATAACATGAACTAATAGCAGAAGGTCTATTTTGTTAAGCTGTTGAATCATTCTGCGACTATTACTCAAGTCCCTTGGTGTTTGCCATTTATTTGGATGATTGATAGTAGGCAAATTAGACCACAGGCTGAGGGCAGGATTAATTATTTTCTGACGTATTTTTACAGCATTTGCTGAGATGAGGCCCTGATCATAAATCAGAGGTTTAGATCCCACTGCAGTACATATCATTAACAGTATGTGGTATCACCCTGTTTAGTACCACGTAGAGCAGCCCTGGTTATGGTAGTGGTGCAGACCCCCTCCTCAGTCTTCTGTTGGCAGAGCCCCAGTGTGTTCGATGTACTGTTCCACAGGCTGATACTTGAGTCTTGAGGTCTGTGTCTGCTGGGAAGAGACCTGTATGTTTCTGCTAGTAGTACTATGAAGATGCGGCCTATGTTTGTGTTCTTCAACAGCAGCACTTGGTAGGTGAGGTCAGCAAGGTGCCTGTTCCTCATTTTTGTACACTTCTAAGGCTAGATAAATACTGCAATTGTTGGTACTTCTGAGTGGAGATGATAGGAATAGGCAAGGAGTTAATTAAAATCTAGATAGTTTTTAAGTATCTGACAGTTTGGTCATTTAGCATATCTCATGCATGAATCAGTGAGTGGGTGCCATAGGAAACTAGGCAGCAGAAATCATCGCACACCTTGTCTCAAGTTAAAACCACATGGACTGAAGGGGATTGCACTGTTACTGTCTCTCTTTGTGGTGGATAATTCATCTTTTCTGGTATGCTTTTTATTTGTACTGACAGGATGCTAATTACTGATCTTCTGTTTGAACTTTACCAATGCTTATCACTCCTACCACTTCAGTATTTGGCAGACTTGCAGTTGAAGAACAGATCTGGAAAACAAGGTGAGAGAAGAAAGAAGTGAATACAAGATATCTTTGGTCTCGTTCAGATGCTGTAATGCTTCCTGTCCTTACATGTTATTTATCTGTTCATAAGCAGATGCAGTAATGCCCACCCTAGTAATTTATGTAGCTATATGGATAACTCCTGTTATATTTTTTTTTTCCTTGATGTTGAACTTCTTTTGCAGGATATGTGAAAGTTCTTCAACCCAATAGTGATACTGAGTTTCCTGTGCAAAAAGAAAAAAAATTCAGAATAATACATACTTTAAATCATGGAGCTGTCAAAGTGACACTGATATTTTTGCTGTTTGTGTGCAGAAGCTGGAGAAGTCTGACTTGGATAACTGGGAGAACATCAGAGGACCCCGTCTGTGGGAAGATTCCAGGGCTGTTCAGAAGCAACGGCGGGAGGCTGCCCGTCTCAAGACAGAGTGACTGAGCAAGCCTGCTTTGGTGCCTCTGGGGAAAAAAAAAAGGCTCAGGCTGGACTGTCTTAATTTATTTTTTGATCCAGTGTCAGGAACAGACATGGGAGAGGGAGATTGCGCTGGGCAATTTATGCCAGTGTATATATAAGTAACTTTAAGATCAATCCAAAAGGCACTGTATTATGTGAAGCTCTTTGCATCCTTTTGCAGAGTTCCACAGGCTGTATATATGAAATCTCCATTAAAAAACCAGCTGATTATTCTACTGAGAATATTCATTGTTTTTCAATCCCTGTGATTCAAAACTGAGATGCTTCAGCAAAGAATAACATGTCAGGAGTCACTTGTCAGTACCACAAGTTGTCATCCTAATGAGAACAACAGTGCTGTCATCTGGATGTGTGTGACCAGATAAATGCTCCTTCAGGGAGCCCCTGCATGACTTCAGACTCTTAGGCTTGGAAGGGGCTCCACAGGCATATGAACAATTTGGAACAGTGAGTCCATTTTTGGCTAAATAATATTCTTGTGTTTCGTTTCTAGAAACGTGACTGTACAGAGGCATGCACAAGAGTGTCAGCTGGGAATTGGTCAAATAACATTTGCTTAGCTGCAGTTAGATTTTTGTGATTAGTTTATTGATAACTTCATGCAGGCAGGACGTTTGCACTGGAACTTCTCAGTTTAAGTTGGAAAGATTCTTCCTCACTAAGAAATGTGCCGTTTCTCTCTTCTTGAACCACTATATAGTGGCAAAGCTTATCTTGTATGTATTACTACATGTATATTTGTGCATATGCACAGAATTTTTTCATCTTTTGATGAATTAATTTTGAAATGTGTGTCTTTCCATATTTGTCTTTGTGTGCTGAACATTTGCTGTTAGAGAAGACCATGCTAAGATTAAGGACCCTTCAGCTGAGACAATTCAATGAAGAAGCATCTAGTCAATTTTTCAAGAGAAATGAAGCTTTTGATAAGGTGTTACAACAGACTAGTAAAATTCCTTTTCAGAGGAATGGAGTAGTAGAGCAGAGATTAACAGTAGATTCTAGTTTCAAAGCATTCAGTGACCCCTATAAATCCATTTGGAACTGTCTTTTGAAGAGGTGTGGTCTTCATCCTCTCTGCAAGATGTGTCAAATGCAATCTAAGTGTCCTTTTGGACTTCGTTGACTTTTTTAGGGTAGCCTCCTTGTTCTCATGCACATCTTCCCATAACACTTAATTTTCTTCAGTCTCTCACTGATGAGGTCCAATCTTTCTCACAGGAAGAGGAATTGACATTGATTTTTAGAGGGCTGTAAAGTAATTTATAAAGCATTACATGAAATATCTTAGCCGTGTTTTGTGCATGTTCTGATAGAGTTGCAAAAACTGTCAGAAAGTTTTGCATGTTATCTGGAACAAGGTTAGAGCTGTGTGTATTTGTGTGTTTCCATGTTTAGTATCATATATACTTTGACTCTAAATAAATGTATGAACAAGTTAAACCAACCAGGAGATGACCAAGAAGAGCAGTCAAGAGGTAATCATAAATGCTATAGGAAAACAACTGAAAAACTAGAATATGGAGGCATTAAGCTGCACTAGACCCAGACAAGAAGAAAATTGGTTTAATTTTTTTGTCATTAGATTTACCTAAAAGATAAACGAACATTCTTAGGCAAATAAAATATAAAACAGGACAAATAAGGTGTAGTTACAACTGTGTACCTTGTTAAGCATTTTTTTCAAATTCTAAATTCAAATTCTGGTGCAGTTGCACTGACAACAGCAAGAATGATTGCTCAGAGGACATCAGTGCACCGACTACGCTGACAGAGTGTGCTCTGGGTTAGGGCTCCTGCAGCATCACTGCTGCTGTTACAGTACTGGCTGGACCACTGGAAATGTTTCTTCACATTGCCACGTATAGGCCTGTCTTGTGTGGACCCTGCAAATTCACTGTGTCTTCTCATCTTCCTTTTCCCAGCTTTGATGAAAGACAGGGGAAGTTGCCATTGCTCTGCATATGCAGAGGCATGATCAACTCCCGGTCTTGCTATATTGGCTCACAATATGGACCAACGCTACTCCTGAGATAAACGCATGGCTTTCTAGGAACAACACGTGTGGGAAAAGCTACCCCTTACCCCAGGGGAAGAAGCGGAAATATTTCTCTTTCATGAATCCCTTAAGCTTACAAGATTTCTTGAGGAACAAAACACTCGCCGAAACATCCTGTGTATTTTCAGTAATTTGATATTCCACAAAGACTATTTTGGGAGTGGTCATCTTACTTCAGCAGGTCTGGAATGTAGCGGTAAGTGATTACTTCTATGGAGAACACTTCTTACGTTGTAACTGAGGACCTGGTTTTAGTTGGTTGCTTGCTGGTTGTAGGGTCGTCTCCTCCTCCCTTTTTCATAGGCACTAGATTTCCTCTGTTTTCTGAGGGCATATTTGTAACTACCTTTGAAGTGGCATCTCTGAAGAGTGATAGGTTTATCTTAGCATCCCTGAGAAACACTGACGTGCATTGGAAAACTTGCCAGCTTCCCCTTCTCTTCAACTTCCCTTTTAAGAGACAGCCCATATCTATTGATAGTCCACTAAAAAAAATTCCCACTGTTTTTTTAATGCTGTTGACTCATTTATGAATTAAAAAACCCAACAAACCAACAATAACTTTTGGCAGGTACAGAAGCTGTACTTTTCATAAAATGGGGAGAGCTATTTCAGCAATTTCTGTTTATTGCCAGGCGCTTGGACAATGGCTGCATGTTTTATGCTATGCTTTTCTTAGCCTGTGAATTGGGAATAATACTTACGAAAAGTATGTTGAGAGTCAATTAAATTATCTCCTAAGTTGTCATGCAACCTAATGTAGAAGGCACTCCAGAAATACCAAGAATTATAGTTCATTAGCAAGAGAGGCAAACTTCAGTTGGTTCAGGACTCACATTTAGTTTTGCTGCTTATTTGCAGCTATCCTGAAAGCCATGTTTCACACTTCTGGTTATCTCTAAGGTACCTGGAGACAACCTTGTTGAATTCCTGAATTGCTCTTCTAAAGATCTGTGGCTGGCAGGGTGTGTGGGGGCTGGGGCTGGGATGATCAGGAGTAATTAAATGTAATTGTCAGTCTGAGGTACTGATTGACATTTTTGCATCTTCTTTGGTAACTGGCATATACTGGTCTGAGGGGAATGAAAACAAGGCTTTAGTGAGAGGTGTGATGTTGTAAAGGGGTAAAAGAGAGGACTGAAGAAGCCAGATCTTGTAGTCAGTGTTGCTGAAATTAGAAATACAAGAAGGAAGTATGGCCAGGTGTCTGTGTCTGTGGACTGAAAAATAAGTTTCAAAATCCACATTTTGAATATAAAGGAGGAAGTGTTTATCTTTGAGAGAATCTGTGGCATGGTTGGTCTCTGGGATCATCCATAACAAGAGAAGTGGAGGGACTCTGGGGCACCTGTCTCCAGGAACAGGGAGAGCTCATTGTAGCACCAGTGGGTGTCCAGCCAGTTCCCAGTGGCAACTGTCTGCAGCCCCAAATGCTGACCGGATCTTTGTATGAGATCAGCCCTGTGGATGCTGCCTACTGTGTGTGTTTCTCTTGTACCACTTTGAATGTGCAGACTCATGGGTGACTCAAAAGAGAAAATGCTCCGTATCTTAGTTAAGCTGTAACACAGATGGAGAGGCTTAGTGAAAACTGGAGCTACTGTGATCCAAAAAAGTTTCAAAACCTGCTCAATAGCATAGCAGTTGCATTTCAAAGCTCCCAAATGCATCTGGATGAGCATCTGGATGTTAAAAATGTTTAGAATCAAGATGCAGAGAACAATCTTGCCAATAGCAATCTTCCAGTGTCTTGAAGATGGCTCCAGCTACCCAAAAGAGGGAGGTTATGGCATAATAAGAGGTGAGTGATGGGAGGTTTTGGCCTGAATATGTAATGCAGAAACTTCTGAAAAATAACTTAAACGTACCCCATTATCAACTGTGGACCAGTCCCAGAAAGCAGAGGGAGAAACCCATTTCTTCATAGAGAAGCAGCAACTTGGAGTGATTTAAAGATCACTATTCCTTGGGTGTTTTACATGGGCACTTTTTCTTTAACTGTATGTGCATGTGTATAGGTAAAACTTAAAACAGTAGGTTTCATCTTCTGAAGTAACTAGATAGACCCTTATACTTCTTGATGATCTTGCATTTGCTCTGAGTGGCTATGTTTGAATTTCCAGCACAAGTCCAGGGCAGGTTTTGCTTTTTATATCTTGTATTTTCCAGGGGCTTTTTTTCCTTCTGCAAAAAGTGGAAAAGCCTAATATTATCCTTTGCTACCAACTACTTGAAGTCCACTGGAAAAAAACAAGAATAAAGAAACAGAAAAGAAGGGAATGATCTGAAGTCTTAGGGAAAGCAGAATGACTATTTTTACATGAAGATGGTCAAAGAATTTTCCATAAACTTTTACAGTTAGAAAGGCTGCTTTTTGTCAGTGTTTTCAGTAGAAAACCTTTCATTCTTCAGTGGAGTAAGGTTCACAAAAAAATTTCCACTCTTATTTTAGACTAGCCAGCTAGAAAGTTTTAATCAAAGGAAGATAATTGCTCACTGTTGGGCCGCCTTCTCCTACAAAGACTTGCTGCCAGACTCAGCCAACACACAAATAGTCTCTAGACTTAGAAACAAAAAAATCCATGCAGATGTTTTTCTTAAACTTGTCCTCACTCCAGAAGCCCAAAGCAGTCTTTCATACCATTGGAACCAGACCAACCATATTTTCTTATTGAACATGTGCTTTAACTGCATGTTTAACTGTCTTGCTTAACACAGGCAGGCAATTAAAGTTTCACCCTCATCATCTCCATGCTGCTTGGGAGATGTGTTAAAATTAAATTCAACAAAAGCAGCAGCTGGTAATGCTGCAGAAAAGACATGTAAAATATGGTTATACATTGCAAATGTGAAAAGTAGTATATGTGTCATAGTCACAGGTCATTTGAGAAAGGAAAAAAAAAATACCCAAAACCCAGAAATAAGGGAGTACTGTGTATTGCCACTGTCTCCGTAGAAGAAATTTACGCACTTTCACCCAGCATACTTGGAGTCTGGCTTGATACCTTCAGTTGATGGAAAAAATGACCATACTTATTTAGCATGTCTGTTTCAAGGGAGTTGATGAAATCCTTGATGTTCAGTACCTCAGTACCAACTCCAGTGTGCATGTTCAGTACCAAATCTGTTATGGTAGCAACCTGAAGGAGGCCCAGTGGCTCCCAGGAGTATGGCTTAACCCCTGGCAGGATCAGGGATAAACCATCTCTCTGCCCTACAAATCCATTCTCCCTCCTCTTTCTGTCCGGTCTTACAGTGTTCCTCCTAAAAAGTAACAGCTCAGTCTCTGAGCTGCTCTTTTCTAATGGAGCTGGCTGTAAAATGTCACCCTCTTTTTTTTTTTTTTTTTTTTTTTTGTTTGTTTGTGGTTTTTTTAGAAAAAGAATTTCATTGTCTACCAAGAATCGAAGAATAGTGGTTTCTAAATTAATTTGAAGATACCCTGTAAAATGTAAGCTCAGAAACACAGACCCAGTATTTATTATATCCCATTAAGTATGGCACCCAGCATACACTGGTTCTCTTTTTATCTTTAGATACACAATGCTGTGCTCTCTATTTGATGTACAAAGGAAATTAAATGTACTTTTTTCTTTAAAAGATGAGATCTTCATCCATCACCAGCTGTCAGTTCCTAATAATGTTGCCTAGAGAAGTGTTATCTGTGATTTAGTGGCTTTAGTGGACTTCTGTTGAACAGAGGACAGCAGAATAAAATTTCAGCTTAATATAGCTCTTTTCATACTCCTGAATAAAGAGACGAAAAGAAAGCAAGAGCAAAGAATCTTGGGTTCCAGGCTCAAGTTTATTCTGTTTTGCAATAGATAGAGCATTTTAAGAAAGAAAAGGGAGGAAAATGAAAGTGAAAAAGGGGAAATAAGAGAAAAGAAGAAATGAGAAAAGGAAAAAAGCTTAGGGACAAAAATAGTAATAGAAAACAGTGTTCTTTCTGACTGATCCCTCTGGATAGAGTAGGAGGGAAAATTGTTTCTGTCTCAGGAAAAACTTGAGCTCAAAAAATATTCAAGTCAGAATGAAAAGTATAATATTTTGCAAGCTAGTGGTTTTAGAAATACTTTTACTTGGATGAACTGCAATGCTTTATTTTGCTTTTCATGTTTTCCCATTCTTGATTCTTTATCCTCAGGTAGCTTAGCTCTGGAAATGAAAAGCCACCACTGATCTTAAAAGCACGTTTTCCACTTAAAAGATTGTCAGCACAAAATGTTTCAACAGTTTCCAACACTTTTCACAAAAAGTGTTCTCAATAAGAGTAATGATCTATCAAAATAGATCCCTCTCAATGAACAGGTTGCAAAATGTCAATCAACCAGATAAAATAAAAAAATAATTGTAAAAGATCTTTTATCAGCTGTACCAGTCAGTTCTTTTGTTAATTGGTGAATGCTGATCCTGCTTGCTGACGAGTGTGCTACTGGACACCTCTGTGGCTGCATGCACCAATGTTCTCCCCAGCAGATATGCACCCCTGCATTTGGAAATTTGCATGCTTGCAATTTAACAGAGGATTTTGCTACTCACTAACTGGTAAGAAAAGACCTACCCCTTGCTGCATCCAATATTATGCTATCCCAGGTAATGACATTGTAACCCTTACATGAACTGATGAAGTTGCTTCTAAAAACTAGTTCCCCTTCCTCCTTGCTTTCGCTAATACTACAACCTAAATTTACTTATGTTTAGTTCATCTTAAATAATGTAATTTTTTCATTAAATATTTAAACAGCATGCTCATATCTCATAATCCAGTAAGAAGAAATGCAACATTTTTCCTAGTCTAGAAAAAGGCATCACCCCTGTTTAAGTGCTAGGTCTAGGGTTTCCATTATTTTAAGTTACCTGCCTAGCAACAAATTGGCAAAGGCAGACTCCAGTGCTACTCACATTCATATATATTTGAAGTTACCATAGTCCATCTGATTTTGGAGTCATGTCTTACCATTCTTTGGCCATCCACCCCACTGCAGGTGCTTTTTTTTGCCTTGCAAACATCCTGACTGGGCTGTAGTTGTGATTAAAGTTAAACACATATTTTCAGTCCAAAAGTCTTGAGATTGCACATTTCTTGTAATGGGTCTTTTGGGCTGTGTGCTCCCTGTGAAGTGCAAACATCCTTATCAGCTGTGCTGGAATAATAGATAGCAAAATTGTATGTTTTATTTTTATCACCCTTTAAATCAAGATGAACTTGAATGCAGTTTGATCAAATTTTTAAACATTCACCCTAGCCCTGATACAGGGTTTTTTTGGAAGGTTTAAAAGTGAGTTGGACAGACACTGTTTTGCAACTTGCCTTAGAAAAGTCATTGCAAGGGAACAGCTGGGGATATTCACGGTATGTTTCAGTTTAGCTAAAAACACCTGTATTTTAAATAATCAGAAACTTAAATGTCTTAATTGCTTGTTCCAATGTCTGTTTTAGTGTATCTTCCATGACCAGGATAGAAACATGTCTTTTTTCTGGAGTGGACTGAGGTTTCTGACTAATACAGGTTATTCAGACTTTGCAAGAAAAAGCTGGATATGGGAACCTGTGCTTTCTATGGACAGACTGAGTTGGCCGGTCAGAGGTTTTGAATACGAATAGGAGGAAGAAACTTTTATCTCTTACCTTCCATCTATGCAAGAAGATTTCTTACCCCTGTAATGAATTATTCACATCAGAAATTAAAAATTGAGTGGTCTTTGTCCCTTGAAGCTCCACAGGGTTGTGCAATGTTATCTGACAGGTCCATTTTTCTAACACATCCTGCACATGATCTTAAAAGTGCGAATATAATTCCCTGGCAAAGCCAGATTTGCACATTACTACTTTAGATTAACATCACTAACTTGATACTATCCTCTGCTTGTATTGTATCATACACAAGTCTCCTAGTTTTTTATTCCTGAGGAGTCTGGGTTTTTTCCCCACATCATCTTTGCTAGCAATAGAAGGATGCACAGGATTTTCTACAGCTCCCTAAGGTCAAAACCATCAATATTTCTTCTCCCAAAAAGGATATTTTCTTTTAAAAAAAAATATTTAAGTTCTGCTCCTGGCAAATGCTATCCACTTTAACTGCCACATAGTCTATACAGTCTTTCTGCATTTCCCTTTCTGTGTGTTCAGGTTATGCCAAGAAACTAGCAGGAGAGCAGGTGTTAGTTCTCTTCTGTGTTCTCTGCCTGGAGGTACTGTGATCTAGGAACTGCTGCAGCACTTGACCAAGGTATTCCTGTGCCTTGCTCTTTAGTCCTTTGAGAAGTTTCTTTTGCCCATGGAAGATTCACCACTGCTTTCTTTGAAGAGGTGTCGCGGAAGATTTGAAATTTGGAAAATACATAGTACCTAAAGGTATCTTGTGTGTTGCCATATGACTCTTAAAGCTGTTTTTGAGAGTGTTTGTATTATATAACAAAGATAGATAGATAGATAGATGCATATTTAGACAGCCCCAAAGACTGCACTCCCTTTTCTGCACACACATGATGGAGAGCTGGAGCATGGCATCCCTTTGTAGTCACTGTCCTGCCACAGTGGTGACTTGCAGGGATCACCTCTGAGCGATAAGGATGGTTGCCTCAGCAGGAGCTGGCTCTGTGCGGTGATTGCCTGCCCAGGTTACACAGAAGGAAATGAATTTTCATACTGGCATACATGGTAGCTCCATAGAAGTCAAGTGTCTAGGCAAACATTAACATCAAGGCACATACAGACAGTGATCACCACATTCAAAGGTAGATGTCTACCAAGGTAGGTGATGGATTTTGCTCCACTGCTTCTTGTGCTCCACTGATCTTGGAAGGTACTTAGATGATGGAGTTTGATCACTTTGCCTTAATAAGGCTAGCTTTGGGTGAGCTGGATCCCAAGAAGTCTCCTTATTTAGGGGGAGAACCCCAGTTTTAGCTTTCATGGAAGTTAAGACAAAACCTTTGGATGGGTGCTTGCAAAAATAATGAGGGCCTGTGTTCCTCTACTAGTGCTCTTGAGCTTATCTCCCTGAATCCTCTGGGACAGGGATATGGATCTCTGAATGAGTTTGAAAATAGAGCAGTTCTGATATTGCCATAGTTTTTAAATTTATTATTTCTTGTTTCTCTTGAAAAGCTGCTGAGTTTCACAGCAGCTTAATTAAAGATTATCTCGGTAAATTATTACTAAAAAGATCAGCAATATCTATTTTACTCTGTCGCACTGGTTTTTAGGTAGAAATTGCAGTCCCACCCTTGCCTACTGCTGAGGTGATGTATCTAAGCTGCCTTTCTGACAAGGAAAATCATGGCACAGACAGGGGGAAGTCATGCTGTGGGCTTTCTTGGGCAGGAGTAAACGCAGTCCTGTGTTCTGGATGAAGTAAACTAGGGGAATACAACTTTCTTACTTCAAAAGCAAAGTTTTGCTTAGACCATCCTTCAGCCAGAGCTCATGTTATATAGGCAATAAGGTCAGAGGATCCATAGTCTCCTCCAAGTCAGCAGGGAGCAACAAAAAGATATTTTCTGCCGTTAAAGATAACCTTATGTATAGCAAGGGCATGAACAGCGTGCCAGCAAACTGGCCCTGTGAGACTACTTTATTGATGCTGCTTCAGGTTTCTTGCAACATGCAAAACAGCATTATTATTACAGTAGAGAACTGGCACAGACCTTGCAGGATTATGTATTAAGAGCAGCAAGTCAAATACCATCTGCCTAAAAGTATTATTCCAGAGAGGTTTGCCTGAATCTCCTCTGCAGAGCACACAGAGGCAGCTGCCAGTCGCTTTTATCCTCAGTCCCCTTCCATTATTGCCTCTTGGCCTTTTGGCTAAGATCAGCTGTAGTATCAATTGAAGCCTTGGCATGTCCCCTCTTTGGGGACTCTATCCTGCCCTGGCAGCAGGCTGGGCTCAGTGACCTCCTAGCTCTTTTCCATCTGTAACTATTATCATTCTTGCTCTTTAAGAGACCTGACAGCTTTTAGAAGTCAAGTCTCCTTTAACATGCCTGGCAAGTACAGCTGAGATGCATTGGCCCAAATTGCTTTTGTTTCAAAAGGCAGGTGGGCTGCTGCTATCTAGAGTGGGAGAAACTGTAGTATAGCTTGAGGGTTTGGGTCTCTTCTATGTAAGGCCAACAAAAAACATCTATTTGTAACAGATTATTTCTTTTTTTTTTTTTTTTAATTACTTTAATGCTCAGAGGAAATATAAACCAAAAATTTTGGAAGAAGACAGTACAGGTAAGTCCTCTGAGAGCTTTGCACCCATGCATCAGTGGAGTTCTGGGATCAGGCAACAAACATCTTTTACACAGGAATGCCTTGAAATACTGTGATAGTATGTCCATGCTTATCTAGTTTTGGTAGTTGTAAACTTCCTAACTCTAAAGCTATGTAACCATAAGGGACGCTGTAACTGCCAGCCAGACTTGGTACCTGAAGACCTTACCTAATCCTGGCTTTTATACACAGATCTATTAATTTGCAATGAAAAAGAGTTTGTTGGACAGTCAGAATGGGGAGAAAGATGCTGATGTCCCAGATAAAAACTTTTAGATGCTATTTTATTTGGGATTTTGTTAGGACACTGGGTTTTTCTATGCCTTGCCTTCCTGAGCTGTGACCTATTCTAACTGCGGTGACAAGAGATGGGTGCCTCTGTCTGAGCCTGCGATACAATGCAGGTGGCACATCCCTTCCCAGTTTGTTTTTCATCCTTGTGCAACTGCAGCAGTCTAACCTCCAAGTGAGGAGCTCTCCACCAGCAGATTTTGGCCAGAGATCTGTGCATGTTTTTCTGGCAAAGTCTTTTCAGAGCAGTCCCTGGGTTGCTTTCCATAGTGGACCTACCTCAGGGATTGTATGAAACAGCTGCATCGGTGTAATTACATGGTGCATGGGGAGGTTGTTGGTTGGATTGGTTTTTTTTTTGCCTAAGTCACTTGTGGAAGATGGAATTGTATATGTTGTCTCTGGTAGAGACCATAAAATGATATAGCAGAACCTTGCGTGAAAGGAATTTCACTCCAGCATTCCTGCATCAAACCCAGTAACTACAGGGTATCCTCCAGTCTTTGTGTTTGCAGAGATCACTTAAAAACTCCACCCTTGTCTCTGCAGCAACCCTTTGTAGGGGAGGTACATGGAGGATGTTGTGAGTTTGCCTTCCACCTGAGGAGGGCTGGCCAAGTACCCTACAAAACCACTTTTGGGGCAGCATCAGCCAGGTGTACATCCCTTGGCGTAAGGAAGGACGTAGGAGACTTCTGCTGTGGGAAACCTCTGGCTGGCTTTTGTGGGAAGGCAACAACGCCTTCCAGAGGCTAAGTCTTCCAGATGATTTTGTCTCGAAGATCTGTCTGGTGTAATGACACAAGTTGTGGGAGGCCAGGTTTTGTTCACTGTCTCTTGCTGCTATTTTTGGGATGTGATTTTTCTCTTTCAGTTGGCTGGGCGTGAAGGGAGTGTTGCTGTGCTTTAGGGAACGCTGCAATTAGATTCATTCAAAACAGTCACGATCAATAATTATGATTGTTTTGTTACTAAAAAAAGGAAAAGGTAGAAATAAATAACAAACCACAATTGCTTTGAAGGCAGTCTCTGTCTATCTCTGTGTCTCTTTGAAGAGCTTTGAAGAGACCTGGGAGCGTTTGGGCTCTCCTTGGGGCACAGCAAAGCCCTGGCTTCCATACATGGCAGTGAGCCTTGCTCCCGCGTAAGTGCTCTGACAGAAGAACTGCGTTTACCAGTTGGTGACTCTTTGGTAAATC
This sequence comes from Falco biarmicus, assembly GCF_023638135.1. Lineage (NCBI taxonomy): Eukaryota > Metazoa > Chordata > Aves > Falconiformes > Falconidae > Falco > Falco biarmicus. The sequence continues at coordinate 21,787,873 of NC_079294.1, read as the reverse complement.
CTGGATAACTGCAGCAGCTGGGCAAATCTCAACTGTGTTCCAAATGATTAGCAAAAGTATTTGAATCGGTAATGGCAGGGAAGCCACTGAAGCAGCTTTCCTGAAACTCATCAGTGAATGAATGCTGGAAATGTTCCGTCCAAGTGCAATCTGTTTACGGAGGACAGACTCTTTCTCCCTGAGTGTGTGGCCTCAGGCTGGTGATGCCTAACAAGCTATTACTACCTGAAATCACACTTTGTTATCCCGTTAGAAGCTGAACTAGAGAAGTGTCATGCTAGCTGCTGGCCGCGTTTGCCAGCCTCTTGCTCCTCCTGATGTTGTGGTCGGTGGGTGCCTCCGTGTCGGGAAGCGGCGCAGAGCTGGGCAGCCGCTGCCTTGTGCTGTGGAGCTGCAGGCGGGCTGGGGGGTGATGGGTGCGTGGCGCAGTGAGCCCGAGTGCTCCGTGGAAGGAAAACGTCTGTTTTCTTCAAGTTTCTGCAGAAAATGGAATGTGACGGCCTGGTGGCATTGCTACCATTCTCTCATGGGTGCCTCTGTCCTGGCAGGACTCCCTCACAATTGACAGGCAGGCTGCTGAGGGGTGGAGAGGGCACAAGCTGCGCTGTCCTTGGGGCAGCAGCTCTGGAACGTGAGCTTTTGAAACTCTTAGCATTTATTTATATATATATAAACACAAACATATATATATATTATATTCAGTTCACCTTTGACTGTTTCAGAGGAGCTGAAAACCTGTTTCAGTTTGCCTGAGCACATGTGATAGTGTCTTCAAATTAATCTCTTAAAAAGTAATAAATTCTTATATCCTGTAATCAAAACAGAAGGTTGTCTTCCCTCTGCTCAAATTTTACAGAGAGGTAACTCATGTTTCTGAGTTTACTAAGGAACTTGCTACCATGCTCCCAAAGGAATAATTAATTAGCCCTTAATACAAATTTTATACTTAAACAATCTCTTGATCAGTAACCATAATATAAAGTGAGAGTGCTGCTTTTGTACATAAAGATGTCCTCTTCATCTAACCTCACTTTGAAGTTGTTATATGGAGCTTGCAGGCTGCTACAGAACATCCGCCTTAAGAGTTTTCAGATGTGTAAGATGATTTTAAGCAAATCAGAAATCTGGGGACCCCAAAAGATGTGGTTAAAATGCTTTGTCATCCATTTCTTCTATGAAATTTTGAAGTGCTTACTAAAAGAAGTATCTTTCAATAGTCACACGCTTTTCTGTATACAAATCGGAGGCATAAGGGCATTTTCTTCTGAAAGGACAATGAAAAGCCAGTCAGTCCTTGAGTTTTGGGATACTGACAATGATCGTGAGTAGAAACGTTTGTATTTTCTTAGTCTTCCTAATGCAAAGTGTTTCACAGAAGCTGTCACTTGAGGTAAACTTTTCCCTCTAATAACAGAGGTCTTGTACCAGACTAGTGTGTCCATGTTTTGGATAAAAACAACCATGTTACTGGGTTTGTCTTCCCTTTTGATCCTCTGTTGTTGAGATTTATTGCCTGCCATTTATAGCATTTGCAACTTGCAATTATGGCTTCTATTTTGAATACCTAACACATAAGCAGGAATTACTGCAACTTAGTATTTGGATATGGCTTTCAAACCATAGCAGAAAAAGAAAATGTTTCAGATGTGACATAAAAGTATTTAAAGCTTGAGAAAGTTTATAGTGACCTAGTATTATCTGAATAAACTGTAATTTTATTAAATATTTTCCCAACAGTTTGAAGAACTCCCCTGCATAAAGTCTGTCTGACATCATCCATAGGCTGATTATAGATTTGTTTTAGCAGAATTGCAAGTACATTGAGCATTTGGAGCAAGAAAATTTTAAGATTTGTATAATTAACTCTTTGTTATCTCAAGCTTTTTGTTTTTAAATGCTCAGTTGACTTTGTGCAATAGAGACTGATTCGACTTTCATCTCTGGCCTGGAATGAGTGTTGGAGCACCTGATCTATGCATCCATGAGCTGTAATCCCTGGAAGGACAACTTACCCAGCCTGGACAGTGGTCCCCAGGAGCAGCAGGCAGTTGGCAGGGCTTTTGGCACCTATCTGCTTGGAGGCTTGTGTTTTGGGGGAGCATCTGGCTGCTGCACATGTGATGAACCCCAGCTATGTGTGTCTGCTATATACTCAGTCTTATGCCAAGGAAGGGGTTGTGAGGACCTTGGAGAGTAGGTGGCTGACAGCATGGGAAATATGGCCGCTGCTGGGCTAGACCTTTAATCATGCTGAAGGGCTGGCAGACTGAAGGGTGGGCAGAAGAAAGGCTCTCTTCCCTGTGGCTGAGCTGGGGGAGTGCTAACTGGTGGTCATCTAAAGAACCAGACTGGGCTCTAAGTTTGAGCCTTGGTTGTTAAAGGAAGGAGCTAATGAAAGAAAGAAACGGTCTTGTGCCCCCAAACACCTTTCAGATGAAATCACTGTTTGTTGGCTAACAGGAAGGCTGGAAATTCTGTTCCATCAGAGATGGGGGAGTGGAACCAAAGCCCATGGGTATTTTTAGCATCCCTAGTAATCATGTCACCTTTTGAAAGGAAAGCATTAGTGCATTAGAGCGGAGAAGTGGGAGAGGACATGTTCTACCAAGAGAAATGTCATGCTCAGAGTGGATTGACTGAGTCACACATTCACTGAGTGATACTAGCGCTGGCCAGGGCAGCCCCATCTCCTCCCTGCTGCGCACTTCCTCCCTCTCTCGGCTCCTCAGTTTTATTTGGCTTCCTCCTTCATGCATCTCTGCTGGTTGTTTCCTCACACATCTCTTCCCAGGTAATTCTACCCTCTAAACTACATCCAGCTGGAATAAAACCCAGCACATGCAAGATGCTTTGGAATGTTCACCCAGAGGGTAGGCAGCCCTGGCAAGGTGACATTGCATATCTTGATGGAAACTACTTAGCAATGCCTTTCTCTTTTATCTTTCTTCCTAAGAAAGCCAATCTAATACAAGGAAGAGAGGAGGGCATCTCTTCAGCAATGAATGTTTATTTGCTGTTCACCTCTGAAATGCCAATGAGCATTTGTGCTGTCTAGTTTGAACTGACTATTGGCCTTGGAGAAATTGCTGATGCTGCTCTTGAAAGAAATTGTCCCTTATTTCACGTCAATGTCACGTCATTGCTCTGCTACATCCAGCTAAAAGGGGATAATTCCCCCTTGTTCCCACCCTTTGCCTAGCATTCATAAGCTGGTAAGAAGGCAGAAACTAGTTTCTCTGCATTTACACAGTACCCGTAACAGTAATCCTCTGCAGTGGCTGAATTCCTTGGCGCTGTTAGATTGCAGCTTGGGCTGTTAGAGGTCACTTGTAGCTGTTCACTGTGTGCCCCTGGCTCAGCTCTGGCAGGGGTGTGTAGGCACCAGGTGTCAGAATTGGAGGAGTAGTTTACACTGGCGTTTCTGCACATTATTCATTGCTAAGTAGGATCTTTCCACCCCTGCAAGGTAAAGAAGCAGGAGGGATACAACTGCTTGGAAAGGGTTGACTGCCACATGGCAGGCCATTTGCTGCAGCCCTCTGTGCCTTGGTGAAGGTGCCACCTGTGGCTCAGGTGACCTTCCTTGCTGAACAAGGTGGATGCACAATTGGTGCTGTAATCATTTAAAGAGGTCCTGCTGTCCCAGAGCCTCCTTTATGTGCCCAAGGGTGGCAGGCAGCCCTCACCTCTTCCCCCTTCCTCCCTCCCTCCTTGTCTTCCCTTGAACATTGTATCAAATCCATTCTCCGTTGTACTGGCACCGGCAGAAGTGTGATGTTTCTTCAATGTGCCAAGACTTCGGTCTTCTATTTACACTACCTCCTGCTGCATGACAGCCACCCATAAGATTAATTAAGCCACGGTGCTAGCTTTCTCCTCTTTCTTGTGTATTTTTACTTGATACACAGCTTCATGACTTAAGGCAGAAATGGAAAACTTCATGCTAAAGGTGTGGGAGCGGCAAGCAAACACCAGTGGAGGGAGCTGAGCCAGGCTGGAAGGCAGCCTGGTCCTGCAACCACTGTGCTGCCCCTGGAGCTCCTGAGAGAAGACCTGTGCTCTGCCCCTGTCTCCCAGGGCAAGGTGATGCTCTTTCAGCATGTGGGTTCAGAGGCAGCCACAGGCAGGCTGCCTGCCTGCCTGGTACTCCTTGCCGGAGGTTTTTTAGGTGGGGTTTTTTTGTGTGGTTTGGTTGGGGTTTTTTTGCCTGATCAGAGATGAGGAAATTTTCAAAGAGTGAATGTGTCCATAATAGAATTTTACCCCCGCCCCTGGCAACAGACCCGTGAAAAGGCTCAGCGTAGATCTCCCCCCTTGCTTCCTTTTTCATCTTACCTGGTTGTTAATGACGACGATTTCTGTTTGCACAGCACTCACTTAAGGATCTCCAGATATAAGGTGGATATCTACTTTTAACAATTTTATGGACAGTGGGACTAGGAAGTAGACAGGTTTGTGCAACCAACGCCTTGCAGCACAGCTGTGCTGGGGTGAGAAGAGGTGAGGTGGCTGGCTGCTGGAGCCGTGCTGGCAGATGGGGAGGTGCAGGGCTGCTGGGGAGGCTCTTGGGCTGCCTGCTGCAATGTGTGGATGGGGCTGGGCAGCCCTCCTCAGCCTGCATCTGCCCCCCCATCTATCCTTCTAGTTCTTCTCCTCTCATCCAGAGTTGTGCTCTTGGTGACTTGGGACTGTACAAATTTAGGGCATGGCTTTGTCATCCATTTGTGTGCACGCCAGTACGGTCCCTTGCTAAAGCATCCCCAGTGCCACACAGGCGAGGCCTCTCCAGCTCCCCAGCAAGTCTTGGCTGAATTAGGGAGCAGCCCTGCAAACACATAAGCATTTGCCTTAGGGACTTACCCATTAGTTAAAGTGGAATTACATGCTTAACTTACTAAATTACTCTAGGCTTCGCTTAAGTATGTAATTAAGAATTATGTACTCAAAGATAGCCATTTGTAGGGCTGTGCCTTGCTGTCCTGCTTCCATTTCGCTAACAACACAGCCAAATTACTTGTTCTCTTGTCTTGTTCTGCCTGGGTAATTTTTCCAGCTGTTGGACTCAGAGGGCAGCAGACACCGGAGGGGAGACAGAGCGTACAGACCCACAGGAATACCTCATTGCTCTGGGAAGCCATCTCAAAACATGGGAGCGTTTCAGAGGTCCAAATACAGCCGGAGAAGCTTATTTAAATGTTGCACAGGGCCAAATCCTGGCTGTCCTTCAATTCCAAGCCTTTTTTCCAAGGGATCTTTTCCTCTGTATGTGGGTTGGGAGGGAACCAGCCATGGTTGTCCTCAACCTAGCCACTGGCAGGGCTGTGTCCCAGAATTGCTGCTCGGCCAAGGACTGCTTGGTGTTTAGCAAGCTCAGCTTTGCAGATCGAAGCCCTCATGTGCCTCCCCTTGCCAGTGGTTTCTTTAAATTGCTATCAGTGTCCCGGGGGACAGCACTGGGGCAATGCAAGCTGCCCCCCTCCCTTATGGTTAAACTAGTATTGAAGGCTACGAACAAAGGGGGCTGACTGGCCCCTGTCACCACAGCCTGCCACTGGAGACACCCATCTGCAGGATGGGGTCAGGAAGATCATTTTGCTTAGACATCCAGGCTGCGGCCGGCAGGGAGCTCCTGAGCAGGAACGGTTCTGAACTGGTAACGGCCACAGGCGATACCCCATGTCCCTCAGCTCCTAGGTGCTGGTGGCTCCCAGACAGTGCTTTTCAGAGGGAGAGGTCCCCTAGTCCCCATGTGATTTTGTCAAGCTTTGGCTACAGCATAAGAGCAGCCAGAGGAAAGAGGTATTGACTCCGAAGGAAAGGAATGCTGTGTAACTAGCACAATGGGGACGCCTGCCACTGTCCTTCCTTGTCACCCCTCTCATCCTTCTCATTATATCCACATGACCCATATTTGTAAAGATGGGGAATGCAGGGTAAGGAGCTAAAAGCCAATTGGCGTTCGTGTGGTGTTCATTTGGGTTTTTTTAAATACAAGAGTCGGGTTTGGAGGCAGTTTATCCTTTTCTTCTAATGACTTGTGCTGCCTTTTCAGGGCAGATTTGCCAAAGCTCAGAGGAGGTCTGCCTGATCCTTTGCGGTGCCTCTTGCACCACCATCTCCCCTTTGGACTCAGCAAGGTGTTACTGCAGGTGGGATGTGGTGGTAGGCCAGAACTACTGCATGGACGCGCTGCTGCTGCCGCATTGCAGGGACATGCAACTACCAGAGCAGAGCTGTAAGAGATGGCGTCTTGTACACGTGCTGTGCAAACAAATAGCAGAGGTCATTCAAGAGTCCTCTCTTTTTGACGTTGGCACCACACAAAATCTTGGAAGAGAGCTGTACCTCCTCCAGGCTGTCGTCTTACACAAGCCATGCCATCTAAATGCATTGAGTAATCCCTGCCTCGGGCCCAAAACTTCTGCTTGAAATAGAGCACATCAGTTAAAAATATTAAATGTTAACATTAAAATCTTAAGTTACTGAAAGCTAGCTGTGTTCTAGAATGTGTTGTACTGGTGGCTGATTGCTCCCACAGCTCAGCATTTGGGGCCTGACTCTATCCAGTTCTCGGGTCCTGCCAAACGTCACTTGTCTATGCAGGTACTTCCAGGTCTAAAATCCCACAGTGCCCTAAGAGCCTTTTCCTAGCCAAGTCCAGTGATGGCGGCTTCCCTTTATCTGCAGAAACATATCCCCCAGTGCTATTTGGATGTCACCTTCTTCAGCTCCCATCCTAAGTGGGTGGCATGGTTACAGCTATTGAAAACTCTGCTGTGCTCCTCCAGACCCTTTCATTTCCATGGTGGATGGAGTCACTCTGGGTAGTTTGTGTAGTTTACAAAGATTTTCATTGATCCTTGGGAGAAGATCAACTCTTATGGCTGGTATATACCCTTGCTTTCTGCAGCAATGTGTTGTTCATGGTTTATTTTCTCTCTAGTTAATTGCGAACTGGCTTAGATAATAATTGTCACCTAAAGTATGTCTGGTATTTAAGAACCAAATCACTTATCTGAAAAGACTACTTTGGCACAGGTGCTCACTCCAGTCTGCACTAAAATGGAAGATCCCTGGCCCTCGAGCTTATGTGCTACCCTTGGACTAATCTGGCTTTTACAGTAAACCTAAAAATGCTGTTTCTACTATTCAAACAGAGGATTGCCTGTCCACACTGAGTAATTTCCACTATTTTTTTTTTTTTTCACCCCAGAGGTCCCAGTGATAAACTTTGTGTTGCTTCAGTGCTATTGGTCAGTTCATCCTGTGCACTCAGTTCAGTTTTCCGCAGCTTTTATAAAGCAGCTCTGTTGTTTGAACAGAGCTTCATCCTACATCTCCTTCCTGCATAACTCCTCTCTCTGGAATGAGCCAGGGAAAGGCCGGTTTATGTCTGTGTGTATGTCTGAGAGAAGCAGCCCTTTCCAAATTCCTGCCCATCATGTGTTTGTTCAGCAGCTGAACCCTCTGCTGTAGTCATTTGGGTTTTTTTACAGAAGTGCCTCCTCATCTCTGATCTTCTGATAGCAGATGTCTCCTTCCGTGTCTTACATTAAGGCTGCTGCTGCTTTGTCCTCCTATCCCATTTGCTTCTCTTTTTAATGCTGTGCCAAACATACTCATGTCAGGTAGTGCTGCCAGGTGCCCCTTGGCATAACTCTGCAAGCAAAACCCTCCCTTTGCCCACTTGGCCAGGGCTTTGCTGGGCCAGCTCCTTCCCGGTCCCATGTCTGGGCCATGGCACCATCCAAACTGTGGCCCGTGTATTGTCCTATTTATTGTTCTCGGGGATCCAGACGGCTGGACTTCTGGCCTTGCTGGCTCTTCTGTGTCCATCTCTAAATGCATCCTACTAGCCCTCTAGTGAGAAATGCCCAGGTTCCAAGCCTGGCGTTTGGGACCAGGAGAAGGAAGGGGGCCCATGGGGTACAATATGTTGTATGCCAGCATGGGTCCATTATCAGAACCTGGTGACAAAGGACTTGCTGCTGACCGCAGTGCCCAGCTCCTCTAGGAGCACGTGGCACCTCCTCCTCCAGGCTTTGTGGGGTACTGCTCTGCTGCCTCCAATTCACCAGCTCGTGTCAGCTTTATCCTTAGTCTAAATATACTGCAAACCCACTGAAAATCAAGAGCTAGCTGACAGGGGGAGAGTCAGGCTATAAAGGCAGTGGAGTTGAGTGGGGAAAGGTTCAATGTACTTGACAGGGGACTATAATTAGATATTTTCTTCCTATTTATCCTGGTGTGGCTGCACACAAGCCACTTGGACTCTTCTGTAACGGAACTTACAGAACAGTCCCTGGTGTAACGGAATTTTGCTGTGGCGTTAGTATGAACTAACCATTAGTATGAACCCCATTACAATCCAGAGGGAGAGGCTCCTCCTCATCCATACCTCTAGCACACAGGAGGGGTTTATCCATCCTGGCTGATGCCCTGCAACACACCACTGATGCCCAAGTTAATAAAGCAAGGGAGGATGCGGTCACTCTGCACTGCTGATGGCCCCCCTGGGCGGCCAGAGTTCTGTGTGCTGTGACAGCTCTTGCTGGCTCCGGCTTCGCTGGCGATGAGTCACCTCCAGTGCCTGACTTCTTGATAAATCCTGGAAAAACCAGGGCAGTTAAATGTCAGCCAGTGGGGAAAATTTTCAGCTGGGATAAGTTAAAGTAGCTCTGCAGCTGTCAGGGACACTTGGCTACCACCCACCTCCAGACCTGGGTGGTTCAATAGCACTCACCTGTAATGAGTTTGCTGGGGTGAGGCTGATGAGGTGGCCCATGGTTTTTAAGGAAAGCTTGAGGTACTGGTGCTGTTTCCTCTCCTGAGGGCTCAGGGTTTGTCTTATTCCTGGGGCCAGGTAGATAAAGAAAGAGGCTTTGTCCTCCCCCACTTCTCAGGAATTCTGGTAAAATGGAAGTGCCTCAGTTTCTGCTTAACCTGTGGTTCTTTCCAGCTCTTTAGCTGTCTCTTTCATCACTTTAAAAGCTGATAGGAATTATTGATCTCATTTACCCTCTGTATATCTTGACTGATTCTTTGTTTGGAAACTAGAGTCTTGAGACACAGAGGAAAAGCAAAGCTTGTGTCATGGGCTGGAACAAAAATGCACTTTAGTGTATCTGAAATCTATAAGGCGGCTTCGTGTTTCCATGGGTTGTGCTGAAATACTAAGTCCCTGGCAGGGAGAGGCCATGACCCACTTCTGTGCTGTGGAGAGGATGCTGCCCTCCTGGTCCTCTAGTGAAAGCCTCTTTTGCTACCCCCCTTGTGTGCATCTCTCCAGCTTACCTGAGCTCGCAGCTCTGCAGAACCGCTGTTCCTGCTCAGGAGGAAAGCTGCAGCCAGATTTCTGCCTCCGCCCAGGCAGCTTCTGCCCTCTAGGGCAGGTCTTGATGGTCCTACCTGAAGGGTAGGAGACAGACCTAACTCTTCATTTCCAACTAGTGTCGCACAAACTTCCCTTAGAATTGCAGCTCTCATTTTAGGTTTTGTAAGCGGGTCCTAAGAGCACTGAGGGAAAGCTCTGTAAATAATATGGTTGACCCTTTAACCTTAGGAGTAGTGAGAGCCACCTTTTCCAATAGCTCACAAGAGTGAAATAAGTTTCAGATGACCCACCTACAGGGAAGGAGAGAAAAAAAAAAAAAAAGGAAAATAATTCTTGCTTCTGGAGACTTCTTGACCTACTTCTCAGCCGTGTTTCTTCCCCACAACCACCTGTTGTCTGTGAGAGTGCATGTTTTGCAAAGAGAATCCTTGTGTGACTGTTAATAGTTAAATGCAATTTTGTTTATTGGATGTTTTGGAAAACATAAAGAACAGCTAAGTGCACAGACAGACTGTTGCATCCAAATGATTTACTGCTTTGCCTTTTATAGCTCTTGATTACATCAGGTTGCTGCATCAATATCTTGTCTGTTACAGTCCAGCCTGATGGGCCAGCAAGGCAAAGAATATTATTACCGTTGGGTGGTTTTCCAGGTGGTGTGGTAACTAAAACAGCTTTCTAGGGGGATGTAGTGTAGACCCCCCAAAGCTGGGAAGCAATTTAAACTCATGGGTGTTCAGATGTTTGTCCAGCCCATAGTTTTAAAATAAAAATACACTGGTTTGATGAAATATCTAGGGTATTTTGCTTAGGACAGGCTGGCTGTACTTGAGCAAAAACCTTGCCTGAGTATTCCACTGCATCTGTGTCTGATCTAGGCTGCAATCTAGAAGTACGAATTAGCTGTCTGTAGCGCAAGAGGAGTGAGGGCTGAGAACCAGGGTCTGGACTCCAAAACCTCTGGGATATGAAGCCATTTGAGTCCAGTTAAGAGAGAAGCACCAGTAGCATTGCCTTTCTCCAGGCCGAGATTCACAGGCTTAACCTCCTTCTAAATATCAGCAGGGTAGGATCCAGAACTTAGTGCCCCAGTGCCACATCAGGGCTGGCTTTGCATCCACCAGTCTCGTGGTCCTTCTGGAAGAGTGCCCTCTGCCTGCCTAACAGCTGAGGAAGCATGTGATGGGATTTGGCTTTGAGGACCCAGCAAAGCCTGCAACAGGAACAGATTCTTAATGTCCTGACAGCTCCTGCAAGGCCAGATCTGAACCCAAAGGGCATTTCATCATGTATTAGAAAAACCTACTCCTGCCCTGTTGTGGTCCCCCTCCCTTCTCCACCCCCTTCAGCAGGCAAACCAGCTTTTCCTGTAGGATGCAGAAGGCAGCAGAGTGAGGGTAACCAAGGTGGTGTGCTCAGCGTGTTACCTCTGCCATGGCCCAGAGCAGCTGGGACTGGGGGGAAGGGGCTCAGTGCACTTTGAGAGAGCTTTCCTCACAGTCACCAGAAAAACTGGGTCTAGAAAAGCAAGTACTAAACCCAGTTCATTGATGTCTTGGTGAAAGAGGCAATAGTTGTGACCTTAAGCCCCAGACAAGGCAGAATGGGGGAGGTACGGAGAGAAGGAGGCTCCCTGGTGAAAACCATTTTCATCAACAGTTCAATTTCCTACTGTAGCCAGAGCCTGTGCCTCATTTGTGAGCATCTCTAAATCAGATACGCTTCATACTCCTGTTTTTGGCTGCGCACTAGACACAGGGAGTGATGGCAGGAAATTGAACGCAGGACTGCATGTTTGCAGCTGTGGGGAGTACGAAGGTGTTAGCAACCCGACCAAGTGTCTCTTTCTGGTGGCTCCAGAACTCACTGAAATACACTATAGAGCCTCAGATCCAATTTCCTGCTCTCCTTTATCCTGGGTGTACACATCAGTCAGAGCGACTGCCTGTCATTATCAGGTGATCCATCATATTAAAACAAGGGGGAAGGAAAAACCACAGCAGAAAGGAAGATTTATGCTTTGCAGACTTTGAAGTACTTCCCCTTTCATCCTGGCCCATAAAACTTTGATTTAGTTTTGTATCCCGACTCAAGGGTTTCTTTCTGTCCCTGTGCTCTGATCTGCTCAGTCCAGTTCAGACACTGATGGAAACCAAGCGGTACCTTGCCCCCGTGGGTGCCAACCTGGGTACGCCAGCCCTCCCTTCTGGACAGGGGTGAGGCAGGTGCCTTGTGGGACTGGCACTTCACCCGTGCTGACTGACACCGTCCCATGCCTGGGAAGTAGGAGAATTGTTGCAACCCCAGGTAAGCCCCTTCCCCACCTGCTTCAATAAACAGTGAGACTGTAATGTAAGGGTGGCCAGTGACCTTGTGCTGGGCTGGCATGTGAAGGAAGAAGTCCTGCAGCATGCAAGGGGGGTGCAGGCTGTGTTAGGAGGTCTCCATGTGTGTTGCACTCCTCTCTTTGAGGGGCTGAGACAGTGTCAGTGGGACTGCAATAGCTTCCAGTCCAGTTCAAGGTCAGGAGCAGACCAATGACCTGTTTGCGATCTTGCCTTTTGATAGCAGATGTCAACTCAGCAGCTGTCATTAAAGGTCTGTTATGCTCTGCAATGGGGCTGGTGGCTGCGATGTTCTGGACAGATTCCAAATTTCATTTTGCTTCTGTGAATTCCCCTTGGAAGTTGTTGGATGCAGCACGCTTCGCTTCCTGCCCTCCGCTGCTCTGTGCTGCTTCTCCAGGCCCTTCAGCGGCTCCTGTGGTGTAGTGTGGGCTACACTGCTCACAGTGACAAAGCTCCAGCTAATTTCCATAGATCAGGGTTTGGCTTGATCTCATAATCTGTACTCTGCTGGAGAGACTGGAAGCTCTCTGCATCTCCCTCTGTGCACTGCAGTAACATTGGGCTGGTCAAGGCCTTGTTGCACTTGCCTCTGTAAATGCATCTGGTGAGGGAGAGGTCCTGCGTTGGCAGCTGTGGATGTGGGTGAGGATGGATTGTCCTCAGGTCCACCAACAGCAGAGGGAAAGCTGTCCAAAGTTCAAGAGTTTGCATTTTCTGAATTGGTCCTACAAGATGGGAAGACCCTTGACCTGGCCAAGAGCAGTGCAATGCTTGGAGAGTTAAGACAGTGCCTGGAGGCTGAGTCCGGATGCTTGATGTTTCACATCTGGGGTGACCAGGCTCAGAGCTCTGCCTTCACTGCTGCTGAGAGGTGCAAGAGCCTTTTCCAGGCAGCAGAGCCCTGGAGGAAGTGTGCACGTGTCTTATTTACTGTGTGCTGGTGAGAAATCTATGAAGGGAACTTCCCCTGCTCAGCATCTCAGCAGCCTGGGAGGTTTCCGTAGCGAGGACTGGCGCTTGTCTGTGTGTTTCCATCAAAGAAAAGAGGTGACCTCGTTTGGAGTGTTCTGTCTCATTGCTTTTCTCCAGTGGTACTCTGGGTAAGGTGGGAGACTTTGTAGTTGAGAGTGAACCTGCAGCTGCAACTGCATTCAGGAGAGGAAGGTTTCATGTCTCCACCTTCTGTGATGACAATCTCTGTCATAAAATTAATTGGTGATTTCACACTTCCTGATACACTATGAAAATGATTAGACGCAGCAGCAGTTGGGGGAAGCGATGGGATTCATTGAGGCTTTGCTCCTTCTAATAATGTATTTCTTCCTTTTTTTTTTTTTTTTTTTATTTTTCTGAATGTGCGTTCATTGTTCCTGGAAGCTGGCAAAGGACTTAAAATCTCAATGCACTCACCAAACAAGTCCGACAAGGGAGCTGCTCTTGCAGCCAGTCCCCTGACCCTGTACCAGCAGCTCTGTGTCTCATGAAAGCAGTGAACCATGAAACCACCAATAAAGAATTGAGGATGAATACGTGTCTATGCAGAGGCTAGATAAAGGTCATTCCCTGATTTCTGTCTTTCCGAAGGCATGATGAAATGAGCTTCATTCATGGCTCTGGTGCATGCTCTGGTCCCTGCACACCCTTACAGGGATGGGATTAAAACCCTTGCAGCATGTGACGGGGGGAGCTATGCTCTTCACCTCCCCTGGGAGCCCGCTGTGGGTCTGGCAGTAATGAGCCAGGGACCTGCTAGGCTTCTGAGTCCAGTTAGTGACAGGCAGCAGCCTGGATGCCTGGAGGCGTGCTGATGCACAGGATAGCATTGGGCAGAGGGGAGATGCAGAGGGGATAATGCTCCACCAGCCAGTGGAGAAGAGGGGAGCCTTGTTTTTTTTCCCCAGGGATGGCTGTGACAGCTGATGACTTGGCTATCCCTAGCCACCTGGCAGCAGTCACAGCACACTGCCTGTGCCCTGTGTGGGACATGGAGCCATCCCTCCACTCTCCTTCTCAGTAAGAAGGAAGTACTTGAAGAGGCACTAGAAAGATGTTAAGTGGAATACCATAGGAATGTAACCATACCAAGTAAGGACTTAGTCTGTTCCTAGATGCAGCTGGAACTAGTGAGATGATGGCAGTTGGGACAGCAGCTGAAGGGGAAGCACAGTGGTTTGTAGCAGAACCAGCTGAAAGGGAATCCAAGCACCACAGGCCCTGCTGTGCTTGCAGCGTGAGCAAAACCACATGGTGCTAGGGAAGGAGGCTGTGTTGTGCTGCTGTTCCTGGGATGCAGTTTCACTGGTCTAGTAAATACTAACTTCTGTAATAAGCCACGTAATGAGTGTGCTGAACCACACCTTCATTCTCTGGAGGGCATTGCAACCAAGTGTCAAGGAATTAGCCCTTGCAGCAGCCTGGGGAGATGAGTAATGAATGCTCCAGTGCATTTGAGGACCTGCCTGGTGCTGCTGAAACTACTTAAGTTAGGGCAAGGCTGTGAGCTGCGGGTCTCCTGGCTCCCTGTTAAGTGAGTTGGTCTGCATGCCGCTGGGACTCGGGAACCTGTTCTGCTGCATGGGTGATGTCTGGGAGGTGTACCTGGGAATTGCTTCTGGCATTATCAGTACCTTTGACTTCCAGTTCAGGAGTAAATCCAGGCCCTTCTGAGGACCTTGGATGCAGCACATGTGGGCTGAGTGCAGGCTGGGGCAGGGAGCAGCACGTGGAGGCAGTGACTGGGAAGCTCATACGGGTTCACAGGGGCTCCTGTGAACTTAGTGCTCCCAGGAGTAGCGGGGCTGGTGGCAGGACAGGGGTGAGGGCTCTGCCACCCCAGAAGGACTCCAGCAGGTCACTCCTAGGGCATGGCAAAGGCAGGTATCTGAACCAGGACCTGCTCCCTAGCATCACCCATTGCCCTCCACAGGGGCAGCAGCACTGGTGAGGCAGCACAGTCCCTGGGGCAGGGGGCTGGACCCCGCCTGCCGCTGTCCCCAGCATGCTCCGAGCTGGCCCAGGCTCCCCGTGCAGGTGAGCTGAGCCTCCCTCAGCACCACGAAGCTGCTTCATCGGCTCCTGCCAGCACTGCAGGGAGCGTGGCTCTGCTCCCAGCTCCTGTGTGCTGCCAGCCTTTGGGGCTTGGTTTTCTCTGAGCTCTGGTGTCTGCATGAGGTTCTGCTGCTCTTCCCGTTAAGGTACATGGCACTTTCTCATGGTTTAGCCTTCGTAGAGGGCTTGTGGGGTTGGCTCTTCATCTGCATGTTTGATACCAGCCGAGAGCTCTGTTGTGACTTTTGGGCTGGCTCCTGAGGCCAGGAGGCTGTGTGGCCTTCCTTGGCCAGCAGGTACCTACCTGTGCTCATCTGGTGGTCACTCTTGTAGCTCTGGGACCTACTAGCCTACTGCAGGGAAGTTCGGTAGCTGGGTGGCAATTCCCAAAATCTTAATTTCCCATTTATGAGAAAGGGCCACAAGGATGATCAGAGGGCTGGAGCACTTCTCCTGTGAGGAAAGGCTGAGAGGACTGGGGTTGTTAAGCCTGGAGAAGAGCCTTTTCTTCAGGGAGACCTGACTGCAGCCTTTCAAGACTTAAAGTCAGCTTGTAAGAAAGATGTGGACAGACTTTTCAGTAGGGCCTGTAGCAATAGGACAAGGGGTAATGGTTTTAAATAAAAAGAGGGTAGATTTACATTAGATATTGGGAAGATAACCTTTACTGTGAGGATGATGAGATGCTGGAACAGGCTGCCCAGAGAAGCTGTGGGTGCCCCATCCCTGGCAGTGTTCAAGGCCAGGTTGGATGTAGCTTTGAGCAACCTGTGGAAGGTGTCCCTGCCCATGGTAGAAGGGTTGGAACTAGATGATCTTTAAGGTCCCTTCCAACCCAACCCATGTTCTAACATTAGGCCAGTGGGGTAGGGAAGGAGACGATCTGGATGCCCTGGCTGAGGGAAGCACCCAGTACGTTAGGGCTCCGCTGTAAGAGAGACTGAGTGTTGCCAGCTGGGTCTTGCCTGCCCAGCTGGGCTGAGTGATGTTGGGTCACTCCTGTCAAACGTGGTTCAGGTGGCTGGTGCAGCTGTCAACCTTGGCAAATCTACTGGCATGTGGAGATGAGGCATTTTTTTTCTACCTGGTGTTTCTGCTCATGGCCCTTGGGGTAAGGTTTGGTGTATTTAGTAAACAACGCTGTGAGCAGCCTGGTGTGACTGGGATTCCTGGATGTGGGAGATACTGCTCTGTAGCTGGAGCGTGGTCAGCAGTGCAGAAATGAATGTAGGAAGAACAGAGACCAAAGGCTGTGCAAAATGGCCATGGCCTCCCTGTCATCCCCGAGATGGGCAGCCCGAGATTCTCCAGGCTGAAGTGCTTCTGCCATTCTGGTCTATTCCACCTATTATCTCCAGAAAAAAAACCCCTCCTTCTGCACATTATGGGATGCAAACTAGTTATCACAAAGAGAAAGTAAGAGCTACTCCAAGTTCACAGTTTACGTGATGTGTTGAAAAAGAGTAACAACTAAACCCCTGTCCCCACAGCAACAACATAAAGTGGGGCTTAAAGAGGGGGTGTGGTGAGAGGCGTGAGTGGGTGGGAGACGGTGTACAGAGAGGGGCAGGGGCTGAATGTAGGACTGTGTACAAAGTACAGGACAAAACACATTTTTTTTTATTTAGAAAGATTTAGAAAAATTATTTTCCTTTAGAAAGAAAAGCCAGGCTATCAGTGACTGCCCTGCCTTTTGAGCACATGGCTGGGTGTGCCTTTCTCCTGCACAAATGAACTTCCCTCCAGCTGAATCCTTTTGACTACCCTGAGTGTGGGACCCTGTGTCAGAGCAGTACGGTGGGACTGCTTTGGGCTGTGATGACATGGCTAGGACAAGCAGGTGGTGTTCAGCAGGATCTAAGCCTATATAGGTATATGCTGCATGCACCTATGTCCTTTTGTGGTTGTGCGGGTTTTTTTATACGTTGAAACAAGGGATTACACTCTAGTAAACTTAACTTTTAGGAGAACCTGAATAAATTAATGCTTTAGTGGATAACCAATATTTTATCACCCGCTTAATCAAAAACCATAACACACATCAGAAGGACAGTTCAGTGACATAACTAGAGATTTAACGTCAAGGCTTCAGTGCTGAGGGTGGTGGCAGACCTTGCGTGGAGTCCTGATGGGCAGCCTTTTCCTAGGGAGGCTGTCTGTGCTTTACCATCATCACCAGAGCAGTCTGGGGTGAGACCCTGCACCAGGAGCACTTGTCCCATACGTGTTTCCTGGGTCCTGCCTGACCTGGACAGAAGCTGTGCGTATCCTAGAGATGGATGCATCTCTCCAATCTCTCCATGCGCAAGCCACTCACTCCTTTAATTAAACTGTTAACTTTCATTAACAGCTAATGTTAATTTACTTTACAGTTCCTTTTTTTTCCCCTGATTTTTATAAAACAGGATCAGAGTCTCCTGGAGGGAAGCACGGCTTTCTTCTAACTGCTCAGGGGGAAGAGACAATCTGGCACTCTTCGCTTTGTCCCAGATTTTTAAAGGAAGAAAGACTATTGCATAGGAGATTTTATGGGTTTTTTTCAGTAGGTCTCAGCTGTTTTGCTAAGAAAATGATTACATTGACCTTAGGGGAATAGTAAAATCTTGTTCTATCTTTATCCAGCATTTATTGTTATCCCCATTGGACTGTGCTATCAAGGTCTGTAGCTGGTAACATCCCCCAAGGTTGGGGGCCTTCAGCTCTGCCATCTTGCGTACTCAAAGCGGAGACAAACCATAGTGTGAAACCTTGTTCGCAGCTCCCACAGAAACTGCCACGAGGTTAAGGGCAGGGTCACCCACAACAGCATTTTCCTTCCACGAGCTGAGCACCCACCACCCTGTGCTGGGTGCTGCTAGAGTAGGCAAGTGGCTGAAGGGTGGCTGTGGGTCCATGGGCCACCAGGGCTGCAAAATGGGTGGGAGAGTGAGTCACTGATGCTGTGGAAAACCCTTAGGAACTGGAAGCCAATATGGGGACAACACGGTCCTGCTACCTATATGCTATCTGCAACATAACCTTAACCATTTTTTCATTACCAATAGCAGCATAATTTAGCCTGTTAGCAAGCCCACTAGCCAGGGAGTAGCTTACCCAGAATTTGAAGGTACAGGCACAGGATGAAGGGGGAAGAGTTGAGAGAGGTATAAGAAAGCCAGCCTGTGTGTGGCATGTGGCCGAAGCACCAGCTGCTGCTCTAGAATTGTTGTGAATCCTCTCCATGAAGCGCTGGCTTAGTTTTAGAAATGTGGAATATTTTTTTTTTTTTATATTAGCCAGCATGTGGTGCAGGAAGCAGAAAAAAATAAGTCTTGGTGCCAGTGTTTAACAGGGAAACAAGAGTGGTGGATGTACATTTGACTTTTGTCGTTGTTTTGGTTTCAAAATCAACAAAATGTGAGCTTTTCCAACTGATTTTTATGGAATTCAGATTTATTTTGGGAAGCTGTTAAATAAATTGACAACTTTGGAAGCCAAATCCTCTTCTAGGGCTTTGTAAGACATGTATGAGAACCCATCAGAAGGTGCTGATGTGTTCGCGGGCTTCTTACCATGCTAATATCTGTTGCTGTCCATCACATCAAACCTCCTCTTCTGAGGCCAGGTTCCATGGTCCTCAGTGGGAGTGGGGAGAAGAGCAGATCCGTCCAAACCACTGCTGTAATCCTCATGTGCTTGTCCTGCAGTTGAAAAAATGGGTGTATTGCCAGCAGTGTTGGTGCTGGTTGCTAATTACTAGTCACTGCAGTTGAAAGGGACCTTCTGGATATGCCCTTTGTCCTGGTACATACCCCAGTGCGGTAAGCAATAGAGTCCCGTTGGTCCCTCCTGGAAAAAAACAACTTGTTATAAACCCCCTCAAAAAATATATAACCCAGTTTGTGTTTAGAGTTGCTATTAAGGTGTTGCTTTAAGACACCAAAAAGAAGGAAAGTCTCAGAGCTCCTCATCCTGAGAAGGTTCCCCTGAACATCATCTGTGGTTAGCATTTAAAATGCTGGAACAATCCCCTTGGGGTGCGTGCCTGTTTCCTGCCCCAGGACGCGCTGGCTTGCCAGGCCTTGCCCAGGGTGTTTGTCCTGGGCGGGTATGCTCCACCACAGATGACCACTTCCTCTGCACCCTGCAGTGGTCAATCTGGATCAACAGTTTCTGAAGCCAATGCTAAAATGGAAAACTTCGGAACTAGCATGTGTCCTGGATCCCACCATGATCAAAAACTGGTTGTGAGGTGTGCCCTCACTCTCCATTGTCAGGTGGATTCTTTGGAAGATGATGCATCTCATCGTAAGTTTTCAAGGGTTTGAGTTGCCCTGGACTCCCAATGACTAGCTGTTATCTTTAGTTAGGTTTTTGCACTATTATTATTAATTTGGGGGGGGGTTGTACATGGTGGCTGAATGCTGCATTAAGTTCCTTTAGGTCCGCATTCACCTACAGAAAATACCATTGGCAAACCCAGACCAGGACATGTTTTGTCCATCAGTCACATGTGGGTTTGGCTCTACGTTGCTCTGCACTCAGCTGTGACGGTGAGGATGATCACACAAAGAACTGCCCTTTCTTCTGAGTCAGACCTGAGGAACGTGGCCTCTGACCCCAGACTAATCCTCCTAGGAAGCTCTGCAATGAGACTAGAGGATCTTATCACAACCTACACCTGTCACAGCCTCTTCTGTGGATGAGTGATATTAAACCCGTATTTCACTCCTTCCTGATCACTGCACAGAGTATACACAAAGAATGCGCAATGCTTCATCCCTGCTGTGCATCTGTGGCAGAAACCCACCTGCTAGGACCTGTGGAGGAACTGTCCACTGGCCAGAGGAAGTGCCATGAGGAGAGCATGGACCGTGCCAGGTGTCCCGCAGCTTGTCCCACGGGAACACGTGCACTGTCAAGGATGTGTGTGTAAAGCCTGGCTTGGCTCTCAGAGCTCTAGTCATGTTTGCAAAGCAGGCTTTTATGGACGAAAAAATAAAGCACTGAACTTTACACTTAAACTGGGTTCATTTGCTCTGTAATCATGGAGAGCCTTGAAGCTGCCTCCTACATGATGGCTCCTTTCCTCTTTCCCCTAGAAAGTAATTTTTTCTCAGATTTGGAACTTGATTTCAAGGCTCTGCAGATGCATCATACTAATAAATGTCACATTATCCCATCTCTTCTGACACAAATGTGAGCAGGCATCTCGGCTGATGAAAGCTGATGAGGGAGGAAAAGCAAAGCTATGAAAAACCAGCCTGACGCATAACGCAGGTTCACCAAGGCCACATCTTAAATGAGAGAAGAGGGCTGTGCCAGGCCCTTGGGTACAAACTTTGGGTCAGGAGCAGTAAGGCTGCTGGCATTCAAGCAACAAGGGCAAACGCAGACGGTGTTTGTGGCCATTCTTGGGTCATTAGGCCAAGGGCTGAAAGATCAGAGGAGGACAGCAAGATGGTGGGAACAATTCCTATGGCCTTGTTCAGCTAAAGATTTTCTAAGGAGAAGCTAAACCCACAGCTTGTGATGCCGGCCATAATATAGCAGTAATATGGCCATATCTGCCTGAAATTTTGGATGGCAACTACGTGAAATTCTTACCCGTATGTGCTAAGTGCATAGCTGGTGGATCAAGGGGAAGGAACAGGTCCTTTCTGACTCAGCTAACACACTCCCAGAGTTTCTTCCAGAACCTGTAGGACGCTGGCAGGTTTTTATGTCAATAGATGATGTTGGCCTGGAAGAGCAAGTTGACACCTGCTATACATGTTGCCTTTATCGACAGCGCTGATGTTCTGCTATCAGCATCTTTATTATCAGCATGGTTGCCAGCAGAAGGCTGAAGCCATGGGATGTTGAAACCATGGATTAAGTTAGAAAAATCTTCTACGGTCTTAGGTGGACAAGGAAAGGCAGACCAAAGCCCGCATTTCTTGTTCTGCTCCAAATCTCAAGAGCTTGGATGCAGGTTTGAGAGTGGGATTAAGGTTCTGATTGCTCATGGGAAAAGTACCTCACTGACACCTTTCTTGTTCATGAGCAACATTGCCTACCTTTGGTTTTGATTTCAGGTGATCATGGAGGAGTCTGGAGGGGAATGGGTTTTGCTTTACAAATTTTGTTGTTGCTGCTGCATGATGTAATTATTAATTATGCTTGTCATTCACAGAGACTGAGAGAAGCTTTTATGAAAGAAATAGTGCCTGTTCCTCTATCATACTAGTATTTGATAATCTTTAGTTTAGGTGATGAAACGCTTGAAATATCAAGTGATCTCGGTATTCATTAAAAACTGACATCCAGGCTTGATTGTGCTAAGCAGCCCAGGAGTTTTTAATCCCTGTATTTTATTTGCTAAGGCTAACATAAACAAGAAGGTTGATTTATTTTTTATTGTATTATTATATAAAGAGTTTGGATGCTTTCATCCCAGGTTAGTTCCTTGCAAGCACACCTTTAAGACTAAGGAGATAAAAAATTTCATATATTCCCTCTTGTGATGAACAATTTCTGCCTGAGCTGAGCAATGTAAGACCAGGCCCATATGGAAGGGAAGGAAAGAGGGAAATGCCTGGGAGCATTTCTTAAACGTATTAGGCATGATTTTATGTACTGAGTTGAGGAGATGAGGTGAAATGAAACATCTGTGTACAATAAAGAGCTCTGTCTGTCTTAAGTTATTGTCAACTGTAAATTTGTGTCACCCCTAGGGCTTGTTCCTGCTGACAGCAGTTTGTACCGTTGTTCCTCGACTCCAGACCTGCTCTCGCCAAGGCTGAAACACAAGTGGTTATTTGGGACTGCCTGGTGACGCGCCGTGGGTTGGGAGAGTTTCCCCGTGCCGGCTGGGACAGATCTCTTTGCTCAGCGTTGGAGGAAGCTGGAGACCTGCCACCCTTGGTCCCTTCTGGCAGGGGTGTGAGGTTTGGAGGTGGCCACCCAGAGATTGGACACTGGCCAGCACCAGGGTCCCTGCACCCACCTGGTCTGGGGTTTCAGCCATTGATGCTGTGCTGTTGATTTTATATGTCAATGTCAGTAAGGGCTCTTCCAGAGCTTCGTTGAGACTGCTGGGCACTTCAATGCCTTGGGCCACAGGTGCGCGTGTGCGTGTGTGCCCCCAGGCACTGGGAAGCCCTTCTGCTCCCTGAGGTTACGCAGGAGCATCATCCAGACACACAGGCCTGTGTGGGGCTGGCCCAAGCTCAGGCACCTTGGTACATGTTAGATCTTGCCTTGTCCTCTGGCCGGTGTGAATCCCGTACCACGTTTCCACCTGGTACGCTGCCTTGCTTGGGTTATATGGGGACAGCAGGAGTGTGTAGGTGGCATTTGGGGAGCCACAGGATATTCTTCACTTTGTTGTGCTGCCATCTCCTACTTATTCACCCCACCTGGCAGCAACCATGTCCCCTTGTATCCTCCTCCAGCTGCCCCTCTGTTTCTGGGTTTCCATGCCCTGCTCTAATAACAGTAAGTAGCCAGACCAGAACAGTTAACTGCTGTTGCAGGTCTCCACATCCCTTCTGTGCTGACGTGTGGGACCAGGGGCTGCCTGGAGCATACGTAACTAGAATGTATGAGCTGACTTTCAGGGACTTGGTGGTCTATGCTTTCTTGTGGGGGACTGCAGCCCATTTGCAGCTTCCCTTACCCGTTTTTGGCAGCATGAAGTACGTGCAACTATTTCACACGTCGACCTCCCAGTAACTGTTTTGCTGCCCTTTCAGTTTCCCTCTTTGTACATCTCCTGCCTATGCCTGGCCAAGGTAAAAGCTGTTGCCCAGCATAAGACTTGGGCTCGGGTTTCTCACGGCAGTTTATGCAGCTGCTTTTGATGGGGACAGTTTGCACTCCACACCTGCTCAGGTCTCACTAGGAAGCTTCTGCTCCCTCATCCCCTCATGGGGTAAGGGGGAGTCACCCACAGCAATGGAGTGGGGACAGCTTCTCTCTGGAGTATGAAACAGCCCATCCTTTGGCATAGTAGCCGTGTGTCAAGGATGATTGCCTTGTAGTACATGGGCTTATTGGTTCTTTGAAGAAGTGAAAAGCCATGCCAGAAGGTAAATCTCCTGGAGACACATGTCTGCTTGTAACTGCTGTTATGAAAACAGAGGGGATCACAGGGAGAGACAAACCTGTGTGCACACATCATGATGTGTCTGGGGCAAGGCATAAAGCTACTGTCCTATTCCAGGGCCCTGGAAACCAGCCCCCAGTCATCTGCCGAAGTCAAATAGCAACTTTGGAGGCAACGTCTAATTTTTGCCTTAAAATGACTCGCTGTCTCGCAACTTGTTATTTGACTTTGGTTTAAAAAACCCAAAAGACTGGGTGGTTTCTGCTTGCAGAAACCAAAGCATGTGGCTTTAAAAGGATACCAGGACCAACTCTGCCTGTGTAATTACATTGCGTACATTAAATCTCTCAGAAATGTTTGGCAGATGCTTTAAATTTCAGATATGCAATCAATATCTTCTGCTCTGAGGCTCAACTACTGTGTTCTTCCCCTCCCTTGCTTGAAATACACAAAGTCAAGTCGATATACTTGGAGGGTACAGGAGTGCTCCCCACTCAGTGAGTGTGTCTCTCTTATCTGTATATACCCACGGAGGTCTCACGGGGGGGCGGGGGGCTGTGTGTAAGTGTGCGCATGCTATATGCAAGACATGCTCTGCCTTTATTTATTTTGGAAAGGGTTTGCTCTGGTTTCGCTGTGCTTTGCTTTAACCGATCTGAAAATCCCCCCCCCCCTGGATTCAGGAGAATAAATATGCATGGCTTGTAATTCTGTTGCAGCTCTGGCTCCCAGCTGATAGGGTGACGTGCGGTCCGGAGCCTCGCAGATTGGCTTTTTGATTTGGCTTCTTGCTGCAGTTGTGCAAACCCCGCTGCTCGCAGCGAGCAGGCTCCGCGCTTCGCCGTAATGCTGGGGAGCCCGGACCGAGCCCCGCCGGCGTGAGCGCGGGAGCGGGGGAAGCCCGGCAGATTCAGTGGCAATCTGGGGTACAATCCATTTTCTCTTCCCCCCTCCCTCGACCCTCATTCATCTCCGTCCTCCTCCCCCTTCGCCAGCCCTCCCTTCCCTCCCCAAACTCCGCCGCACGGAGCTGAAGATCAAGGCTGGTGGATTTATCAACATTTTACCTCCACCCCCACCCCCTTTTCCAGATGCACCTCCCCGCTCACCCTGACAGCTGCAAAAGAGAGCACAGGTTTTGTAGCGAGCGAGGCAACTTGGACTGACATGCAAAGGCGAACCCCCCCGTACCTGCACACACCGTCGGTGAATCACCGGGAGATGCGATGAGCAACCTTTAGGAACCGGAAGGATTTGTACCGGGGAGCGAGCGGAGCCCCCCCACCCCCGCCCGCCCCTCCAAAAAAAAAAAAAAAAAAAAAAAAAAAAGAAAAAAAAAGTCAGGAAAGCAGCCAGAAGGGGTAAGTATGAGGGTGCTACCCCCTGCTCTGCCGAGGCGCAGGGCTGGCGGTTAAGTTTCCTGCTCGCAAGCAGGGCTCCATGCCTGGGGCGGGGGGCTTCTGCCGGGCGGGGGAAGGGGATTTAACGTTGCCCAGGTGCTGGCAGCTCGCTTCATCCGCGCTGCTTTGCCGGAGCTGTGTGTGCGTGTGTGTGTGTGCGTGTGCATGCATGTGTGGGTGCGCGTGTGTGCGCGCTGCGGGGGCTGGGCTTTGCATACGGCGCGGAGCGGGCGCTGCGGGAGGGATGCGCGGCGGGGAGGGGGCGCCGGGCCGGGCGCTGCGGGGCCGGGGCCTGGCGGAGGGAGCGGGCGAGGGAAGCGCCGGCAGCCGCCGAGCGCGGCGGGGCGTGCGCGGCAGGGAGCAGCCCCGGCCCGCGGCCCCGTGGCGGCGGCCCCGGGATCCCTCCCGCCGCCGGGCGGGGGTGCCCCGGCTCGGCTCGGTGCGGCCCGCAGGGATGCCGGGGAGCTCGGGGGGGGCGGCCCTGCCTGGGGCTGCCGGGCGGGGAGGGCCACTCTCATGCAGTGCTATAAATTTCTCCCCCTCTTTTTTTTTTAACGTTCCTTTTTTTTTTTTTTTAATCTTTCCCCCCACCCCCCGTCGGTGGAGGCCGGGCCAGCCGGGGCCACCGTCCCGGGCAGCTGTCGCGCTCCGTCCGGCGGGGCCGGCTTGTTTACCCCGGGTGTCAAATATAGCTGCTGCGCCAGGCTCTGCCCTAAATAGGGCACGGGGCCGCCGGCGGGCCCCGGCCCCCACTGCCGGGGAGAGAGCCGGTACCACACGCACGCATACGAGCTGACCTAAATGTTGGGTAATTTTGTGCTCATCCTTCCTCCCAGCCTTGCTTCAGGGCTTTATTTTTTTCACCTGTGTCTAAAGTATCGATTGCTCTGGGTGGGAGGTGAAACCGTTGCAAGTGCTTTGGGGCTTTGGTGGTGTGTGGGTTTTTTGGTTTTTGTTTTTTTTTTTTACTGTTATTCTAAAACGTGAGGCTATGGCCATCTCCCCCTCTGCCCCCCCAAGTGGAGCTGTAGTGTAATGGTTGGGTTCCTGGCTCCTTGGTTTGTTCCTGGGCTTGTTCTCGGGATATCACCCTAAAAATCTATTTTGCAGTTAAGGTGAGATGCTGAAGGAGCAGTGAGGGTGAGAAGGGGTGCCTTGTGCACCCACACCCCCACACCCCCTCGTGCTTATATGCGTGTTCCTTTAATTCCTTGCATCTCTTTTTGGAGCAAAAGGGTGATTTTTGTTGAGCTGTTTTTTATTTCTGGAGAGGACTGGGCTGGAAGACTTAGGTAACAATCAGCGGCATCTTCCCATTCAAGAGCGCTCGTCCCGTGCTCTCCGGGAGCTGGTGGGAGGCCGGGGGGAGCAGAGCTGCCTTCGGGGCTGCGGGGCACGGAGGCCTTGGAGACAGGTGCTGGGTAGGTTTGGTGCAGCGGGGAGAGACATTGCTCCCCTGTGGCACCAGCATTTCTAGGGAGTCCCTTATCCTGCTCCATCCGCTGCTTTGCAGGCGTTTGTTTACCCTGATCATGGTTTAGCTAAGAAAGTGAGTCGTGTTCGGTGCCTGTGTTCAGGCTTCTGTGGTGAACTGGAACAAGGCTTGTTTCCCGAGCAGAAGTAGCGGTGTCGGAGAGGAGCACGTCCAGCTACTGCCGAGGGCTGGCTGGGGAGGAGCGAGAGCAGCCCAGGAGCCCTCAGCTCTTGCCGTGAGGGTGATGGTGCAACGTGATGGCAGTCAGATCAGTTAGCCCCCGTTATAAATAAAAGGGTGAACACCAACCAGGGCGGGGAGGGAGAGGACTGCATGAGAACAGAGAGCCCTGGGGAAAAGGTGCAGTACAGCAGTCTGTCTGTTGTGGTGGTGGTTTTTTGGGTTTTTTTTTCCCAAGCCAAAAATGAGTTCTGCTCTAGTAAGTGGGTGGTTCAAGCATTTCCCAAATGCCTGAGGTACGACAGATTGTGGTAACCCTGCTGCTGAGGTCCTGTGTGAGGGCAGTGGAAATGCAGGTAGGCTCCGGATCTCTGGCACGCCTCCAGCATGCTGCTGGGCACATAGTTTCATCTGCCTGGGTCTCATTTGTATCATTAATGGTATTTTTCTACCTGTGTAGGGATTTGGTGAAGACACGGTTGCAATAACTAGTGGGTGACAGTGTGCAAGAGGGAAGGCGAGTGCGTAGCCATCCTAATGGTACTCTGCATAGCACTTCTCCCTTGCAGAGAGATTGCCCTCTGCCTCTGCAAAGCTGCCACCTGATGCGATGGCACCTGGGATGGCAGGTGCCATTACCAAGTGGGATAGTCCTTTCCATCGCCCTGGGCAGCTCTGTGCTGTCTTGAGCACCAGCACCCAGAACAGGAGAGCGCACATGGAGCTGGATACTGAGCATGGTCTGGGTTCATGCACCGTGCTGTGCTCCATGGGCTCTCACTTGGCCAGTGTGAGCATGGGAGCTGCCGTGTCCGACCAGAGCAGACTTTGTTGCTGGGATCACGGGCAGTTGTTCTGCATGATAGTTGCAGGGCACTTGGGGTGCTACTTCTCAGCTTGGCTGTCTTGTAGGAAGGGAGGAGGTACCCAGGGATGAATCCAGCCTTTCTGCTGCCTCTGCCTTCCTCTGGAGCTGGTGAGGTGAAGCCAGGTGAGGCTGGTCTGTGTATGGTGGATGCTATGGTATTGCTGGTTGGACAGGTAGAGTCATTGCTAAGGGCCTGGGCTGACCTGCTGCCATGTTGTGCCTGATCCCACATGTATCCCTCGTTCTCAGGGGATCCTTCCTGCAATACATCCTGCATCCCATCCTACAGCCCCAAGGCAGGGAAGTGCCGTAATGGAGTGTGTCAGCACTTTTTATTAGAAACCAAGTATTCCCTCTGCCAATATTTTCAAGTGAAGCACTGTACAGACAAATGGTCTGCCTGTCAGGTTTTTGTTTGCTTGTTTTAAACAAACAGCATCAGTCTCCTCCCCTAAGCCTCCCCAATGACCAAGTGGCGGTGACAAATAGTTCCTTGTTCTTTGTTGCTGTCATGTTTCAGATGTCTTTCATGTGCTTCAACAGTTAAAAAGATAGCTTTGATTGCCAGCCAAATTTCTTTTTTTTTTTTTAAATCAGACAGTAATATCTAATTCTGTATTTATAAAAAAAAAAAGTGAAGGAAATTAAATTACACAGATAAAGCCATCTTCTTAATAGGGGGAAAAAAAATCTCTGAAGCCTGTAAGTTGGTAGTTGTGATGCTCCATCTACCATCACCCATTGTTTTTAGGTATTGTGGCATAGATTGATGCTATTGTTGATTTACTGTTTAGATAACAGTAACTCCTAAAAGCATCAGCCTGGTTGGGGGCCCATGTTTCGAAGTGCCATACAAATGTCTAATAAATTTCAGTCTTTGCCCTGCAGAGTTTGATGCACTGAGAGATTACATGAGACCATACACCAAGCTGTTCTTGGGGCACCTTTAAAATGCCTTCTGTGCTGCTAAGCTTGTGGTCCTGCATTTGCTGATTTCGTCGATGTAGGGCTGTGAGGTCTGGGGCTGAAGACAAGGTTGCTGTCCCTGCTACCTCCAGAATGAAATCTGGAAACCACCTTGAGTCTCCTGCCGCTTCAGTGGGTTGCCGGACCACTTGGGAACTAATGTGTGGTATAAGTAGTTGGCTTCCCTCCTTCCCCTCTGCTCTCTCTGCATTAATGCTTTAAACTGCAAGCTCTGGTTGAGGGCCAGATGTGTGTGCACAAAGTTCAGCACGATGACCTCCCAGTCTCCCCTCTAGGCATTTTTGTCACAGGGTTTTGCAGGAGTAGCAAGGCGTCAGGCGGCAGGGGTGTGTCATGCCATTCCGAAGGTACCACCACCACCCCATCTTGCCATGGTTGCAATGGGAAGACCTAGGTGCTGTTGTTCCTGTAGTACAGTATCGTAAAGTAATTGGTTCACCCCATAAGACACATTTATAAACAGGTGATGTCCCCATGCTCCTTCAACTCTCAATTTGCTGGTAATTCTGTCTTTAAATCCCCTTGCTGGAGCCTTTGATCACACAGCTGAGCTGCCGTTGATGTCTCTGACAGCTGACATCATGGGAGAGAGGGGAGCTTAGAGCTCTTAACATTTTTTTTTTTTTATGATAGCTTGTTTTCTAACAAAACACTCCGATGAGGACTTTCCATCATAATAAAACAGGGAGCTTTTCCAGAGCACTCAGATTTAGGAGAAGATTCTGTTTCCATTCAGCATTTCCATTCACTAGCAGATTATTTCAAGGCTGCAAAATTGGGCTTGCTCTGTTTGCTACCTTCCTCTGCTCTGCTGTCTTTTAACCTAAGCCTCCTAACTCAGGACAGCAGCAGAGACAGCCAGGTCAAGAGCAATCAGAAATACTAAATATCCTGTGCTGCTGGACATGTTTTGCAACCAGGGAGTTGTCGGAGAGTTTTAGAAAGTATAGACATACGAGGCTGCATTGCTACTGCTTTCATCGTCACCTTCTCCTAGGCTGGTACTTGGAGGCTGTCTCAAAGCAAACAGCAGCACTCGTCAGCAGCAACGCAGAGTACGGTTTTAATCAAAAGAAATGTAGTGATGCAGAGATGTACCGAAGAGAGGGCACTTAGATCTGACTGCTGAGGTTGTGTTGAAGGTAACATGTCCAGGAGTGAACGGGGGCCTCCGGTGCTGACAGTGCAAGGTGCCCTGTCAGGGTGTCCGTGTGCTGGTGAGAGCTGGTTTCTTTCTCTGGGCCAGAGCGGGGGGAGCTAGAGCAGGTCTGCACCTTGCTTTGTGGTTGAGCTGCAGCTTGCTCTGGATGTGGCCTAGCTCCCCTCAATGCGAGTAGCAGTAGGAGAGAGTGTCACCAGGGTCCAGGCAGGCTGTGAGTCTCCCACTGCCATCCCCACTGGGGAAGGCACCACTGCCTCTGCCACACACTGCTGGCCCACCCCAGCCAGTGACAGATGGAGACTCAGAATAATGCCCTGTGTAAAGAAGCCATGCTTTTGCCCTCCATGCTGTTTGATGTCAGGAAAATTTGTTTTGGGGCATTAAGGCCTGGATATCTTGGTTTACCACCTTGAGGATCTTCCTTGGTGGAAAGTCATATCTTGATGTTGAACTTAAAGTTCACCTTAATAAGCACCTTCATCCTGTTCCATGGTTTTGGTTGGGATTACTACTTAACCCTTGAACAGGCATGTTGGCTGGGAAAAATGGAGGTGGGGATACATCTCTGCCTTTGCATAGCAAGATGAGGCTGTTAAATGTTTCAGGAGGTGTTGCAGGGTTCACCACGGCAAGAGGCAAACCTGCCCCTGCCCATGCAGCTAATGCCCCTGCTGTGCTTGTCATTTGTGCCTTGGTTTCTACAGCCTTCCCACCTTGTCTGCTTGTTCCTGCTCCTGTCCTATCCCCTGCAGGGTACTGGCACTGTGGCACATGTGGCCAGGTAGTGGGTTCAGCTTGCTTTTCAGCCAGGTTGGTTCCTGGTCTCATTCATGGCATAGCCATGCCAACAGCTACACCAACAAAAAAGGGAAAGCTAGTACAGAGTGGGAACAAATGACCGGAGGTGGAAAATGTTCAGGTTGGTTTAAGAAGCCCTGCTTCCACCTGTAAAGCTGCTGCCTGAATTGCCTGCAGCAGTTAAGGCTTGGAGTTGGTTCAGCCTTGAAGTCTGCTCTTGATGAGACGGATAGTCCTGAATGCAAATTAGTTGCAAAGAACCTAAGAGTGATGGGGTCTGCAAAGCGCTTCTTAAGCTATTAAGAAGCACAAGAATCAGCAGGGGAAAAAAGACAAAATAGTTTTTAATATAAAATCTTCCCAGGAACATGCACAAGGCTTGATCCTGATTAAAAACAAAAATCAAACTGAGAGTCTAGGCCAAGCTCCTTCTCAGGTGCAACGTACCAAATGGACTCGGGTCCTGCAGGAAGGGAATAAAATGAAAACTTCCCCCTCTGCTCTCTGTTCTTTCAAGTCCCTTGAAAGCTTCACACTAGCACTCGGTACTTCATCAGCAACGAACTCTCCATGTTGAAACCTCCAGACTGCATTCCCTGGCAGTGCAAGTGGGAGTGGTGCCAACTGTTTTATTAGGTTTGCACCCATGAAATCCACTAGCGGGGAAGGACCTGACTCCTTGTCATCAGGAGGCTGCAGCGGGCAAGGTTTGTGCTGCTGCCCTGTGCTTGCTGAGGGTGCTGCGCTTAGCCAGTATGCGAGTCCTGGGGGGGCTGCCTGTCTCAGGACTAACTGGGCACCCTGGTGTGAGGACCTGAGGCCCAGAGTGAGATGGAGGTCTCAGTGTTGTTGTCTTCAATTAGCAAGGCAAGGCAGGTGTCTCTGTGTGTGCTTTTCCTTTGCGAAAGATCCCGGTGAGGGATGATGACATGCTGCTGCTTTTGTTTTGGCAGCCCCCTGACAAGCCTTTCAAAGTTTGGGTTATAGGAGGCAGGCAGAAGGGATGCTGCTGGAGCCAGATGTGATGGGGTGTTCTCCTGTCTGAGCATCGTGGAGACGGGTGCACTAGATGTTGCCCTCACATAAATTACCACCTGCTCTGGCTCTTTAAGCATCATTTTTTCCTTCTGTTTTAACCTTCCAGAGTGGTTTCAGGTTCACTTCTTCTAGTAAATGTTTCCTTTTCTCTAACTTAAATAATCCATCTCCCCAAAGCTGACCTGACAGCACAGCACACTTCATGAAACCCTGGCTTCTGTGGGGAAATGCAGCACCAGCAGTGACCCTGCTGGTGTCCCAGCTAAAAATAAAGCCTGTCCCTCCTGGCAGTGTTGGGGTTTGCTTTTAAGTAGGTAGGCAGTTTTACCCATCGGCAGCACTGTGCTCTTCTGCCAGGCAGAAGGCGCAGCTTAACCTTCAGAGCATGACGGAGCTGCCTGCCCTCTGGGGAATCGCACTGGGATGCTGAAGGTGAGAAGATGCTCAGCGGCACATGCTGCACCTATGTCACTCCCAAAAAACTGCTGGCTTGCCTGTTGCCTGCTTACATCCATCTGCTTGCTGCTTCATGCATCCCAGTGAGTCACAAGCACCTCTCCTTCCCCCAGCTCTGGCCTTTTCACTCCTCTGCTTTTCCATCTTAAATATATAGATTTCTTCATGGTTTTGCCATAACGGCCCCAGCTCCCCACTTACCTCAACAACTCTGTGCCTTCCAACTTCCCAGTCTTCTAACAGCACCTGTCACATGTTCAGCCCCCCATTTATCCTCTGTGGTTCTTTGCCTGTTCTCTCAGGTCCGTGTGGGCTTGGCTGCTGGGGCAAAGCAAGAGGTTGGCTCACTCGGGAAGCAGATGCTCAGTTAAGAAGGGTCTTTCCAGATCTCACTGTACACGCACATTAGCAAGTTTCACAAAAACTGCTAAGGTTGAAGTACGCTCCGGAGCAAAAGGAGGGATGCATCCTGGCCGGTGAATCTGGATATTCTGAGTTTCCATGCACATCTAGTTTTCCTTTGAGTCTTCCAGTACTTATTTATTACGGTATTGAGTTCCACAGATTGCACAAATGCACAGCATAGAATTTAAAAGGTTTCCAGTGCTTGCCAGATCAAATACCGTGAGTCTGGGAGCTTTCTGTTGGTGTTTGCCTTGAACTTCTTTTGGCCTGGTTGACCACCTCTGTCCCTCTGACCGCAGCTGATTTCCCGGTGAAGGCTCAGGGAGGGCGTGTTTGAGTTGTGAAAGGGGATTGGGGAGTGTTTGGTTGTGCAGGATTCCAGAAGCTTCATCTACTTACCATTGCAAAGAGGGCATGAAGAGGTGGCACGGTTGTAATCTGCAAGTATCTGTATGGGGAGCCAACAGCTGGGAGACACAGGACGTTGGCTGCAGTCACCTCGGCCAAAAGGGTGGTAATCTCTCCGATGGCACATTCTTACACACTTCGTGGAAGGTGCACCGGTGGTGCTGGTGGCTTGCTGACCGGCTGGCCAGCACAGGGGGCTCAGAAAGGGCAGCAGTGTGTACTGCCTCTTGCTTGGCTGGTAGCTGGGTATGGGAAGGACCATAAGTTTGCTGTGGGAAGAAGAATTAGGGGAAGGGGTGCGGAAATGTTTGTGTGCAAGTCTGCAGGGGGAATGGTGGGCAGGGAGCAAGAGGAAGGATTACTGTGGAGTGGAGGGTTGTTGGGTTACAGGGTTACAGGGCTCAAATTAATTGAAAACAAATTTTTATTCATTTTTCTTCTCATTGAGCTCCCACAGCAAAATGGATTAATTTTGAGGCTTTGCTTGTCTTTAGAAGAAACCATCCTTTTGCCAAAGACAGCTTGTGCTTGTTCGTTTACCTGTTTGTGTCACTGGCCTCAATGAAATGGTAATGGTGGCTGTGCTCGAGGTAGCGCTCTCCCTGTCCCACTGCTCCTCACATGCTGGTGTTTGGGGACTGTTGTTCCTGGTCTGGGCAGAGTGTTTTTTGTCACCTGTGACAGGCTTCCCAGATGACAGGAGTTTCTGTCAGCAGCGATGGCAAGAAGAGCTGGGTTCAGGGCACCACCACAGAAGTACGGCGGGACAGGAGAGGCTTTCTGGGCTGAGGGAGCTGGGCACGGGGGCTGGCTGTGGAGTAAGGGTGTGAAAACAGGCTGTTCATTCCTGCCTTAGCTGTTGCTCAAATCGGTCCTCCACTGAAACTCCCAGCAAGAGAGGGACCCTGGAATTTTCTCATCCTAGCCTTGTCTTAGGGGAGATTTGGACTTCAAAGCCAGTAGAGTACATCTCAGTTTAAATCTTCTCTTTGCAGAAGTGGGTGGAAAGATAATTTCTGCACTTCCTGGAGGGTACTTGAGCTTCTCTGTAAAACTGATGGAGATGTGGGACTACTAGCATCCATAATGGAGTCTGTGTCCTTCAGTGACAGGATAGAGGCTGTCCTCTCTCTTTGCCTCGATGGCTTAAATAGACCATACAGTGGGTGGGTGCGTGGGATAAACATGTTATCCAAGTACCTGCATTAAGCTAGTGACTCCTGTCATTGTAACTCCAGAATGAGGCATTTCAGGATGCTGTTCTGAGGTGATGCTGGGCATGTGGTGGAGAAGAAAGACTCCAGGCCTTGTTTGCTAGGGTCTGGACCTGTGGGGGGAAGGAGGATTTTCTCCTTCCCTTGTCTTGTTTCAGTGCATTTGGCTGATGTGGTCATCTCCCATGACTCAGCTGTTCCTGTTGGCAGGACTAGTTGTAGCAAATCCAGGGCCAGCATGGAGCACTGGGAGGAGGGAGGAACCATGGCGGGATGTACAGGAATACAGTTGGTATGGAGGAAGCAGGAAGATGCTCCCAGCTGATGCGTGTGACATGAATTGCAAAAAGGAGATAGATGAAGCTTTCTTTTTGGAGGTTTAATGTTATGTGAAATGTTGCCAAAGCTCCTCAGGTAGCTCTTCCAGTAGAATAAGATGGCTTTGCTGACTTGGGCTCATTGACCTATGCATAAAACGCCAGAGAAAATCTGGTCCTAAGGACCCTCTTTCTCTTCTCTCTTGCCAGCTGTCTGTTGGTGGTATACAAGTTGTCTGGGCTGGAAAGATAGTCCTCATTTTCAAGATGACTTTGTGCAAAAGGTGGCTTTTGGAGGGGAGGGTCAAGGGAGAGCAGCTGGTATAAGTAGTGCTCTGAATACTGTGAAAATGCTCTTTCTTCCACTTTGGAGATAATCAACAGCATGATTATTATGTACTTTGCTGGGAAATTCTTCTGACACGTGGTGCTCTGCATCCAGTTTTCAAACGTTCCTCACTGGTATCTAAGTTAAGACTTGCTGACTGCTGGGAATTGGGAGAGCATAGTTGCAGGCATGTTAGAAATGGCAAAGGAGGAGCCTCCTCCTTTTCAGACAAGGTGCTTTGTTGTATGTGCTGCTCCTGAGTTGGTACACATGTGTAAGTAATCTTGATTTTTTGAACCTTCTTGAAGAATCAACTCATGTATTTACCTGGCTTAGCACTGTGCTTTTTGGGGTGTGGAGTCTGCCCAGTGCTCTTGGCAAGAACCAAGAAATGGTTGCTCTCCTGTCTTTCTTTGGAGAAGGCAGCAGCGGCCTCTCCTAGAGTCATCTGTTCGGTTTTCTGCAGCAGTTTTAAATCATGTTTAGGTGTCCAGTGGAAAATCCATGATTTCAGTGGGGTCAAGGTGTCCAAGTGGGTGAAAGAGCTGCTCCGTTAAGCTTGTAACTACCCTGTGAAATCTGGTCCTTTGTGACTTCTTCGGTGAAATATCTGAGACACACTGAGACCATGGATGGGATGGTGGGGGAATTTAGTGCTGCTGTTGTAACAGTGAGAGAGAAAATGTGGGTACTGAGGGTGACTAGCTCCAGATGGTATTTCAGATTACCTACTCATGACAGGACAGAGTGGGGCAGCCAGCCAGGGAGGGCAGACCTGCAGCTGAAACACAGACTGAAAGAAAAAAGGCGAATAATCCGGTCTGGTAATGCCATAGTGAAGAACAAATCTCTGCCTGTCTTTGCTGTAGAGATCAGAGGCGTATGGCTTTATGCAGCCCACAATGAAGCCATCAGAGGGTGGGGGGTGAAGAAATGAAGGTGGGGCAGCAGATAGCCTGGAGACTGCTGCCACTTACTGTAATTGTCGTAGCAGCTCAGCTTCCACTGTTTGTTGTCCATGTCATCTTTGCAATTACCATATGGTAAATATAACTTGAGTCTCTAGCAAATAACAGAGCTAATATTAAGAGAGAATCTGTAAACAGCTAGTGCATAAATGAACAAAGAGCAATAAACAGCCTGGACTTACGAAGAATGAATTAATCATGGTAGATGTGAGTGTTTATTTTTTTAAAGCATTTGCAGAATTAGCAGCTGAAAAAAACACCAAAGGATTAAGATGCCTAAATTGTCAATAAGAGGTACGTGGGGATATGTGTCGGCAAAGGGTGAGCATGCTGTGTGAAATCTTACTTGATAACTGTATTCAAATGGGAGAATTTACAGGTTTTGGCACCTTCGAAGTGAAGTGGGAGGTATTTTGAGGATAACCCATAGCTCAGTGCATTTTTCATGCCTCCCGCTGTGCTCAGATCTGCAGCAGCAGCAGTGAGCGCATCACAGCATATTTCCCTCCTCTCAGCTGGAGACCCTGACTTCTTGGTTGAAACTCTGGAAATCTCTGTTTTGTTCCACACACGCCAGCCAGCGCAGCGCTCCTCACACAAGCCCCACCACGCTGGGGACACAGCAAACAGGCGGAGAGACCTTTGGATATGAGAAACACAGTGAGCTTCTGCAAATCAATCTCGATTTAATCTTTGTAACAGTGCGGTACCTCAGGAAAGCCTGCTGTACGGCGGAGCTGAGGGGTGAGACTCCGCTGCC
The DNA here is from genome assembly GCF_023638135.1 of Falco biarmicus. Classification (NCBI taxonomy): domain Eukaryota; kingdom Metazoa; phylum Chordata; class Aves; order Falconiformes; family Falconidae; genus Falco; species Falco biarmicus. The sequence goes on along the minus strand of NC_079294.1, from coordinate 21,752,312 downwards.
CAGGCTCAGCTCTCCTGCTCCAACAAGAGCAGATCTGCTGCTGGGTTCAGTGGGAGCAGGTGCTGAGGTACGGCTCTCCCAGACACCCGTCTGCTCCTGACCGCTGCAAAGATGGAGAACCAAGAGGAGATGAAGATAAATTATTAAAGGGCAGGTTGGGCTAATTTATAAAGATTAAAATAAATTTGTGTGCTTTGGCCAAAGAATAACTGTGGAGGAGAACAGCTATTTACAAGTTATCTGAAGCATGTAAATCTCAGGCAGGGAGGAGAATGGTTGAGAGTGCTCCAAGGACAGGATAATGAGAACTAGCAGCATAAATTTTCTTAATTTCATCCTAAATATAAGGAAGACGGCTAAAACCTCCAAGATAAATTACATCATGGCAGAGTCTCTATGGGAGGTTGTGGAAATGCCATCACTTGGGTAATTTAAAACTGGGCTGGACAAAGTACTAGGAAATAATTTTCACAAGGGGAACAAGGCAACTGTGGCCCCTGAGGCGTGGACCAGACAACTCTTCTGGCTGTGGTATAATTCTGAAATTAGTGAAACCTGTGCTAACTGGGCTAAGCGAGAGCCTTTCCTATCTGCCCCATTTACTGTGCCTGTCACACGGAGTGTAGAAGTCTTCAGTCTAACGTGACAAATGACAACTGCTGCTTCTTCATTGCAGTGGTAAAGGTGATTTCTGAGGTGTAGCCTTCTCCTCCTCCTCTCCCCTCCCAGTTTTCTGCCCAGTCTTCCACTGCCTCGTTTGTGCTGCTTCTGCCTCCATTAAATATTTTAATATTTCCTTTCGTACCGAGCCAGGAATGAGCCCTTCTGAATAGACTTGTGGAAGGCTTATAATTTCTGTTGTGTGTGACATGGCATTTTTTGTAAAAATAAGTTTTTGCTATATTTGGACAAAAAAAAAAATTCAGACATTTTCTTCATGTTTTTCCTTTGAGGAGAAGTTACGAATAAACAGGCCCATTCTGGAGGATTGGAGCAGCGTGTGCCCCAGCTGCTGGGGTTAGCACCCAGCGTGGCTGGCTGGTGGCTGACCCAGTAGCCCATCAGCCAGCCAGGGAAGGGCTCCCTGCTTGGCTACTTGTTGCATCAAATTCAGCACATCTCATGGTTTGTTTTGTTTGCCTCAAATGAGTGTTTTCCATCAGAAAGCTTGTGTTTTCTTAACGAACTCTGGATCTAAAGAGGGCGAGAGATGACTACAGCACCTTTCCCCCTCTTATTTACCGCTTAGCCTGCCTTTGAATACAAGTAACTACCGGCTCTGCAGCACGAACATACTGTTGACAACAAATCCTAGGGTCTTTAATTGTAGATGTTGCAGATCTGTCATGAAAGTGCCAAAGAAATGTCATGAGCTGCTGCTGTCATCTTTCCTCTAGGATGCCGTGAGTCACTAGGTGGTAAGTTGCACTCTGATGGTGGCACCTGAACCAGCAGTATAATATGTCTGTGAAGCAGGAGCAGTAAATAACACACCCAGTGTGCTGCCACGGGCAGTACATAAAATGTCTTTTACTGACAAGAAGTTTTCCTCACACCGCTGGAATAATTTCTTTTCCCTTCCCCCCTGTTCCCCAAATGGTCTTTGCTGCTCTTTATAAACCAGCAAGAAGGAGAGTGATGAAAACCACTGCCTTGAAGGCTGCCACGGAGGAGTCACTGCCTGTTGCAACCCCACGTGTGGTCGGGTGGCTGCTCCGGATTGTCTCCAGCCCATGGAGGAGGCAGGGGAGCCACTGAGCAGGTGACCCAGTAACTCCACTTCTTGATTTCCCTCAGCCTCCTAAACCTCAAAGGAAGGACCTTCAGCCTCTTCACTGGGCCTTTCACATCACAGGCACTGCTAAGTACCTGCCCTCTCAATTTGTCGCTGTTCAGACGGCGTAGAATGGTGTGTCCAGATGTGCACTGGTATTCAAACACTGGAGGCTTTAATTCTGTTTAGAAATACCCCTAAATGCAATAAAAAGACTGATGTTTGAGGAGCTGCCTCTAAACGTGCAATGGAGGCTTCCCAGTGACTTCCAAAAGGTCAGGACAGTGACTTTTTGCCAGACTCACGTGTGGTTGCCACTGAGGCGCTGCAGTGATCCCCCAGTGCGGTGCGTGCACAGGGTGAGTTTGTTCTGGCCGCCCATGGGCCAGCACTGGGTGTGCTTGTCACCGGCACGCCTGCACTTGTATCTTTGCTTTTTCAATTTTTTAGTGTGAGGCTGGCTGAGCACTGGTGCACATTACCCTGGGAGGCTGTGGAGACTCCATCCTTCATCCTTGAATATCCTCTGGGTATTCAGAAGCCAACTGGATGTGGTCCTGGGCTGCTGGCTCTAGGTGGCCGTGCTGGAGCAGGGGACGGTTGGACAGGCTGACCTCCAGAGGTCCCTGCTAGCTCCTGTGTGAACTGGCCACTTGAAATTCCTGGAAAAACAACAGTGTTATATTCATGAAAAGAAAAAAAACCTTCATCTACATCAGAGCAGATAATACTGCTTTTTAAGTAAGAGGATGGCCACTACTAATCTGCATGTCAGCCTAAATACCAGGTTTTATTTTCTGAATGTAAAAAAGGCTACAGTTCTGGGGGAAAAAAAACCCAAAAGGGTAACGCTCAGTGTCCCTTAGGTTGAGGAATCTCGGACATATGGACATGTATGGGGAACGGAAGAGCAAGCAGCACTGCGGCTCCCGAGGAGACTGTGCGAGCCCACACCGTAAATAAGGCTGGCTGAGAGCGTGGCTGTGGCCGCCCGCCGGAGGGCTTCCTGCAGTGTCTGCCACCTCCTCCTTTACATGGCTGTGCACAGAGTGTAAACCGCAGCTCCTATATCCATATATATCCATCTGTATCCATCTGTCCTATACAGGTATTTTTCATCTGGGGTGAAAGCAAGGACATAAAACGTCCAGCTCGTCGGGTGCAGCCGGTGCGGTAGTGGAAGGGGACAATTAAATATGGGCATCTTTATGGGTTAGCTATTTATGGGGCTGCTTCTCCAGGAGCATCATGGATACTAAAACACAGAAAAACCATCACGGACCAGTTCCCCGGGATAAGTTGAGTGTTTGGAGGTTGCTTGTAGCCATACACAGACTTGTGCTCCATTTGGATCAGCCACCGGGTTCACTGAATCTAACTGGATCCCTTCACTGCAGCATTTCTGTTAGGAATTAGTAGACTTGAGTCATTATGTCAATTAACACCCATTTACCACGCTACAGTGGTAGGAATTGCTCAAATTAGTAGAGACACCAGCCTGTAAATATTAAAAGACTAGCTATGAGAGCTAGGTTTTTTTATGGTAGCTTTTTTGCATGATCTTGAGAGGAAAAAAAAAGGCTGCTTTTGGCATGTACTGAGGGGGTTATTCTGTAGGCAGCTAATTCCGGGGTTTGGCATGTTTATGGTGAAGTGCAAAGCAGCAAGCACCTACAGCTCCCTGCCATAACTTTTCCACAGAACCGAACTGTGGGGATCTGTCATGGCCTAAGCATGAGTTATGGTGCTTTTTTCCCCGTGAAGCCTAGCTGGTACGGTAGCAGGGAGCTAAGCTACCTATCGCTGTGCAATAACTGGTGTAAAGTCAGGTCCTTGGTTGTGCTCGTATCAGGTAGCTGTGTGCCATAAGTAGGATGGTTTAAGGCCTAGCCTGTGTTCAGAAATTTGCATTTGTGTGACAAAATTAATCTAATTACACTGCTCTGGCTTTTTTGGTTTGCAGGTAAATCTTAATTTACACTCTGAGTACTACTCATGTAGCGATGAGCAAAGGGCTCGATAGCATTTGAATGGAGATGATTGAAAAATCGGCTTTGTTTTGTATTAAATATTTTGTTATGCTTTTATTTTGGGGGAAGGAGGAGTGTGAATTTGGTATAATACCTCTTCCGTGAAAACTCAGTTATTTGTTTTCTTTGGCAGAAAGGTTATAATTTCAGGTTTTGCTGATGGTTATAAAAAAGAAATGTGTCCTCAATCAAAAAGCTTTTATGTGCTTTGGAGCTGAGGAATGCGAGGCCCTGTTATTAAGCTGAACCTTATTTCTGTCTCCTCCAGCTTCGGAGTGGGGAGTATGGGATGTCACCAATAGCAGCGCTGTATCCGCTCTGCTCAGGGACAGATGCTTGTCAAGCAGACAGAACCCTTGATCTTGAGATGTCTCTGTCTGGCCCTTGTGCAGCGCCCACGCCTGAACGGGGCTCACCCCGTGCTCACATCTAATCGGCAGCCTTTCCTGGCTCGTCTGGAGTCGAGGGAGAGAGGATATATGGCCACAGATGTACCCATGCGTCTGATTTATCTGAGGGTGGGAGGGAGAAGGGAAGGAAAGGGAGGTGCCCAGACAACCTAATCTTATTTGCAGGTCAAATTCAAAGGGGTTTATAATGGTTTAAGGGGAATTTTGTCTAAATAAGAAACTGATAGGGACTTAGCGGTTTGTCTTTGGTTTTGTATTTATTGAGCAGTGATCTGGGGAATTTGGCATGTGGAGGTTATGTGTTAGCAGCCATCACTGTGCTATGTTGCCTCTTGATTTGATTTCTTGCTGTGAATGCTTCCTATTGAAAATACTTTTGTCTTTAGAGTCATGTGAACAGCTGTATGCAAAAAGCTAAATTATAAGGGATTGGTATAGCCTTCCCAGCTTTCTACCTCACTATAGGTCCACAGCAGACAAACCATCAGTCTTCTGAAACTCGGTAAGGAGCTTGATAGTTGTCTAAAAGTAATTGTCTATTGTAGGCTTAATTGTGACAAGCATGGTCCATGCTACTTCCTGCATTGTCTCCAGAAGTATTTCAGGAACTGGTCTTTTTATTTATGGGTTCTACGTATGGATTTATGGATCACATGGCCATTGTCAACTCTTGTAGAAGGAATTCCCCCTGCTAAAATAAATCTTTTCAGAGCCTTGTTTTGAACACTAGCTCATTCTGGTGCAGTGATGTTTGCTGCGTTTTGTCTCTCTTTTGCATTGATTAAGGGTAAGGGGACGAGTCTACTTCAGTCTTGGCAGAGCCAGAACTACGTAGATCCCCTCTGGTCATTTCTGGACTGAGTTTAATAGATACACTTGAGGGAAACCTTGAGCCTTGTGTAAGCAACCTGGCTGACCTAGAGCTACAGAGTGAGTTTTAACTTTTCTATCCTCTGTCATCTGAATGTTAAAAGTGTTACCTCAATGTTTTATTCAAAGCTGTTTTAAAATTTAATAGTTTTATTCTATGTTGTAAAGCACTTTTGCATCAGTTCCCAAGGTGGGGGATGACAGTAAGAATGCTTCACTGTGTTTTTCAGATTCGTTAGGTTAATGTTTTTCATGTTAATGAACACATATTAAGATCTTATTAGACAGTGTGTGTGTGACAGTTCCTGTTGATCTCACTGGGGAGTTTTTCTGTGTCAAAGAATTGCAGTATCAGGTCATTACTATATCATTTTAGAAAATCATTGTGACCTCCACAATATTAAAATGTTTGTCAAAGCAAGTGAAAACCAGTGAAGAAAAGTATTCCTGAAATCTGAGACTTTAGTCTACAACCCATAGCCCGAGTTTGGATTACTCTGGTAGAGGTTTTTGTTTGTTTTTGAAATAATATGTGATTAGTTGGCAGAAAAATAGTAAAATTACCTTCTACTTAAAATCAAATTAACAATTTAAGGATCGGCGAGGTCCTGGAGTGTGTTGAGGAATGGCTAGCAATAGAAACCATCATGGCATTACAGAAGGTAGACAGATAGTGTTAATTGCAGAAGGTGGTTGTCCCACAGAGAGGGAGTTGGTGGTAGCGATGATTTATTTCAGAGGGCAGTTTAGTCATTGCACTATTCCTAGACAAGGCTCTGAATTTAAGTGATACTTAGACTCTTAAGTCATTTTTGAAACCAAATTTAGGTGCTTGAGTCACATAGATGTTTTTGAAATTACTCCTGTCTTTCTGTCAGCTGATTCTACATGACTGATCTTGGAAGACACAGCACCCACTGGCTGCTGTACAGTTAAGTAGGAGCTGGGAGCTGTAAGTAAGAGGTTGTTGGATACCTCTCGATACTGGTTGGTGGATACAACTGTCAGCAACTGCAGTATGGAAAAGGATGATCTGATGTACCTGGGGTGGTTTTGGAGCTGCTGTGCTTGTGTGGTTGGTCTCCATGTGCACCTTGAGTCAGAGGTAGCTGGAATGTCATCTCAACTGTGCACCTGCACACACCTGCCTTGCAGCCTAGAGGTCTTGTGCTCGCTGCTCACAGTTACTCTGCACATTCGCTGTCCCTTTTTCAGGTATTTCCCAACATCCTGCAGCCAGAAATCTGGTACAATACCATGCGGAGCGGGAGGGAAGGCAGAATGGGAGTGTCAGACTGAACCCAAGTTGCACGTGCTGGGTAGCTCAGTCTGACCCGTGACCCTGAGCTATGCTGGCAGCGAGGTGTTTTAACGAGACTTCAAGACTGTGGCTAGGGCTGGGGCTGTCTAACAGCCCTCACTGGGGCTGACGTCCCTCTGAACCCCGGGGAATAGGATAGACAGGCAGGTAAGTAGGTGTTGGAGAGAGAAGGTAAGCAGGCTAACGTGGGAGAATCTCACTCTTCTGAATTAGTCCAGGTAGCGTGAAGAAGTGTATTGTTTTTTCATATCAAGGATGTCAGATATGGACTTGTGATCCTGATACTGCATAATCAATTCTCTCCCCTCTGCTGTGCTTTGTCAGGAGCGGTTTTGTTCATTTGCAGTCCTTGTTCACGCTTTCCTTCCTGCTTTGCTTGTCTTTATAGATTTTTATCTGAAAGTTGAAAACGTTTTTGTTGATATCGGGAAGAGTGCACCCGCTTTTGGAAAGAGGCAAGCGACACAACATGATGATAAAATAGCCATTCGAGATGCATTTGTTAATGCTGATAACATTAAAATGTTGCCTGGAATATTTACAGTGCAAGAGAGAGACAAGGGATCTCCTCAAGTGTTTGGGGGCCAGTTCATCTCTTTGAACCGCTGCCACCTCAAGGTTAAGCATCTGCTCTAAACTTGCTGGCAGGGTACCCTCTTGAGACTAAGGGGAGAGGTAGGAAGGGACAAAACCCCTTCTGGAGATGTGTGTCTTAAATACATCTTTTGGGTCAGAGCAGGGTGGGACAGGAAGAGTTGTGCCCTGGAAGCGACCATTTCTTTCCTGTGGCTGCAAATGGAGCCTCAGTGACTTCATTTGACTTACTGCCCAAGATTTAAGTAGTTACAGCAGGGGAAATTAATCCCAGCCCTACTGATTTGGCAGTACAAGCCTCAATGAAAGTTAGTGGGAGTTAAGGCTCTTGAACCTTCCAAGTGCTGTAGATAATGTTGCTATTAACTTTGATGTTTCCTGTGAGATGCGTGGCTGTGTCTGAACTCACAAACGTGATTTGTCAGCTAAAGCTGAGACCAAATGCTTCCTGAGGCCTGTTATAAAGGAAGGAGAATAGTGTGATCCATGACAATGTGATGGGTTCCGAATCCAATTTTAGGTGGTGCAAGCCCTACAGCGATGTAGTCCATAAGTATAGAAGGCATTATTGATCAGTGATATGCCAAATCTGTGCGATACATCAATCAGCTCCTTTGGTTTTGCATGGTATTTTAGGTTAGAGGTTATTTTCGCTTTAAGAGGGTGTTTGAAAATACCTATATCTTAGGGATACAGAGGGAGTGTTGGTGGATATGTCCTTTTACTCTGTCTTCTGGGTTCATGAGTACAGCTTTTTCTAACTGTGGTGGTTTCTGTGACCATTTAAAAGCGGGATTGTTGGTGTAAAGTGTGATTGTCCAGATCATGGTGGAAAGGCTATTGAAAATGGCTTTTGGTGCTTTGCTGAGCACAAATGCTCTGCCCTGTTTCTGGGCTGACATTTTTACCTCCTGAATTGGAGACTCTGTGCCTCAGAAGCTTAGGAGAGCCCTAGGACCCTTCTGGAGACTCTGCAGCCTGTTAGGCGGGGCTGGCTGTGGGGATGGTTTGGCCACTAAAGTACTTCATAATTCATAACTGAATTATGTCCTACAAAAGGACTTCATTTGGATGTCGCTCACTGGCCTTAAATGGTGCTTCTTGTGTTGCGAGTGATTCCTTGACTTGTCTTATCCCCTGTGTGGTGAGACAGGGAGCCTTTAGATTGGGTTTCTTGTGCTGAGTTGAAGTGCTGTGTGCTGGGGAGCACCATGGCACCATTAGGTCAGTGGCAGCTGAGCACTCAGTACTCCTGCTGTGCACATTTTGTAGGTCTAGAGTGGGCTATTTCATACATACATACACTTTTCCTCCGAGTTACTCTTCTAGCAATTGATATTCATCTGCAGGGCATGTAAATGCTGCAGTTTGTTAGGGTCCCTGCTAAATACCTTCTCCAAAGTGACAGAGAGACAACTCATGCATCTCTACCGGTACTCTTCAGTGGTGAGATACTGGAGTGCATTTGGGTAAATGTTGCATCTTCTTTTTCTCTCATGCTTCCCTCCCCCCTCTCTGTTTTGTTTGTTGCAGGTTCTCGGCCTTTTTGGATCTACACAGTGGAAGTTGCATCTTGTGTATGGCGTGGTTAAGCTTGCAGCCTGTCACCTCGGCCTTCCTCCATTTTGGGCTGGTTACTTTTGTGCTGTTTTTGCATGGTTTGCAGGTGGATGCTGGCCTGACGGGAGACTCAACCAGTTCAGTACAAAACAGCTCGTGTTCAGGATCTTTTGACTGCAAGGAAGGTGTTATCCTGCCAATATGGTACCCAGAAAACCCATCCCTTGGGGACAAAATTGCCCGTGTTATCGTATACTTTGTAGCACTGATCTACATGTTCCTTGGAGTCTCCATCATTGCAGATCGTTTCATGGCATCTATAGAGGTCATTACATCACAAGAGAAAGAAATCACGATTAAGAAACCCAATGGAGAGACCACAACGACCACCATTCGGATTTGGAATGAAACTGTTTCCAACTTGACCCTCATGGCTCTGGGCTCCTCTGCTCCTGAGATCCTTCTGTCTCTGATAGAAGTATGTGGGCATGGATTCATAGCTGGAGACCTGGGGCCGTCTACAATTGTTGGCAGTGCTGCTTTCAATATGTTTATCATCATTGCCATCTGTGTCTATGTGATCCCTGATGGGGAAACCAGAAAGATAAAACACCTGAGGGTTTTCTTTGTCACAGCTGCGTGGAGCATCTTTGCTTACATCTGGTTGTACATGATCCTTGCTGTCTTCTCTCCAGGTGTGGTTCAGGTCTGGGAAGGTCTGCTCACGCTTTTCTTCTTTCCACTTTGCGTCCTTCTGGCTTGGATAGCAGATAGACGTCTGCTTTTCTATAAGTATATGCACAAAAAGTACCGTACTGACAAGCACAGGGGCATTATCATAGAATCAGAAGGTGATCACCCGAAAGGAATCGAGATGGATGGCAAGATGATGAACTCCCACTTTCTAGATGGAAACTTAGTGACTGTGGAGGGGAAGGAGGTAGATGAATCTCGCAAAGAGATGATCCGGATCCTTAAGGACCTGAAGCAAAAGCACCCAGAAAAGGACTTGGACCAGCTGGTAGAGATGGCTAACTACTATGCCTTGTCTCATCAGCAAAAAAGCAGAGCCTTTTATCGGATTCAAGCTACCAGAATGATGACGGGAGCTGGCAATATTCTGAAGAAGCATGCAGCTGAGCAAGCCAAGAAGACCACCAGCTTGCATGAAGTGCGACCAGATGAACCTGAGGAATTCATCTCCAAAATTTATTTTGACCCCTGCTCCTACCAGTGTCTTGAGAACTGTGGTGCCGTTCTCCTGACAGTGGTGCGGAAAGGAGGGGACATGTCCAAGACCATCTATGTGGACTATAAAACAGAGGATGGCTCTGCCAATGCTGGTGCTGACTATGAGTTTACAGAGGGGACTGTTGTCTTGAAATCAGGAGAGACTCAGAAGGAGTTCTCAGTGGGAATTATTGATGATGACATCTTTGAGGAAGATGAGCATTTCTTTGTGCGGCTCAGTAATGTCCGTGTGGTGGAGAGTGAGGAACCTCCAGAGCTCAGTAACTCCCCATACCCAAAGGCCATATTGGCTTCTCCTTGTGTGGCCACAGTGACTATACTGGATGATGACCATGCTGGCATCTTCACATTTGAGTGTGATGTTATACATGTCAGTGAGAGCATTGGTGTGATGGAAGTCAAAGTCCTAAGGACATCAGGTGCTCGGGGTACAGTCATAGTGCCATTTAGGACAGTAGAAGGAACAGCAAAAGGAGGTGGAGAAGACTTCGAAGACACTTACGGGGAGCTGGAGTTCAAGAATGATGAAACTGTGTAAGTACCCCATTCGTTTCTGTTCCTGGGAGTAGTTTTGGTGTTTAACCCCACATTTTGCATCCATTACAGGTGAATGCTGACAAGGGACAGGCTCCTTTCTTCAGCTTTCCATCAGTTTTCCTACTTACCTCTTTCAGGCAAGAACCGACAGCAGGATTTAAGAGCTCAAAGCTCTTGTCCATTCCCTCTTGGGAATTTCAAAGTGAAGCTTAGAAATATTTGGGGGTGGGGATACATCATTCTCTGAGGTCCTGTACTAAAGCTAAGGGTTAATGGAGAGTTAAGGTAGAGAGAGGAAAAAAAGGGCGAGCTTCTACCGAGCTGGGCAAATACTGGAAAGCCTCTTTTTGAACACCATTCATAGAGTACACAGGAGTTTATTGCAATCCCTAGATGAAAAGTTTGCAACAGTTACTCCCCGGCAAGCAAGAGCTGCTCAGTAGACATGGGACTTTATTTTCACAGGAGCAGCACATTGTACCTGTGTCCCTAGGCTGTCTGTGCAACTTGCAGGTCTGTGTGGCAGCTATTTCATAGCATAGGCACAGCTGCAAGCTATTCTGCTGGACTCGTGAAATCCTTCCAGCCTTTATGTCCCTATGGTCTACCCATATTCCCCACATCACCTTCCCTAGATCTCCGTACCTCTTGTTCTTTTACTACCTGTGGTTTTCCCCTTGTAAAATACCATGGCAATTGGCAGTAATGGTCTAAAGCGCTGCAGCTCACAGCCTGTCCATGTGGCTCCATGACCCAGTGTTTTCATACAGAATAAAGAAGGGAAGCAGAATGGGCTGCACTGGTCCTGTTAATTCAGCTCTTTTATTGGTACGAAGTAGCTGATACCAAGCTAGGAAGTAATAAAGACCAGAGAGGTCTAATTGCTTTAAGTACCTGCTGTTAACATTGGTGAGGAGTGAGAAAAATCCCTTAGCTAAGTAGGGAGAGGCGTGTGAGCCTGGTGCTAAAATTCCCTGGTGTTAAGTGCCTAGGTTCCTCTAGTTAACACCTAATCACTTGAGCTATCAAAGGAAGGATTGTGCAGACTTGGAACCAGCATCAGAGAAAGGAAATCTTTGTACCAAGCCTCCCAATACAGTATCCAAAAGGATGTTAGTATATTGAATGCTATGGAGTAGGGATGCCCTAATTCAACAGCACCTTCTGCCTTAGCCCACTAAACCATTTAATCCAGCTAATATCCACAGTCCTGATGCTTGATTATAAGTACATGTTCTTCCTATTAAAGGAAGAGAAGCTGCTGGGTGGCTGGCTTTAGCCACTATCAGAGCTGGAAGAGGATCAGCTGTCCTCATCTGGCCTTTGCAGGGAGGTGGGCCATGCAGGTTAGTCTCCTTAATTGAGCTGCAAGCTGATTTCTCTAAAGAAAGTGAAGAAGAATGTCAGATGGAGCTGTAGTTACAGTCTCGTATGAATAGACTACCTAAAATATAATGGGTACTACCTTGGTTCGGCTAGGTCTTGAAGGAAGGAGGCTTTTCGTGCTTGAGGAAGGCCCATTAGTGAAAGGCCAGCAAATCTGGGGTACCAGAGAATAAGCCCATGAGCCATCTTACTCCAGACTGTTCTCTTTTTCATTCATCCTCTGGCTGATGGAAGACTTCTTCTTGTCTTTGAAAACTGTGACAGGTCAGAGCATAGCCGCATAGTTGCTTCACTTAGGTTAAAACAAATCACGTTCAGCAGGACCATGTGTATCCTTGTGGGACAGACTCTAGTGGCAATGAAGGCCAGCCAGAAAACAAGGGTGTGTAGGTTGCTTAACACTGTGGTTTGTGACCCAGAGAAGGTGCCCTAGAGCACAGATGAGATATTTGTGGTGTACTTAAAACTGTCCCACACCTAATGCATTGATGTGACTTTCACTTCTGCATCAGAAGACCGCTGGGAACAAAGCCTGCTAGCCACAGTGGCCATGGAGACATGTGGCTAGCAGAGATGAATTTGTTTTGAAGCTTGAATTAGTGTAGCTGTGTCAACATAGCACTTAATCAAACTAACAAGGAGGGAGATCATGTCAGCCAGCAGGCTGCCTTTATTCATTCTGGGGATTCATTTTAAATCTCCAGATCTTCTGGGAATGGAGTTTTGGGCTGGAAACATGTGAAGGCAGTTTTCAGTAATCAGCCCTTGGCCTTTAAATTCAGTGAACACAGGCCAGCTGCTATACTTTTCCAGCTCTTCTCTGAGGTGCAGGTGGAAGCAGCCATAAAAACCTGTAGTGGAACTGGTAGATTTAATTTCTTCTTCCATTTTTGCTTTCTAATTCCGAATGCAGAAAAATAATTTTGAGCAAGTATTTATTTAGACTTTAAACAAATCTGAGGTGATTCAGTCTGAATTTGGAGTTCAGACCCGTAATGCTACTGTTCCAACATACATTGTCTGGTTTTGGTGAGCCCAGTTTGGGAAGATGGCTGGATTGGGCATTTGGGACAGTTTTTCTCACCCAGAGAGCAGTGTAGGGTCATGGTACAAGGCTGTATGAAGACACTGGGTCACCAGATGGCCAGGGGGTTGCCTGGCTGAATATTTGAAGCCGTACTTCTTAAACGACTTGCCACGGAGGGGATCCACCACGAGGTACTGACATGCCCTGCACACCGACGGGGGGACCGAGGGTCTATGAGGCCTGGTGCAGAACAGAGAGGAAAGCAGGAGGGCTAAGGTGGTCAGTAATCTATGCTAAGGACTGAGGGTCAGAAAGTAGTGAGAAGTTACATGCTCCCCACTTCAGCCTGCTAATGAGTCCCTCCTCTAAGAAAGGTGAAACTTGAGCTCTGGTTTCCAAGCTGATGTAGGAGCTGCTTGTGGATGGAGTCCTGCCTACCTCACCGCTTTAACCTTAGCGTTCTCCTCATGGAGTCACGTCAAAAAGACTTTTGACTCATGGAGTCAAGAAATGAATTAACAGCACCTTGCAAACACATAAGACAGTGCTAAGCTTTGCTGTGGCTGTGCATGTGTGCTAAGGGTCTGCAGAACTGCAGCCACAAAGAAGCACTGATCAGTGTAAACTGGAGGAGAGTAGAAGCCTCAGTTCGTGCTCTTAGCTCATTCTCTGACACACGAATTAAGAAACTTCAGTTCTCATTCTGTAGCGGCAGGTGATCTGTAAGGAGTTTGTAGGTTGGCCTCCTTAACTGTAGTGATGGCAAGATTAATCTGGGGGGCAGTGGATTACACAGCATCTTTGAGATTAAACTGTAGGAGAGGTGCTGCCATCTACCAAATCCCCAGGGCCAAGGATAAGCACTTTCCCTGAAAGCCAAATGGAGAATGGGTTTGCACTTAAGTATAACAAGATAAACTATCTTAGGGCTCTTTTTAAGAGGCTTTCCCTAAAATATGTGGGACTAAAAAAAAAAAAAAAAAAAAGATGGGTTGATGCAAATGTTACAGAATGAGAGGGAAATGGATCCTGCCACCGGGTCTTGCTTATTGCCTCTGTGATTCTTTCTAGACTAACATGGTCAAAGTTTCCTTACTCACGTTTGGGTGGGAGCACAAGAGGAAGCAGGATGAGATGAGGAATGCCGTTGTTACTGAAATATGGTCCCATGCAGTGTGTGTGTGTGCGTATGGATGTGTATGGGTGTTGGATAGCTATAAATCAAGCTATATAATCTTGAATGCTTACATCTGTTGAAAAGGGAATTGATCAGCTCTCAAATATTTGATTATGCTGTGTCTTTTTCAATATGTCTATTATTTCTGAACTCCTACTCCAGTGAGGGTCAGATATGACCTAAGCAGCTGAAGCAGAATCCTAGCTCTCTTGTTGACTAAAAGGAAAAAAAAAACCCACCACCTTAGTTGTTTTTCTGGTTGTTGTTGTTTTGTGGTGTTGTTTTTTTTTTTTTTTTTGCAAGATGACCGAACGCTTTTCTGTTAAATGATTTTGTGTGGAAATAAATGTCAGGTTCTTGGAGGTATGATAATGTAGAAGAATGATTGACCCAGCTGCTTTATCATGTCCAAGCAATAAAGAAATCATTAAGAGCCAGCAGCAAAAAGTGAATTGGGTTTTAAAGGATTTTCTTTTGCATAATAAAGAGAACTCCCAGCAAGTCATTAAATTTAATTTAAATTTTCTCTGTTTAAATTGTTTCCTCTGCTTAAATTCATAGGGAAATTAGTCTAGGTCTTGCTTTAGAAAGTTTAGGAAGATCCATGAGTTACCAGTAGCTAATTGTTATGCTAGCTAGGAAATAAAGCGGTAAGTTCTGCTGTGGCCATGCCATTGCAGCAGCTACACGGAGCTAAGGTTTATGCCAAGAGATCTACTTTGTTACTTGCCTTTGTTGCTGGTCACTCAATGACTTGCAGGACCTGAAGGCTGCTAGAGGTGTAGTCATCTCCCCCGAGTCTATAGTTCTCAAGAGTATTGTCTGTGGCTCAGGAGAGAGCTGGGTGTTGAGAGATGCTGTGGTGTTAAACTGGTATTAAATGGCCTGCAAAGCCTCTTTGCAAAGTCAGCGTGGCTGAACTTTGGTAACATGTGGAAACCTACCATCACTAATCTATGCGTGTGTTAAGCAGAGCTCTCAGTAACAGAAGGGCTGTCTCCTCCATTCTTACAGAGACTGCTGGAGACAAACATATTAATCTTGCTGCCTATCGAGGCAGGCTTTTTTCTTTTTCTTTCCTTTAGGATTTGGGCAGGACATTGTGTGCAAATTGCACGTTGTTTCTCCTTGTCTGCTTGTCCCCAGAGAAACCCCCAGGCTGCTGTGTGCATGACTGTGGCTGCTCCGTGGAGTCACTGTGAGCCTTGGGCTGTCTCTGGAGTGTGTGCTTAAGTTTGGTGGCGCTGGTGCTCCAGAGTGCTGCCATTACACTAAGCAGTAGAAAACCACATGCATTTCTTTCTGTTGGGGGCTTCAGGCATTTGCTGGCAGGTGGGCTCATGGAGAGTGTGTGTACGTATGCATCTGAGGGCCAGAGCTCCGGTTGGTGCTGTGCCCCAAGGCTGGTGGTTAACAGCTGCCCCAGGCAGCCACCGCAGTGCTGCTGCCCTCCTTGGTGGAAAGGTCAGTATCCCTTCCTCCTCCTTTTCCTCTCCTGTCTACCCATGCTTGGGTGCAGGGATACCTGGGCCCCAACCCTTTGCTCGTGGTTCTGCTGTGGTGGCTGTTAGCTTCCCCCAGCAGATCTGGTGAAGGTGATAATGGAGAAAGGTGAATGGCAGTTTTCTAGTTTGCAAGGATGTCATACTGAGGTTTGGTGTAATTGTCATTCCTTTTTGCCATTCAGTGCTTGAGGAAACTGTCAACTTTTTTAATTTGATCACCTGTGCAGTCATGGTTGTGGCATTTTGAGGGGAATGCTTTTAATGATACTTAGCTCTTTTGCTAAGTGTTTCACCAGTAGAACTCAACACTTTGCAAAGGAGATCAAGGGACGCTGTTCACATTTTACAGATAGGGGAAAAAATATGGAGAAAGCAGCTTCTCTTCCCTCTGGATTACCCGGCAGATCAGAAGCAAAGGCAGGAATAAAGCTGATCTCCCTGAAGTACTGGCCCGTGCACTATCCAGAAGAAGGTCTGTGTACATCAAGCTTGTAACTTCCTGTAGCTCAGGACCACGGTGAATTTATGTAGATTCACTGACCTCTCCCCAGTTATTGCAGATCAGGTTGGTGCAGGCAGTAGCTGTAGTATCTCACAATTCTCTCACACCTTAGTGGGACTCCAAGCAATGAGAATTTGTTATTTGAGGCTGATGGTTTCCTTCTCTCGGGACACACTCCTTCCCATTAGAGCCTTCTTGAGATGGAACTTGAGACTAAATTCTCCAGATGCTTCTCCAGTTTGTTTCCATCAGTGGGTAAGCTCTTTCTGGCTTTCTCTTCCTACATCTTCACATAAATTAGAAGTTCTTGATTCCCATTTTAATTCAGATTAAGGGAAAATAGTAGTAGCTGTCTTCCAGTTAAAAAAAAAACTTTTCTCCACTCTGTTGCCAGTGGTGAAAGGCTGTTGTATTTGCTTCTTGATGTGAAATTCTTATATCAGTGTTCTTAACTGTGGCAGCTTCTAATTTAACTTTAGTCCTTTACACATGCACACACATGCTCTGGGTTTCTGCTGTACTCCCACTGTGAGGTCTAGGTGATGTGACCTGCAGGGGATTAGTGTAAGGTGTCAGGGGACTGTTTCTGGAGCATATGTGAAATCAGCCTGCAGAAATGTGAGACCATGGCACCGTCTTGGGAAGAAGAGAAACCCTGAGCTGACCTTCACCTTCCCAGATAGTCCTGTTGGTAGGTGTTGAGGGGACACACTTTGCCCTCTGTCCGTGAAGAATGACAAATTACATCCTGTCTCAGACTGTGACTTCTTGCCCACCAGATGAGGTGTTGTATGAGTTTGTGACAGCATTAAACAGGGGAGGCCTGGGACCCCAGCTCAAAAGGGAGGCATGTGGTAGAAATTGGCTCCTTGGAGCTGGTGCATGCTCTGATCTGGCAGAGAAGCCCCTGGAAAGCTCATGGGTTCCTCAAGTAGGAGGCCCTTGGAAGGGATCTTCTGGGATGTATGAGAGGGCAGTGATATTCCTAGCTTTGAACCAACACAGGGAAATGCACCCTGCCAGATGACAAAATCAAGTTTTGGGTTTAAAAACAAACAGCAGACCAGAGCTGATTAAAGATAAAACAAGTCTACTGTGGCTTGGGTGAGTTTTGCCTCCTTTACTCATACTGGCTCACGCATTATTGTGTGGAGCACCTTTGCAAATGAGTGGCTTGGACATCATACCCTTTATACACAGGTTTGCAGAGGTACTAGTCATTTGTTTCCAACCTATAAGAAGGAGGAGAAAACACAGTCTGATTGACGCAGCTTCAGGGAATAAGAAGAGATGCTGGTGGCAAGGCTTGATAGACCATATATCACTCCAGGTGTGTGCTGGGAGGTTTTTTTAACCCACAGTGGGAATGTTACTTACAGCATCACTATAATGTGTATTTGATTTCTAACAGATTAGTGGTAACAAAGTTTCTGAGTTAAATATGGGTTTCTCCTTTTTCTAAATGAGATGAGGAGAACAGCAGAGTCTAATATCTCCCCAGCCATAGGTCCTCCAGCAAGTTTTCATTGTGGCTAAATAAAGCAGCTGATCCTGGTAGAAGGTGGCAACTCTTTCAAGTAAGAGATGATTTACCTGTTGGTACCAGTGTGGAAACAAGCCAGTTGTTTCTTACTTACCTCATGTCAGGATAAGAGGTGGTAAGAGAATTTGCTGTACTAGCTGATAGACACACCAGGGACCATGTTCATCCTCCATTTAGCTTCAGTGAAAACAGCAGATTTAAAGCTGGGAGGAATGTGGACTGGTACGTATTTACAGCTGCCTTAGCAGATGGGCTGTTGACAGATGAGGCCCCTCAAGTCTCTGCCTGGGTGCCAGCACGTACTGCTGCAAACATTTTAGTTGAAGCCAGTCCTGGTGCTGAGCGGGCCCTGGCTGCTCGGTGGGTCAGGCCCTTTGGGTGGGTTGTGCTGGAGGGGCAGTGGGGTGGAAGCCTGAATGTCAGGTAGAAGCAGGTCTTCCTGCCAGGGCTTGCAGGACCTGTCCTTAGGAGGCTGATGGAGACACCTGCCGAGCTGCCTCAAAGCCTGGGCAGCCTGGTGTGGAGCATGGCTGCAGCCCCAGGGCTGGGCTGCAGCTCCTGGAAACCCTCCCATGGACCTCGGATCCCCGACAGCCTCTGCTGTGTCCTGCTGCTCTTCTTCCCAGTGCTGGTGTGGAGCCTCTGTGGGTATTAAGAAGAGTCCAGGACTTAATGCTCTACCCCTGGTGAGAAAAAGCCATGGCTCTGGTCTGTTAGATGGTGGAAAGTGTTCTTTGGTGTTTTTAGGTGCTGGGAAGGAAAGAGGCCTTTTCCCTCTCCCCTGTTTGCCTCTCCAAACAGTGTCCAGGAGCAGTTGCTCCTGCCTGCTACAGCTGTTGTGCTGAGTGTGTCGTTGAAGGTTTACTTGCTGCTGCGCCTCTGGTGCTCTCTGTAAAAGTATGTTGTTAAAGTGAAATGGGCTAGGAGTTACCTTTTGTGCCTCTGTTTTTCTTTCCATGAGATAAGCAAGCCGAATGGGTCCTACCATCATAAAAATGCCCACCTGAGCACAATGCTGCTCTGCTTTTCTTCTTTAGAGAACAAAAGTGTGATAAAGTTATCCATATTTAATGCAGAAATTCTGCTTTGCTTATCTCTGCTTTACCTGTCTTCCCTCCTGGGTTGGTCTCTGCTTTAATAGCAATTGCTTTAAGTTTTGGCTTAATACTGCTATCTCTGCCTCCCTTAGTTAAGACAACTGGACCATGATGCTGTTTAGAAAGGGTGTGCCAGGACCGATGTATTTGCTGTGTGAGTCCAAATAAGCACAGAGTGCCTGTGGATAACTGACTAGCTGAAAAGGGTCACATAGACATAGTCCAGCTGGCTGGACAAAAATGCACATTGCTCTCAGCTTATCTGAAGTAAAGCAAAATACACTGTCTTTGGCTGTCCTTGTTACACAGTAACAGGAAGATTTTGGTGGGAAAAGAATGTTGCAGGTGGGAACAGAAAACTACAGAAGAGAAACTAGGGGCGGGCTTGGTATTTAGGCAACTAACCAATAATGAGTTTAACTTTTGTAATATGTATGAGCTAATTATAACAAGGCATAAAAGGTGACTGTAAGGGACAATAAACGAAGTCTGCTGATCACTCATATTGAGCGACTGCGTCTTCCCTCCGTCGCGACAAGTGCCCTGTTTTCTAAGACATCAGAAATGCTTCTTCGTTTTGGGGTGGTTTGTGGTTAGCTTTGATAGCTCACAGTAGTCTTCTCTTTCTGTAGCAGAGCTGGGGGGAGAGAACGTGTGAATTCGCAGTTTTTCCCAGATGTGTCCTGTTAGCTGACACCACCAGAGGTGGGCAGAGCTGTGAATAATGCAGAAGTGCAGTGAATGGACTGTGTGTGAGCAGTAACTGCTTGCCTAGCAGTTGGGCTGCTAGGGTTTCATCGACTGTGTCCTGCAGAACAGTACCTGAAAGCTGTAGCAGGTTGGAGCATACCAGATGCCTGGCTGCTGCTGGTGTCTGAGGCTGTAGCGCCGCGGAAGCATGAGGAGCTGTATGCGCTTCTTCTGTGTTGGAAGATCTTTATTTTCTGTAATTAGCGATTGCTTGGCATAACTGTCTGTCTTGCTCTTTTTGTGGCCTGACAAGTGGAGCAGTGCCAGATGTGGTCTGTGGGAGTTGGAGCTGATGACAGCTTCAGTAGGTCATTAGAGTCTGTGGTGGGCAGCTGGTGCTAGCTTTCCCTTGAGGTGACTTAAAGAAAGGAAAAAAATAAGCTCAGGGGCCTGATTATCCCATCCTTTGTACAATACAGAGCAGCAAAAAAAGGCATAACAGATGTGACATCTCCCCTGTCTTGACAGTAAGTTGTAGATGGCAGTGGTGAAGCAGGAGACAAGCACAAGGTGGTTTTCCTGGTGCACAGCCCCCAGAGGAGAGGGTAAAGAGCAAGGAGCTGTTGCCTTTGGTGCTGAGAGCATCAGTAAGTGGACAGCTAGGTTTTTTTCTTCCCTGAGCTCTGTGGGGAGCAGTAGGTCCACATGTGTTTCTGTGCAGTGCTTCTGGCTAGCCGTGAGCCTGAGGAGGTGAGGTGCCATGGTGCAGAGCGGTTTGGGCACACCGGTCCCCAGCACGCTGCTAACAGGCAGGCTGTGCTGAGTTTGCAAACCTGGTGCTGCAACTCCCCTAGGAAGAGCTAGTTCATGAGGAAAAACTGAATGAGTCCGTACTAAAATGGAGAGCAAAATCTAAGGGTTGAAATAGACCCCTGGGAGCATAGCTTTGGACACCCAAGCCATGGAAGCGTGGCTAGCCTGGGAGCAAGCTGCCTTGTCCCAGGGTTGCCTGGCTGTCTCTGGGAGACCAGAGTTTGCAGCTCTGGGGTGTTTGAAGGCAAGACAAATGGGTGAGGGGGGACCTTGCCAGTGTGTGCTGTAATGACTGGAGCCCCTGTTTGGCCTGGCCTGGGACTATTAATGTCCTGCCTTTGGGGACCGCTTCTCAGGGTCTTTTCTAAGAGGGCTGAGACTCCCTTGTACATCTGGCCTGGCATGTGATGCTTCATGCAGTGCCGTATCTCCTGGCTCCATGCTGGGAATGGAGCCCAGCAGCCACCCAGGCAGGGGAGGACAACTGCTCTCGGAAAGATTTCTCCCTTGCAGTGAAGGGCTGTCCCAGGTGGCAGGTGAGGGAGTTTTGTGGGGCTGCAAGCTTGTAGAGAAGAGGCCCAAGGAACAAGCATGCAGCAAGAACAAACTCCCACTAAAGGCACCTCCCTTCCAGTTTTGGGGGAAGATGTTTTGTGGTTTGTTTTTTTTTAAGTCAGTTGCTGCATGGAGTAACAGCCCGCTCCCTGGAAGGTACATCTAATGGAATTAAAGGGTATCTCTATCTTGTTCTGGGTGTTGAGAGCTTCCTCGAACTGCTGCCCAGAATACTTGTGAGACACCCTGTAATTCAATTAGAAGTACCCTCCAGGGAGCATATAATTATATCATATCTATGAAACGTAATGACAGCCCCCTTGTATCACATGGCGAGCAACTCTCTGCTGCTGCCCAGAACCTTTCACCGGTAAGGAACTAATCTGCTTAGCACAGATTGAACTCGGCGGTGTACAGCACTTACCCAAATGCTTCTGAAGGGAATCCCTGCCAGTGCAATAAACCAGTTAGCAGCACGTGAGCATTGCTGCCCCTGCATCCCTCTTCCCAGCCCTCAGACAACTCCAGCCAGGGCTGCTCACCTCCACTCTCACCATCCTCTCTGAAGCTTCCCAAGAATTTTGAAGGATGGGAAGTTTCTTTAACCCTTTAAACTTGTCTTTTGCCCCTTGATGGGTAGTAATAGGCTGTGATACAGAGTGTGCTGAAGGGGCAGAGCTCCATTATAGGCAGTGTCCTACCTTCCTGCTGATACCCTGTAAAATTTTGATACAAGTTCCAATGTTTTGGGGAGACAAATAATTGTAGTGCCAGTTGAAATGCAGCTGCCGCCAGTGTGAACCGTAGTATCTCAGCACCTGAAACCATTTAAGGCTAGAAGTAAGGAACACCACACTTGACCGCCATGTAGGGAGTGTCCATGGGATACTGTAATTCCAATTAACTTTTAGCAGAGGCACCAGCTTAAATCAAAAAAAGAGGGAAAGTGGGGTGAGGGCTTGGAGTGATTTTGAGTACCAAAAAGAATTGTGTGGAGGAATTTTCTTGCCCACAGTAGAAGTCCACTGGAAAACAGTATTAGCTCCCTTGTGGTCAAAGGATACTCCTGCTGCATACAGGTCTGACAATGCACTGCTGAGACCATACTGTCCCCAACCCTGCTGCAGTTCAGCAGCTTCAGAGGGCTCTCCCAGAAAGTTTGTCCTCCCATGTGAATAAACCCTGTCACAGGATTGTAGTTGCTGTGAGTGCTGTTGACATTGCTGGCTGTCAGCCCCAAAGTGCTTTTGTGCCCTCAAATTTTAGAGCTCTGAGTGAGCTGGGCAACTTTGGAATAGGAGATGGAAGCAGGGAAAAGGGCAGGGAAGGGACCTTTGAGAGCTGATGGAGGCAGTGGATAAGCAAGGTTTGCTCGCATCAGGAGGCAGGAGAACGTTGTGCTGACCTTGAAGGCAAGGGTTCTGAATCCCAGTGAGTGTCCTTGACTGGCATTTTGGGAGCTGAATCACCAAAGGTGCAGCAGAGGTGTATTTAGGTGGTGTTGGTATCTCCTTGGGGACAATTACACTGGGAATCACTGGCCAGCCCAGCCCTGGTGGGGATATGCCCAGGGCTTGAAGGAGCTTAGCTGTGAATTGCTAAGTAATCTGGAGAAAGGCAGATAGAAAGCAACATGGTTGGCATGAGAAAAAGAAATGGATGAGAGTGACTTGCTGAGAACCACAGGGCCTTGGTGGTCTTGCCTAATGAGGAGCTGGGGTTTGGTTTCTTGCTGTAGGGCCAGTACTTCAACCGGGACTTCTCAGTCAGTGGGGATGTCTTGGAGGTAGATTGAAACTTATCTCCTAGTTCCTCCTCCAGTAACTCCTAGGAAAAGAAACTTTCAACCTTGTTGAGACAAGCCATGGGAAGGAGGAGTTGTTTTCTGCTTCGTGCTTTTTCCCTGCTGCTGTCTCTACTCTTCCCCTCACCCCAAAAAACCAAAGAAATGTGGCACCTTGGAACCTGCCTCCTCCCACTACCTGTTGCCAGTGAATGCCTCAGGTCACGCTGGGAAGCCATCTGATCTTTTTCAGGCAGCACTGCTTTTAACAGAGTATGGCTTGGAGTGAGGAGAGAAGCAGCGTTCTTCCCTGTGTGTGTCTTCTTGCTGCTTGGCATCTAAGTATCTGTAATGACAATCTCCAGCTCCAAACATTGCAGCAAAGCAAGAGATTTGGCATGGGGGAAAAAAAAAAAAAGTTGAACCATTGTGTAAAACCTGGTGGCTCTTGAGCACCACATCCTTGTCCAGAACAGGAGAGAGACTTAAGCACACAGTTGTGGCAAGCTCTTCCCTGGCTGCATTAGGGTTGTGGTTTCACCACAGCTCTGAAGTAACTCTCACTGCTCACCTGCATTTGCACAGAAATTGTGGAGTAACACCTTGGTCTTCTGTTCCTAGGGAAGCCCCTTTTACCAGCTGGCTTGTTCTTCACTTGGCTTAGTTACAAGGTTTTTCTGTAACAAGGGTGTAGGCAGGGCACGGAGAGTGCCTGAGGAATATTGGGGTAATATGATTTGGATACCTCAGGCAGTTTCTCATAGCAACTAAAGGTATTTTGCATTTATATTTATCCTTTCATATGAAGGGATCCCAAATTGCTCAACAAATGGAGCAGGAGGATCATTTTATCTACCAAACAAAAGCAAGGGCCTATAGGCACACTGTGTTTGGCAGCCTATAGTCCTGTGATATGCTATAGGGCAGAGGGGATCAGGGTGAGGGGATGCCCATCTGGGGCAGGTTTGGGGCTGCTGTGGTTGGCAGCAGTGTGCCTGTTCCATGAGGAGGGTTGTGCTGCTCCTGGGGAACGTGCAGTGAGCGAGGTATGAGTGACGGGGCACTGAGCTGTAAGTGCTGGAAGGGTGATCAGAGAGTTTGCATGGTGTTCGGTTGAAAACACAGGCTCCGGAGAGCAGCGTGGCTGGTATGGTTGGAATGCAGCAACTCGAAATGGATGCTTTTCTTCAGCAAGAGCACAGCTGCTGCAGAAATCACAGCCTGCCTTCCCGCACGGCCGCCGAGCAGCACCAGGTGCTAACAACAGAGCCTCCCTGGGATGGCCTGTCCAAGGTAGCCTCTGAGATGCTTCAGTTACTGTGCCCAGATGGGGCATCTTAGTTCTCTTTGGGAATAGAGGTAGGTTGGTGGGCTTTGTGTCATGTTGTGGCACTGCTGCTCTTGCCACCCCGGGCTCCTTCAGCCCTCCCTGAGGAGCCTGCTTGGATCTGAATGTCAGCTATTGCTGCAAGGCTCCTGCAGGGATGTGGTGTCTCACCAGTGCCCTGCCATTTAAAGCATCAACCTCTTGCTAACCCCTTGGCAGCTGTGGAAGTCCTGATCTGTTTTTACCTCTTTGCAACAACGGAGCACACCATCCACTCTCTCTGTCACATGCACACCACATGTGTTGTGGGCAGAAGGTGGTGCCACTGTCTCCTCCACTCATGCTGCCTGTACTGCCCCCAATAAGGACCTGCTCCCAGACCCTGCTGAGTACCTCTGTGAATTGTGGAGACTGAAGACCCATCCATAAAGGTGACAGGGTCTTGCTCACAACCTACTCTGCTCGTTAGCTGGTGTCAGGGCGTGTGTCATGGGTATGTGCCCATCTCAACTTGTGCAATAAGTCCTTACTCACCCAAACCTCTCCAGAGGCTATTAGGGTAGCAACTTTAAATTGCTTTTAGCCTTGACTAGCCTGAGAACCTACGAGAAGAGGCTTTTTTACAGTGAAGGTCAACCAACTTGGAGGGGATATATGTTAGATTGTGCTATTTCTAGGTGCAGGAAATTACTGGGAACAGTCAGCATGAATTTACCATAGCAGATCATGCCTGACTAACCTGATTGCTTTCTGTGATGAGACACCTGAGTTGGTGGCCATGAAGAGAGCAGTGCGTGTCATTTACCTTGGCTTTCGGTTTTTGATGTCTTCTCCCAGAGCATCTTTATAGCCAGACTGGGGAGATGCGGCCTTGATAGGGGACTACAAGATGGATGAAAAAGCTGTATGGTCTGTCCAGCTGAAAAGGTAGTGGTTGGTGCTTTGAGACTTAACAGGTAGCCAGTTCCTAGTCACAACCTTCAGGAGTCAACATAAGGCCTGAGTAGTTCAGCATCTTCATCCACACCAGGGATGATGAGGAGACGTGCAGGCCTGCCCTGGTGAGCCCATGGGGACCATGGTCCAAGAGGAAGATTGGTATGCTGGAGTGTGGGTTGCTGGCTGGAGGGGCCTTGGTGAGCAGTGGAAATGGGCCAAGAGGGGCCTTGGGAAGCTGGGCAAGAGAAATGCAGGTCCGGTGCCTGGGATGGGGTCAGCTGATGCCCTGGTGCAGGCTGCGGACCAGCTGGTTGGGAGCAGCTCTGTGGGGAAGGAGCTGTGCTGTGGGGCAAAACTGTTCAGTTTGTGCAGCTTAAACCAAATCAAGATTGAAGCAGTGCATTGATTTATCAGCGGTGTATAATTAATTGGTAATCAGTGAACTATATAAGGAGGATCAATATCAGCAACACAGTGGAGAAACCACAGCGCTGGACACCTATCCAATGCTGATGTTCAACTAAAGTTCTAAGCGCCCTTCTGTAACTGATCCCCAGAAGTTATGCTGATGCACACAGTTATATGTCCCCATGGTGTTCCTGTCTCAATAGCTGTTGCTGCCCAGGATGGGCCCTGTGAGACCCCGTGGACCTGGAGGTCCCTGTGGACATGAGTCAGCATCATAGCATGTCTTAAATATTAGCTGTTAGCCCAGTAAGTCACTGCTACTGACTTGGGATTTTTGCAGGTAGTTGCAGAGGTTTATTCCCTGTAAAAGGTGGAAGCGGCTCTGGCCCTCACTGGGATATCAAGGGAGGGTCTCCTTGGGCTGCCCACCTTCTCTGCTGTGCCAGGGAATGTCCAGGCAAAGCTGGTGAGCTAGAATTTCCCACTCAATGTCTGTTTTTATGGCTTTCCCATCTGAAAGAGGTGTGTGCTTGTAGATGCTTACCAGCTGAGGTGTTGGTCACAGGCCATATAGCAGAGCTCCTGGGAAGAGTGTGCAGCCCTGTGGTAGCAGCTTATATCCCAGTCTGGCCAGTGTTCTGCTTGCTGAACCCCCTCTGGGCAGCGTTAGAGGATGTCTCTTAGCATGATGGCTGCATGTGATATGTACTCACCACCTGTTGTTGGTTTTCCATCTGCACAGCTGTACACAGATGTTGTTGGCTGTTGAAAATGGCTGAAGACATGCAGCAGCATACTGTCCTGATGATCTATTGCTTTGACCTTCAGGTAGTATTTCTAAATTTTAAGAGTTCAGCTCACCCTGAGGTTGCGAGGGCAAAAGCAAGCACCCCCAGGCTATGCTGTTGTGTGAAACTAGCTGGGGCCCAGCAGTGGTGACCCAAGAGCAGGTTTCTCTTCCAGACACCGGTGTTGTAGCACATTTGGCAGAAAGGGAGAAAAAGAAGGAGAAAGGGTCCAGAAGTTACGGTTTTAAAAGTGCTAATGATAAGGAGGGGGGAAGCACCACCTTCTTGAGAACTCAGATATCATGTATTTCCTGTGGAGTAACACAACAGCCAGTCTGGCTGCCTTTCAGCCCTGACTCTGAATTTCTTCTTTTTTCGGTTAACATTCAATTTTAAATAGAGTAGTCCTCTGAGAGCCTGAGCTGAAGCCTCTTACATGTGATAGAAAGACTCCAGCAGTTAGAGTGGGTGGAGGGAGCTGCGTTAACCATCTCTCTGCTGGTATTTGCTGTTCTGTTGGCAAAGTTACTTCCATGTCACTTGGACCCGATCGGTTGGGAGAGCAGAAGCCATGCAGTTTTGACAGTTTATTTAAAGCTTCCCTTCTCAGGCAGTCCAGGTGTCTGTAGATGGCCATGTGCCATGAGGACATGTCAGTAAATAGCCATGAAATTGGGCTATTTACATGAGATTTTAACTAAGGTCTGCCAGGTCTGGAGTGCAAGTAAGCACTAAAATATTTAAGTCCCCTATGGACTAGAAGGATTTTCTTTTCCTAGCTAAGGGGCTGTGGAGATTTCACAGGCCCAGAAGGAGAGTCTGTGAAATACTCTTTGAGAACCTCTCTTTTTTGGTAGTTTCTTTGTGAAAAATGGAATAAAAGGGCAGTTCAGACCCTTTTGGCTGCATGGCATTTTTGTTTCTTGCTGTGACTTGGAAGTGCAATAGGAAGCAATGAGAAGATGCAGCAAACAGTAATCTCTACCACTTGGGGCCTTTCCTGCAATCGTTCCTGCTCTCCCTGTGTTTCACTGGGAGCAAGAATTGGCTCTTCTTTGGCTGTCTTGGACTGGATGGAGGTTGTTTCTCTCAAGCAAATGTGGCTACGTACTTCAGTCATCGGAGGGGTTAAATCTCAGTGATCAGGGTTAGAAATGTGACATAGGAGATTAGATCTAGAATCCCATTTTGCTGGTGGACTGATAACAGGATCTTATCAACCTGCCACTCTTATTTGATTACTTACACTTGCTACTGCAGAAACTGAGAGGGAGAGATGGGAAGTGGCTATTGATTGTCAGTCGATAGGGGCTGAGGTGCTTTCATCAGCCCCAGGGAAGGTGGCACATTCACCTGCTAATTGCAGCCTGCACATCCCAGAGGGGATGCTCTGGGTGCTGGGTACCGGCATGGCAGCGTGTTGTGCTATCAGACCAGTGCTATAAGAGATCAGTCTTGAAATTGGTGCTTTTGGCAGTGGCCCTGTGTAAGCTGTGCCATCCGGTGACAGAGCCACCCACACTCCAGCCGAAGGTTAGCAGCATTGACAGAATTCATCAAACATGCCCTGGGAGGATGGAGAACAACTGGGTATTGTACAGTGGGGCTGGCTGTGCTCACTGTTTGAATACTGATTCTACATTAAACAATAGGGACCTGTGCAGCTGGGAATGGGACCGAGCCTCCATTTTTCTTGAAAGAAACCAGGTGGAGTTTTGTATTTTTTTTTCTCTGTTTATATTCCTATATGCATCTTTTATCTCCTCTCCTTCTCTAGCTCTCCATTTCTCAGTTCACTTGTGTTTTCGCTTCCAAGTGCACCTCTGCTTCATATGCTTTAAAAGTCCTTGGAGAAAGGAGCCAGGATTGGCAAGTAATGCAAATATGAGAAAAGCTGAGGAACATCATACATAATGCTGGTGTCACCTCCAGTGAGTTTTGAGATTAGATAGGCTCGCACAACCCCCTCCTTGTGTTCAGCACAATGCAGTCGATACAGACTGGGGTGCAGATGGTCCCTAAGTTCCTGGTAACTAGGAGCCAGAACGCAGAGGGGAGACCCTTGCATTCCCTTCTGCTTGTTCCTGAATTAGGCTTGATACTGCAGAGGGCCAAGCTTCATCCTGCCGTCGCTAGTTAGCCGTGCAGAGCAGGAGCGCTGCACCCTGACACAGGAACACATTAGTGGCAATCCGGGACATTGCTAGGCCTGGCTAAATGGTGTTTAATGTTCAGTATGTGTAAGCAGGACAGACATTTGATGGCATTTTTGGCATCAGGTAGGGAATGTAGCTTTGTTCTGCACTAGTGATTGCTGAACTGTGTTCATCCATAGGGGACCATGTGAAACACAGACTTTGGACACAGCTAAGTTTCTGTTATAGATGTTCACAAACACCGTGTGTTGCAATTGTTCCCGCTTTGCTTCTCCTTAGCCTTCCTTTCCACTGTTAGGATGACTTTTGTTCTGTAGTAAACAGCGTGGAGCTGAGCTTGCTTATGCCGTGCCCCGGTAGCCCATGGCTGAGCAGGCTGCCTGAAGTGGGAGCTGGGGCAGGGTGCTCACCAAGGGGGTCTGCAGGGGTGCTCCTCTGTCCCACAGCCTCCTGAGCACAGCATGTGGCATGTCCAACGATGGGTGTTTTTGTGTGAAATCCTTGCCTGGGATGAAGAGCCACCTTTCCTCACTTGCATTCTCCATTTAAACCCGAGAGGCTATTTTAAAAAAAATGCGTTAAGAGAATGTTCCATTTGCATGATTAAGTCCTAGAAGTTAATAATGCCAAGCAGAACATTAATTCTGCCCCCAGTGCATATAGTGATAAAATATTGAATTACACTATTACAAACTGTTTATCTGATAATCAAATGTACTCTGTGTCTTCTACATGCAGAGCTTCATATGTGAAACATCTCGTCAGATTTGTGCAGTCTGCTGTACACTCACCAGTTTAATTATCCTGATCCTGCCCTGTGCAGCTGAATTGACCTATGCCTAATTCTTTCTTAATTTTTGGCAAGCCACTGGTATACATCAGAAGATGCTCCCTTCACATTGGGAGAGTTACACTGGTGTAAACCAGGCCAAAAATAAGAGGTTTGCCCCTCATACAGAGGTTAGCAGCTCTTCTC
The DNA here is from genome assembly GCF_023638135.1 of Falco biarmicus. NCBI lineage: Eukaryota > Metazoa > Chordata > Aves > Falconiformes > Falconidae > Falco > Falco biarmicus. The sequence continues at coordinate 21,723,293 of NC_079294.1, read as the reverse complement.
AATTTTTCACACCTTCAGAATATTCTAGGGGAATATGTGAGCCCCTTTAGAAACATCTGACGGTGTTTTATAGTGTATAGTGATCTTGTTTTTTGCAGTAACCTTTTGTGAATCCCTCAGGAGCAGCCTGCAGTCTGCCATCAAAATGGCAGGCTGAAAGCCACTGCTTTAAGCCTTTTAGGCAAAAATTCCCTTCCAAGTCAATGGCTGTGTATTATGCCGTTCACTGTCCATTAGCACTCTGCTTTGGAGGGTGAAATAGTTAACTTCGGAGTTATTTTAGCTGCAAAACTTAGGTGGCCTAAATATGCCTGCAGCAATTTGCTCTTATGTGCCGTTATATTTAATTTCTAGTATGTTGTGTAAGAGCAGTATACTAAACTATTTTCTCGTGAATGACTGAGAAGTTTTGTCTGTAATACATAGAGATTTGCTGTACCGAGAGGTATTGCACTTACCAATATAATATGGCTTTGTGGTATTTAAATAAAGAGATGTGGTTATGTTGTTGATGTCTGCACCATGTGTGAAGAGAAATAATTACATTTGGGATTTGGGGAGGCATCTCTGTTATGCCATGGGGCAAAATTAATTTTGCCATCCTAGTGTTTTCCTTGATATTGCCTTGATAGGTTGTTGATGTAGTACATGTGCCAGAACACTGCTGAGCTAAGACCACAGTCTCAAGCATCCCTTTCTGTAGCAAAATCAAATAATGCTTTTTTTTGGGGTGGATCTTCTTATTTTTTTTTAATGGCTGAGTGCAGACATCTTTCCCTTGATTTACTAGTTAACCAAGAAACAGGCACTTATCTTAGCACAACAAAAAGATAAAATAACATCCAAATGACAGTGATAGGCTGACATCTAGAAATGTTCTGTGCTGACCAGAGCTGGTGGGGTAGAACATGACCGCAGTGGCTACTAGCGGTTTAAGCACCCTGTAGCTGTATCGGTAGCAACTGTATGTTTGGAGTGGTTGAGTCCAAGCTATGGCCATGCTGCTCTCCTGGAAGCTTGTGGTGGGTCTGGCTTCTGCTGTGATGATGGATATTAAGTTTCTGGTAGTTGTTACAATATCTGGTTCTCAGTGTAGAGATGAAGGTAGGTTCAGGAACTGTGGAAAACTTGGAAAAGGTGCAAAACTGGAGCACAGTGCTGCTGGTGTCTAGGTTGATGGCCATGCACAGAGCGCAATCGGACTCAAGTCTCTCAAAACCAGCCTGGACCAGTTTTAGTTTTATTGACTGAGGGTTTGTCTGCAGATGTTAGTTAAAGTCTGTTAAATCCTTGTGCGGATGAGCTCATTCCCAGGACCTTACTCTAGCCTAATTGCCTTTACAGGGAGATTTAAGCTAAACTGAACTGAGGTCAAGTTACTTCAGAGCATGAGTGTCCACGCAGGGTTTTCTCATGCCTTAACTTCCCACTCCTAATTAATCCAGCTTAATTTTCTGGAGCATCCCCAGGCAGATGAATCCTTCCCAGTGTTGCTGGATTGCCATTTTCTTACGTGGTGTCTGAAGCATGTGTCCTTCCTCCTGCTAAACCTAGAAAATGGGGGGAGCAGACAGGCTGTGGTAAGTCTACAGTCCTGAAAGAAACTGGCAAAGGTCACTTGGAACTGCTGTCTGGGACTATATCATCGTAACAGGGCACCCAGGAGCACCCCCAAGCTCTGGCAACAGTGTCGCTCCTTGGCAGGGCCAGCTGTGGAGCACCCAGTACAGGCACAGCTTGGATTTCATCCTAACGCAGGTCTGGTGTGCTGCGCTCCCAGCAGCTGCTGGGGCAAAATCTACCTTTACTGGCAAAAAGAGAAATTGCACCTTTATTACAGCTCCATTTGCCCTAACTGAGTTGGCTAGGATTAGATTAGATAGAACTTCTGTTGGGATTTTTTCCCAGTGGTGATACAGTTGAGCATCTTTTCCCATCTTGGCCATCCTTAACAGCCTTGTACAATGCAGCTCTAAGGGGAATGATTTAAGAACTGTCTCTACTTGGTTACTAGCAGTCCTTGTAGCAAAACAGTGGTGAAAGGATGGGTGAGGGGACACCTAGTCCAGCCCACGACTAAGGTTCCTGGATTATCATGAAGGCTGTGCAATGGCGGTTTGACTGGCCAGACTTGGTGAGCTGGAAGCACTCACAGGGCAGCTGAGGCAGCTGCAAGCAGGAAAATCTGTTTCAACATGTTGCTAAAATGTCTGTGGCCACTGTAGACCTGCCTGGCTGGTTCCTTTTTCCAGCTCTTCCTTTGTAGTACTAGGATGAGGGAAGCTGGCTTCTCCTGGACCTGCCTCTGGTTTGCTGTGCAGCTGTGGGGAAACTCCATCACAGCTCTGTGCCTTCACATGCAAAATGGGGGTGATGTAGCAGCCATTACCTTCCCTAATGCTCATGGAAATAATCATGGAAGGTGTCTTGCCCTGGGTCTTGTTCTTGTTCATTGCTTCTTGCACCATTCTGCTCCAGGGAGGCCCAGGACTGAGCATCCCTACACTAACAGGGGACGTGTAGTTTCAGGGGTCAGTGATTTTTGAGGAAGACTGGAACCAAGTTAGAAGGGGCAGCTGCCGTAGCAGCCTGCCCAGCTGCAGGTAGGGATGAAGCTGAAGGTATCTGTCCTGCATTGGGTGTCAGTATGGCAGGGCATTGGCTTCAGCAGAGCTTTGTGTAGGATCAGGCCCTTACATGTATCCAATGGCATGGGCTGAGATCAGGGGAATGAGAATGCAAAGCCCATGTAAGGCAGGGCATCTTCAGTGACTGAGCATCACTTCCTTCTGGGGGCCAAATAGGTTTTTCAAGTACATTCATTGAACTATATGTTACCTCACAATTTAGCATCTTTCAGTAGTAATGCAGAAAACTATCACTTGGCACTGGGCTGAATGGAGTCAAATCACCTGCTGCATTACACCCCTGGGTCTAATGTATTTATTTATATGTTAAGCGTAGAAGAACATTTTCTTTCAAATGGAAAGAAAGATCTTTTAAAATTCAGGATATTGCCAGCTTTGCAATCTCGCTACTGTATTTCCTAAAGAAGTGTTTGAACAACTATCTAAATGTTCCTACCAACGTTACAAATCTCACTGTGTAATTAAAAGGGATAAATTTTGAAATCTGAGTTAATTCTCATTGTGTGCATGAGGTCAGAGCTACTGTGAGGATGTGTACTTTCCCCACTCCCCTGGCGTAGATACTGCCTAGCTTAGATGTGTCCACAGCTGTGAGATGTCCCTTGATAACTGGGGTAAAGTTAATGGGCTTGTTTGAAGAGGTAAGGGGAGAAGAATAGTCTTTTCTTCAGATGGAGGCTTGATCAATAGGAACATTTCTTTGATGATGGACCACTTTTGTGCTTGGTTTAAAATAGACAGCTGTACAGTAACATGGCAACTTGAAGCCTTGTGAAGATCCCTGTAGGGTTTGCTATGAATTCTCCCCCAGTAGAGAGGGGTTCTGTTCCAGCCTGCGGGAGAGTGCACAGCCCCTGAGATCTGCCGCTTCCCAGTGAGGGACCAGCACTGGAGGAGCAGTGGGGAATGGTGCCCTGGCTCCTCCAGGCTTGGTGGCTGGCTTTTGCATTGTGGCGGTGGGCTTCTTCCATTAGAGGGGGGCTTGATGGCTGTGGGAGAGCTGTCAACACGATGTTGGCTACCTGGCATTGTGTGCTTCCCTAGCTGTGCTGTACAGAGAGACACGGGGGACGGGATGAGTGCAGGTCTTAAAAAAATAATTGTCCATTCCCTTCTCCACCAGCTGCTCAGCTTTAATGTTATCCAAGAGCTGATCTCTCTGTGTGAATCACTTCTGTTCGTGCAGGCAGCACGGGTAAGCTGTTCTCAGTCTTCCACAAACAGGATAGCTATAGAAAAATGGATGGGGATACCTCCTGGCTTGTCTGTCAGCAGCAGGCTTTCCTGTGTAAATACAAGGCCTTTGTTACTGGGGAAAGCAGACAAGACCTTGTCTGACTGTCAGACCTAGGCTGGACTTGCAGAAGTGGCAGTTAAAAATAAATAAATAAGAATAGTAATCTTCTTACTTGAAAACTGAGCCTATTTCATATGGGAACTGTTGCAGGGGAAAAATCCCCAAACCAAAGAACCCAGCAACCGCTAAAAAAACCCAAAAGACAACAGTCACAGTAATACTAACCACACTCTGGGGAACTAAGTCTATTTCCCCTCTACCATTTAAAGCATCTAATTAGCAAAGCCAGGCAGACACAAAGAGACCACCAGCCATCTCAGAGCTAGACACATGTGACTTGCTGGCAGTGTTTGCAAGGTCACCCCTTTCCTATCTTTTCCATCCCCAAAACTGACATAGCCGGGAGCATCTACCATCCATTTCCCCCTGCCAGGTAGTGACAGGAAAGGTGCACTGGGAAGATGAGAAGCATGACTGATGGCAGTGTAGCTCTGCTGAATTATTGCCTCTTGCGTGGGGAGCAGAGATTTGCTTTTGGGATGCTGAACTCTAATCATCCATCTCTTTCTTTTAAAGGTGAACCGAAGAGCTTTGCATGGGGGAAAGAATTAACCAATTATTTAAGAGCACAGTAAGATCTGAGCAGAGATACATTTACTTATTGAAAATGAGGGCTGAAAATCACTTTCTCATTTATTCTCTACCTGATTTTTGGTAGTTGATTTTTTTTTTTTTCTGGTCAACAGTACCAAGTAGATCAGTGTTGGAAGGGGTTGCTGTATTTTAGTGTGCTGTGCTGTCTGTTCCCTCCTGTGCTCCTGAAGTGCAATGGTCCTAGAGTGAAGTTGCTGTTCTATCTTGAGATCTTTGAGGTAGGGCAGTGGGCTGGTCAACACAACCCCAGTGTAGACCCTTAGACTTGCTTCATTTAGAGCCACTCAGGAGGCACAAGTTGGTTACATGTTTCTGTGTTGTCAGAAAATACAGATGTGAATGTACATCCGTATCCGGGGCAAGATACGGGGTACAGAATAGGTTTTAATGGAGATTTGTGTGTTGCCTTACTGTGTGGAAATCCAGGCTTGAGTTGAAAGTAATTTCTGGGTAACTGGTGACTAACCTCAGGGAACATCTGTTTCTGTGGGCATGAAAATCCCAAGCAGTAGCAGGACTCTTAAAGTGTTCCAGTGTGATGCCCGCTTTGGGTTGGGAGGCAGCAGGGCGGGGACCCTACTGCAGGCAGCGAGGGCACCTGCCTTACAGCTGACATAAGGGCAGCAACTTTGCTCTTCAGTGGCACCTTCTAGCATCCCTTACAGATCTAACACCCTGTTTTGCAGATGAAGCTAAGACAAAGAGGCAGTTTTGTGAGATTAAACCATGAAACTGTGGAGGGGAAGAACGGGACTGAAGCCTCCAGGGTCACCAGGGCTTTCCTCTGCTACAAAACCCTCCCTCTTTCTTCCTTCTGAAGGAACACGTTTTCTCTTTCCTTCTTCCTTTCTTAGGCTTAAATGTTTCTCTCCCTTCTCCTTAGATGCAAAAGCACAGCCTTTGCTGTGGTGTTACACCACACATGGTATCTGTCCAGGGAGAAGGTTGGGTGCTAGCCTGGCCATGAGGAGCCAGTCTGGGTGCTGAGGGTGATGGAGATCTGTGTGGAGAGTGCATTCCCCAGGGAATTCCAGCCTGCCTGTGGGTAGGTCCTAGTCTGGGAGCAGGGGCTTTGTGAAGGGAGGCAAGGAGCTGCAAGCAAGCCCTGCACAGTGCCTGCACTGAGCCAGGGAGATGTGATCTCATGTCCCATCTACCTGAGGGCCTCAGTAAAGGACCCTGGGGGCTGAGAAAGAGGGACTGGAATTCGGTTTTATTGACTGTCCCTGCCGCCAAGTAGGAGCAGAGGTGATCAAAAGGCTCCCATACAGTTTCCATGTTAGCTCTGCCTGCAGCAGTGTAAGGCACATGGTGATCTAGGGACCGTTCAGCCCCGCAGAGCCACCCTGCCTCAGGAGGGTGGGCAGAGCTGTGCTGTGGGTGAAGTGCCTTGGCAGGAGTGGGTTGAAGTTTTGGGACTAGAGCAATGGTTATCACTGTGGTCTGGGCCCGAGATGTAGTGATAGGAGTAGGGGGGTGGAAGTGCTCTTGTGTGGCTGCTTCTTGGCTCTCCTGCTTGAAGATCTCCCTTCCCATCTGGCTGCTTTTCCACTCAGGGGCTTTAAAAACCCAGAGCCCGATACTGCCTGCTGTTTGAATTATCTCTCCTGCCTTCCCACTGAGGTATCACATGAGCATGGGTTGATGTTTCCCCTTCCAGCAGATGAATTACTTGCCGCTGTTTGGTGCGGTCTCTCCCAGAGATCAGCATCCCCCCCAAGAGCCTGCTTGGGCTTTATTGAAGCACTGCCTACCTTGGAAACTCCCCCAGATCTTTCCATCTCTTTTGTTTTTATTGCTGTAATATATCTTCCCAGATCTCTCTAGCTGGAAGGATGGGAGGGATGGAGAGGGGAGGTTTCCTGCCTAGTGCATTGCAGGCTTTTATTGACTGCCAGAAGTAGCAGTAAATCTGAAGCAGGAGGTGGGCTGGCATCAGCAGAGCACAGAGCCCCCTGTGGGGATCCAGCCCGGTCCCTGGGGGATCACTGCTACTCTACAGACCCACCAGCAGACAGGGTTCAGCTTCAAGACTGAGCTGGGCTTACAGCCTTGGTGCAGCCGAGTGAGACGGGTCATCTGCTTCTCCAGGGCTCGGGTCAGTGTGTCTTTGCAGATCTTCAGCCATCTGGGAGTGATAGAAATCTGCCAAAAGAAAAACCTACCCTGAAATGTCCTGGCTGGCACTGATGTGATGATCGGCTGCCTGGCTTCCAGGGGGTTACCAGCTAGCTGTGTCATTGTAGCCACTTTTTTTTTTTTTTAAGTCTACAGCCCCCAAGCCCAAACTATCTTTGGTTTTAGGCTTACGATTTTTTTCCTGTTAAAAACCTCTTCTCTGTTTCTCAAAAGCAGTGTATGTAATCACTGGAGCTGGTGTGTAGCACATTTCCCTGCAGCCTAGCGGGGCTGGCCCTGGCAGCCCCCAGTGCCACAGCACATGGTGGTGTCTAATTAGAGGTGGTGGCAGCGCTGTGATAACAATGAAAACCCTGTTCTTCCTCTGCTTCTGTTGGGATGTTCAAACTCCAGAGTAGATAGCCTGTGGGGCTTGTGCAGTCTCTGGAGGATTAAAAAAAAAAAAAAAAAAAGAAAGAAAGAAAAAGATTAAATGGCTGTGTATCAAGGAGTGGCACAGGTAAAATTCATGTTGCCTGGAGGAGGCGGCTGCCAGTGCTGTCGAGGGGCTCTCCCAAACTTCCTCGGTGAGATTCCTGCTCTTTGGCACCAGTGCTTCCTGCAGCTTGGTGGAGGACTATCACAGCTGGAGCAAAGTCGGCAGCATCAGCTGGCCATCATCCAGGTCGTGTGTCCTGGAAGGATGGCGCTGTGGCTCTGAGAGCATTGCAGGGTCCAGCCTGGGCAGCTGGGTGTTAGGCACAGTGCTGCACCTTGCCTCTCCTCCTGCACCGCAGCTGGAGCACGGGCCCTGGATATCTTTTCAGAGAGCATTAATGCAGTCAGACCTCAGGGTCATCACATGGATGTCTGCTCTGAGTGCAGGTGTTAACAGTCCTTCCCAGCAGCCTTCAGAGAGAGCACACTGTATGACTCTGTAGTACAGAAGTATTTTAATACCCACCAAAACATTGTCAATAATATTTGAAATACTTGTTAATACCTTTTCTCAAAAAAAAGTTATTGGGCAGTAAATCTACCGAGGTTCTATATACAGATCTTCTCACTCTGTCACATTTAAACATGAGGCTGCAGTGTAACGTGTACCACATGTATACATAACTGTATCCTCCACTGATTTTCCTTCAGAGATGCTTTCTCAGAGTCCTCAGTAAGAACATGATAGGGGATGTGTGTCACCTGGATTCTTCCAGGCTGGGAAGAATGGCAACATCTAATCTCTCTTATTTTTGCCATAACCCATCAGAACTGTGTCAAACGGGTGAAGTCCAGGGATCCTTACTAGCTAGCAACATCCTGCTGTTAGGCAGCACTTGAGCCTTACCCTATGTTGCTAGTAGATCATAAAACCTCTAGCCTGCAGTCCAGGTCAGACCGATAATAGAGAGGTCTGCCTATAAGAGATCCCTTTCTTGGATTTTTCAATGAATGTAATTTCCCACCCATCCCACTCCTGTAAGTCCAGCAGGTTAGATGAGAATCTCCATCTCTCTGCCTCCGTGAGCTCTTCCCTGCTCTCTTTTAAAGGCATCATGAATCCCAGCTCAGTGTGATGACAGAAGTGGTTGGAGCCCCTCTAGCAATGACAGTCACTTCTTTCTCTGGTGTTGTTCAAATGAGCAGTAGAGGCAAAATGTAACTCTAGCAAAGGGACTCTCTATTACTCAAGCTAGAAAGCCCAGCTTTTATAACTTGTGAAAGGTATTGATGTGGCATGTATCTCATCCTCTGGCTTTAATATGCCATTGTTGCCATATTAAGAAACCCTCCAGAATGTAGTTCTGCACCCATAACGAAGCATTGTTGCAGTCTGACACCCCTGTCCTTGGACAGGAGAGACCAAAAATTCCCTCCCGATGCTGCTCTCATTTCTTCTCCTCTATAGGTAAATGCTGGACTATAAAACCTTTATGGAGGCTCCACACCTAGAAGGGACATTCCTGTCTCTTGTGAAATTTGGATACTTGTAGTAATTCAGCTAGAAGCAAGACTATCTTTTCAAATTAGGTTTCAGCACACTGTCTGCATTTCTGGCTGGGATCTGGCAGTTTGTTGGCAAGAGAAAATGAAAAGAAATGGGGGGAAATGTAAAAAATGTCAGTTTCTTAATGATGTTCTAAAACTGGTGATGCTACAAAAATGGATGTGGAGTTCAGCTCTGTGAAACCGGCTCTCACATACTTAATTCATAGTCTGTCTCACCTGAATAGTGGGGCCCAATGTCTCGACAGCAGCAGACTGGCAGCATCTCTGTGCATGCAGGGTAGTGCTCTGGCTTTTTGAGGTCAAGCCAGGTAGGCAAAGGGCTTTTTCTTCTTCCAATTAGCCCCCTCTCAAATTGCCTTGTTACTTACCCTCTGTTGGCTTTGGTATTTATAGAGGAGAATGTTACTGCTGTGCTGTTGTAGTTTACCATCAACAGTCCTTCTCCATGAACCACAATGCCTTTGAGATATACATGCTCTAGCATAGCCTTACCCACAGCCACAGTCCCTTCAGAAGGAAACCTGCTCCAGCATGGCCTTACCCATGGTTGCAGTCCCTCCATGATATACCTGCTGTATCGTATCCATGGCCACATGCTTTGAGGTGCTCCAGCATGACCTTATGCACAGCCACTGATGCTTCAAGCTGTGCCTGTTGCAGCGTGGTCTTATCCATAGCCGCAGTGCTTTGAGGTGTACCTTCTCCAGCATGGATTTACCCTTGGGCCACAATTCCTTCAGAGGCATACCTGCTGCGGCACAGACATAACCACAGCCACAGACGCTTTGAGATGTACCTGTTCTGGCACGGGCTTATCCATGGCCATATACACTTCAGTGTGTCCTGCTCCCGTGTGACTTAACCGCAGGTCACAGTCCCTTTGACTTGAGTTCACACTGGAGTCCCAGCCTGTCCAGTACAGCAGCACAGAAATGGCAGCCATGCCCTGGCCATCTGCCAGCCCCGGCGCATCACCATTGCTGTTAGCAGAATGTTCCCGGGCACAGCACAGTAAGATGACAAGCAGTACAGCAAGCGGCGAAAGCAAAAAGCAGCCACTAATGAGCACTAGACTCTAATTTACAGTAAAGAAAGCAAACCCCATGGCAAGCACAGAAGCCTGCCAATTAATAGCTAAACATCAATAACAGCTATAAATCTGATCTAGCACAATCCAATCAAATCTGTCATTATCTCAAACCCTTGAGCCCCATGTCGGGCGTCAAAACGGACTGTTGTGGTTTAACCCCAGCTGGCAACTAAGCCCCACACAGCTGCTCGCTCACTCCCCCCTGGCAGGGCAGGGGAGAGAATCAGAAGGGAGAAGTGAGAAAACTTGTAGGTTGAGATAAAGACAGTGTAACAGGTAAAGCAAAAGCTGCACACGCAAGCAAAGCAAAACAAGGAATTAATTCACCACTTCCCATGGGCAGGCAGGTGTTCAGCCACTTCCAGGAAAGCCGGGCTCCAACATGCGTAATGTCTACTTGGGAAGACAAACATCATCACTCTGAATGTCATCTTCTTCTTCCCCCATCCTTATATGCTGGGCATGACACCATATGGTATGGAATATCCCTCTGGTCAGCTGGGGCCAGCTGTCCCGGCTGTACCCCCTCCCAGGTCCTTGTGCCCTCCGCCCCAGTATGCTTGCTGGTGGGGTGAGGAGAGGAGCAGAAAAGGCCTTGGCTCTGCGTAAGCACTGCTCAGCAGTAACTAAAACATCCCTGTACTATCAACACTGTTTTCAGCACAAACCCAAAACATAGCCCATACGAACTACTATGAAGTAAATTAACTGTATCGCAGCCAAAGCCGGCACACCTTCCTGTTACATCTGAGTTGTCTTTGTAACCCCTGTGGCTGCAGGATGAAGGACTTCCCTAATGCCTGTTGAGCTCTCTAAATTTATTGAAGAACTGTGAAATCTGTAGCATGCTAAAAATACCCTTTTTCATACCCAGATAATATTCTGAAATATACTACTGGTCTGGAGCAGACATCTTAATCATATTTTTGGAAGATTGTTTGACTAATTAGGAAACCTCCTGGTGTGTCTGAGGTGACTTTGTATTCCTACTGAGCCTTGGTTTGAAGATGGAGGAAGGAGAGGGGTATGCTGCTCCTTGGATGGAGGACAAGAGGGAGATTATCAAACAGGACATGCCCTCCACTGCTGTCACATGCGCTGTCTTGGCAATGGTCCACTTACAGACCCAGGAGACCTTGAGGTGGGATTTGCACCTTCACCATGTGCTTCTCCCCAGCGGCAAGCAGCAGGGATGGGAGGCACTGTGGTGCCCTGTCTGCAGAGCTGTTGGTGGCTCCCTGTGTAGCGGTGATGCTGGTACCTTACGCAGCCACGCTTACAGGGGTTGGCAGAGTGTCCCCCCTCCTCATGCCTCCCCTTGCTGTGGGATCTCATCCATCTGTATAAGATGGGCTTATGCCTGAGTCAGCAGCTCATGCAATCAAAGGAGTTTGTCCCCATACCAGTGGTACTCCATGAAGGTGAGTGCCTGTGTCACCAGGCCAGCATCGCCTATTTTCTTTTTCTCTGTCTTGCCTCCCAGTGTAACATAAGCCTGGATGAGTGTGGTGCTTCCTTCAGGGAACAGCACGAGGCAAATGTCTACATTCTCAAGCATCTCACCCCTCCTTATTCCCTTCTCCTATTTTTCCTCTCACTGTCTGTCTCACCCTTGCTCGTCTGTGTCCTTGAAAGTTTTAGAAGTAGCTTGGAGAAGGTGGCTGAAATGCTGCCTCTGGATTAGCTGTGCTACTGACACCTACACAGCTAATTCCAGGCTGTCTTCTGAGAACTCAAGTGGGGATGCCGTCCCTTAACCACGTCCTCCATTCCCAAAAAGCTGGGTGCAGGCAGAGTACCTGAGGCATTGGGTATGACTAATCGGTTCCAAAAATCCTCTGAGCTGCCAAGAGTCACTACTGGGTGAGCAAGGGATGTGTATACAATTCCCCAGAGATCCCACAAGGAAAGGAGCATGAATTTCTGTTTTTTTCCTGGGGTCACCTGAGTGAGGTGGTGGGGCTGGGTATTTCCTGGAGGAGGTTTTTAGTGCCACATCTGAGTTCAGTATTATGCAGCATTAATAATCAGACAGTTGAAGAGACACTGAGATAGTTGGGAAGAGACTGGAGAGTGCATTGGGGTTTTTGAGAGAGGAGTTGGGGCAAAGAGATTTTCTTTCTCAAACCAAGTGGGTTAGATCGGTCTGTGGATCTGCCCGGGGACTGGAGACAGACCGAGGAAAGAGGCTAGTGAAAAAGGGTGGGGAAGAGGGAATAGGTGAGTATGGTCTGTCAGATAATGGCATTAGGGTAGCAAAGCCATACAGATGGGGCTGCAGCAGGAAAGGAGGGTGAGCTCTGCTGCCACCCAGTATTTGCTAAGAGCTTCTCCAGTGCACAAGGCTTTTTGTTCCCATCTGTGAAGAACATTTCTATGAATGAGACATTTCTCTGAATAAGAATAGCATCACTTGTTGTACAAATTGGGATGAAAGGAGTCCTCAAGCTTCAAGATAGGAGCTGAATGCCAGCCCTGTTTAGAGACCTCTAACACAGGTGATGTGCTGCAGGCACCATGCCCAAACCAGCTGGAGTTGGGCACTGCCAGGATGCCGAGGGGGACTGAACCGGTCACCTGCTCAGTGTGGCAGGCATCTGCTATTTTGTTGTGGGAGGCAGGGTAAGGACAGGGCCTGTCTAGCACCTTCTGGGAACTAAGGAATACCAGGTGGCTTTTCCTGCTGGAAAAGTGGTTGCCTGGGATTCCTTTACTCTGCCTTTTTTAAGTTCACAGGAGGCACTTCTAGGAGACGTAAACTCAACAGCAAATATCAGGCAGAGATCTCAAAATTGTTTCTGCCCCTCTGAGACATAGTGAAGTGCACAAAACTTCACTCTGGCTATACACAGGACTGCTTCCATGAGTATCTTCTAAAATGTCACTCTTGGGAGATTGGTGTAATGTTTGCTTTACACAGCGTTTCTAGCATTAGTTATTTTTAACTACATATCTTTGCCATGCTCAGCATGACTATTGCTTCTTTGGCGTTTGCTCTTTTTTTCTGGGATGTCATAGTCGTTTATCATATGTGAGATGGACCCCAAGTTGGCCATTAGCTATCAGTCTGCCTTCCTAGTGAGGCTGTGTGGGAACCAGTAACTTCAGGATGAAACTGAATTACCCAGGCCCTGGAAACCATTCTGAAAACATTCACCTTGTCTCAGTTCTCATGGTGAGCTCTTACGTGGTGAATGCCTGAAATTCAAAGGAAATAACGTTGTATAGTGGTTGTGATGGCACCAGTCAGACCAGAAGCTGCAGGCAGGAGGGGAAGATGCTGTCAGGGGTCTGTAACTACGTGCTCCCCAAATTGCAAGTGGTGAGGAATAGTCCCAGGTTTTCTCCTTTCATTCCCTCATCAGGCCCTGCAAGCTGGATTTTGGGCCCGTTGCCTTTCATCTGTTTTGTGCAAAAGAAGGATGCTGATACCGCTCACCATATTAGTGGTTCCTAGCCAGGAGCAAGCTCTGTGTGAACCTGAGCCCATGGAATGCCCTTTTCTCCCTTGGGAAAGTAGGCTTGAGTCACAAAAAATTTGGTGTCACTGTTCAGATGTATGCATTGACCTGCTGCTCCAAACCTGAGTGCTTCCCCACCTCCTGCAAGAGTGTTAACCACAACACAAATATCATATGTGATACTTTGCTATCAACACTATGGAAAATGTGGTGGAAAAGGAGTTTAGGTCTTTGTTAGGAAGCTGTACAGCTAGACATGGTCTTTTAAACTTTAGTCTTCTAGCTAGCTTGAAACTGAACGTTTCATTTCTCTCTGAGATACCTCCACTGGCCCCTTGAGCTCCATCCTCCTCCCACAGACACAGCTGTTTTTGTGCAGAGTGTTTTTTGTACCAAGACAGCTCCTGTGCCTGCTTTCCTCAATGGACACTGATGTGACATGCAGGGCTGAGCTGTCAGAGCTCTGGGGTGTTTTTTTCTCCACCCTGTGATGAGTTGTGACACTCCAGCATCCCAGCTCCACAGGCCATTTCTCCGTGCTTTTCTTCACGTTTCACTGTGAATGCAGCAGGCATCCAGGGGCAAAATGCAGTGGCTAGAGGTGTGCCCAAGTCAGGGGGAATTTTTGAAATGTGGCATTTTTCAGCTTTACTTGAAGAATCCATAAGGTAGCATTGCAGATTACTCCTGTTCCCTTTCTTTACGGTTCTTCTCCTGGATTTTTCCGTTACTCTAGATTGTCCCAGCCATTATCTTTTTCCCTCTGCTCCTCCTCTGTCTGGCTCAGGGGAGAATTTTGTGGGTGGATCATGGTTCTTCGGGGCAAATTTACACCCTTGGTGATGCAAATGAGGAATCAGGTTACTGGAGTTGGTAGTGCTGAGCAGCATAAATGAAGTGATCCCTGCAGGCTCATTTCCATGGAAGAAAATAAGGCTAGATGTGAGAAGGGAGTCAAAGAAGTGCAAGGACAGTGGCTTTGTTGGATCTTGTTTAACAGCCATTGCAATTATTGAAATTTCACCTGTGCCCTGTATGAGGGCCAGCTAGTACACTGGGCAGTGTGAAGGTGAGATCTGGGCCTCCAGCCAGCCTGCAGAGCAGGGAAAGCCAGGAGCCTGGGAGCAGCGACCTAGGTCCTGCTGAGCAAGAGCAGGTTGCGGAGGGGTGAAGCTGTGGGCTCCCCAGGGCTGTAGGGGGCATCTCCTTGTAGCCAACCTGGTGCAAGGAGGGCACCTGGCCCCTTTGCTCGCTGATACGTGGGCACTGACCTCTGGATGAAAATGAATCCCATAGGCTGATCCTGTTAAGATTCTCAGCAAAAGCCTCCCTGAGGTTTTTACCCTCCAATGTATTGAGGCTCAGCTCAGTCATATCTCAAATTGCCTCTCTGGCTTTAACCCTTTGGTGGTCTAGTGCTGCTTAACCTTGATGATGTGGTGGGGTTTTTCATGGGGAACACCTGGGATGTGAAGACAGCAGGCATCTTGCTGGAAGTGCTGGCTTCTGGGGAAGGAGGCTTTGCATTTCCAGTACAATGTGAGAAGGATTTCATTAATACCGCTGCAATGTGTGGTGATACCCTGGGCCTTGCACCTTCCTCTCCGGACACCTGAGCTCATACGTTGGCTTGAGAGAAAGGGTGTGAGTGGGAGGAGGCCTCTGGAGAGCTGTCTCTCCCTGGCACACCAGGTGCTGCGAGAGGCTTGTGTCCTGCTCCCGGTGCCATTTGGGATGGTGATTGTTGCCACGTGCCATGGTGTCTGTCAGCAGATGCATGCCTTCTTCTTAGCTGTCTCCTGTGCAGCAGCAGTAGCCATCAGATGCTGGTGCCCAGACCAGCGGGAGGGGACATTCTGCCACCACTTGTGGCTGTGTACCTGCTGCATCCTCTATGCAAGCCTGTCTCCTTCCCCTCCTGGTCTGGTGTCTCTGCAAGCCTCACCTGTGTGGAGCTGGGCACTCGGAGGACACAGCCGCCAGACCAGGGAAGAGGGTCAGTGTGCAGCAGTACGCTCGCACAGCTCGAGCAGCTGGCCCACAGTGCCTCCGGTCAAAAGCTATTGCTTAATTTCTGACTACAAGCTGATTATTGCAGAGCAATCACTGTGTGCCAGACACCCCAGCGGGCTGCTGGGCGTGGGGACAGGACAGGGCTGGGGCTGTGCCTGGAGATGTGGGGGTCCAGCTGTCCTGGGCAGAGGGTCTTCTGTTGGCACTGGCGAGAGGGTCCTTCCTGGGAAGTGGCCAAGCACCCCGTGCCTCCAGAGATAGCGTGCTAACACGATTGGGTAGGGGAGATGTGGGATTGTCTCTGGGGCACCATCTGAGGGGACTCAGCATGTAGGGGAGGTTTGCTTTTAGGGATGCTGCTGAGCAGTGTTTGAACAGGTGTTTGCATGGCTTCAGCCAAACGTTGATTTTGCCTAGGACTATTTCTCCCTTTGCCAGACCATTCCCAGAGTCTTTTCTAGAGTGGCTGGTGTGCACTGGCATTATTCCCCCTCGCTGTGGGGGGAAATGTTCCCAGTGGGGAAACACTGCAGTCTCACAGCAGGGACACCTGATTATAAAAGAGGCAAGGTCTGGCAGGGAACTGTCTAGATAGTCCCCAGTGATTCCATCCATGCGTCAAGGCTGGAGAAGCAGTGAGCTGCAAGCAGCATTGCATTTTGCTCTCCCCGTGAGTCACAGCTTCTACATTTCAGCTTCCTTTGGCTGCAGGCAAGGTGAGAAGGTGTTAGTGGTGCCCTGGTTAGTGGGAGGTGTGGGGAGAAGCCCAGGCTCCTGGTGAACAGCCCTGTGCAGGGAGCAGGGCAGTGGGGAGGGGGTCTTTGCTCGTGTTGTTTCAGCTTGGGCAGAGCAGGATGGGGAGAAATGGGGAGCCAGGACGTGCAGTCAGATGGGGGAGCAGGACTGACATCAGGACACCCCCAGACAGAGCAGGCTGATGGAAAGGGCAAACAGGAAAAAGGACCTTTCCGTACTCCAAAATCTGTAAATTTTAACTATAATCCAACTGGGCTCCCCACTCAGAAGTCCCAAGCAAGAACTGCTTTGAAGAAACCATCCATCTCGACCATGTTTCAGATGCTGTAGTATTGAACAAGTTAAAATGCTGGAATGTATCAGTTTTCAGCTAGCAGATGCCCTGGCAGGGAAGCCAACTGGAAAGCCTCAGAGACTACCCCGATCTCCTCACAAACAAAGCAGCATGGAATAGAATAACTTATTTTAAATATTAATGCTAATTTAACATTAATTTTGACTTTGTTGCTGGTGAGAGGTACTACTGTGACATTCCTAACAAGTTGAAATCTTAGATGCTTTAGTCTCACAGAACTGAGGTGGGAAGGACAGAGCGGATGCTTTGCTGTGCACTTCTACAGAGTGGTGGAAAATCTGTAGTTCATTTGTTGGCCCATTTTGATGATTCTCTGAATAGTATGGAAAAACTTCTGAAAAAAATCCACCACCACTGTCTTGTAGCGCTGGCTTTTTGGTTTTTCTTTTTCTCCAGGTTAAGAAAAAAGCTGTAGACATTTCAGAAGGAACAGTTAAATTTGTCGGTAGAGAATCTCAGAGAATTTTCTTCAAGTTCAGGTTTCCAGAGCAGGTAAAATCACTTGTTGGCAAACAGGCTCTCCATAAAGAACACTTTCCATAGCAGCAGGGATAACAGTAGACATACACGGATACTAGGATCCCTAAGGATCTTCCAAGACATGAACACTCAGCCTTGTACTGCTGTAATTATGTTGAAAATATTGCTGAATTTGGAAAAGTAATCTATAAATTAGATTTGTTGCTGCAGACCCACTGCCAGCTATGGGACTTGTGCTGTCTCTGCAGAAGTCAGAGCTAACTTTGGCATTTCCTTCAGTGCACCTTGGCCTGAGCTTGGATTGGGATAACTTTGAGACTTTTTGGTGCATATTTCTTGATAATGCAGGATTGTAGTGCTGTGGCCAGATATTGGGAAGGGCCGGGCCTTCTCCTCTGCACTGGTGTGCACTGCTGTACACTCGTGTGCACTGACAGGGCTCGTTACTAGTTTTGCTGGTCCGCTGTGGGGCTGCGTTGGCCAAACTTAGCACAGGTTCTCCCAGCAGCAGAGCGTGGGTATGCTCAGGTTAGGGAATGCTGATAAAATAAATCATAACCTTTTGTGGATCCTTTATGTGAATTTCATGAGATGTAGAAATATTTCTGCCCCTTGTGCCTCTGCACCTTAACTGTGCTAGAAATTCACCCAGGTATATGTAATTATGTGGAAGTATGCAGTGACAGCTTTAGAAAAGCACAGGTCCCTCTGTTTCGCAGCAGTTGAGAGGTTTTTCCAAAGCATTTAGCAGCAAGAACTGATACAGCCATACTAACACCTGTGGATGGGCAATTCCTGCATCTCTTCTGGATGCAGCAATGTCTGTTTGCCACTGTGAGTGTGTTGTGTGATCCTTTTTGTCACAGTTCCAGGAATTTTGCAGATTTGCTGATAGACCTAGTTGAAATACAACCAAACATATTTGCTGGGTTATTTCCTCAGCAGCACTGAAATACCAGGATATTACTTTGTGTCCTGGCTATGTGGAGAGTAGAAAGCCCAAGACACAGCCTCTGTCTCCCCTGAGCTTTGTTTGGGTGTGTTTATGCATGTATTTAGGGATCTTTTCTCTGTATGCTGTTTATCTCACAGGTTTTGCTGCAACTGATAAGATTTTAGAGACCTGTTGTTTAAAGCATGCATTGTAGACAAAACCATGATGATGCAGCCTTTGGGAATCAGACCCTACCTTTGCTCTTGTGAAGGATCCTAGCCTCACTCTTGTGAGGACTGAGGGCAGAACTGAGCGTAAACAGTGTACGCAGAGCGCTGAGACAGAGCTGTCTTTCAAAATAAGATGCTTCAGATTGTTCTAGCGAAAGTAATGAAAAGTCAAATTAAAACAGAAGGTGACTGCAGGGGTTTCTTTTCCATGCTCAATCAAACCAAGCCTTTGGCCTTTAAGCTTGGGGCTTTTAGAGACACTTGGACAATAACCTCTCCTCCCTCGACCCAGCTATCATGCTTTTGGGATGGCTGCTGATGACCCTTTTTTGCTTTAGCAGGGATGAATCATGCCTGTGCATATGTCGAGCTGCAAGAAACAGCAAAGGAGGGAAGTAAGGAAAGGTCTCTCTGTTGTAGGAGCACTTCCTTGCTTGGTTGGTCCTGGTCCCTTTCTGCTGGCATCCTATCTGAACCTGCCTTTCTCTTTAGTAATAGTAATAATAATACAGACAAAAAAAGCCCTGCTGCAAGTCCTGTCCTTCCTTTGGGGACAGTGTCTGGGGCAGAAGTAACGAGGTGCAATGCCTTTTCATGTGTCTGCCGTTATTCATGAGCTACAAGGGTTAAGGAGATTAGCTGTTTCAGTGGATTAGTAGGGGGCTGCAAAATCTGTTCATCTCTGCGTGGCTAGCTGTCTTGCGAATGGATGTGTTGAGCATCTAAAAATAATTCAATTATTTGTGCAAAATATCTGTCAGGCTTGTTTCCCTCAGGCAGGCGTTCTCTGCCAAAGCGCTGCTCTTGCAGCGTGAGGTCCCACCCAAAGAGAGATGGGAACAGATCCCTGCCACAGCCGTGGAGTGTCAGGCTGTCCATTCGTCCTCCTCCCAGACCAAAGATACTCTCCCCACCAATGCTGGGTGGTGGCCTTCCCCCTTTCCTCTGCATCCCTCCACACCTCAGCCACCCTCTTGCCATCTGTTCCTCAGCGCCGGTGGCTGTGGTGCCCGGGGAAGGCCACTGCAGGCAGCCCCCAGGTCTGGTGCTGCCCCAGCACTGGTGTGACTGTGGGGAGCACGGGGGGGGGGCTTTCCCCGGGGACAGGGCAGGCAAGCTGGTGAGGACAGGGTCTCCCTTTTTCTCCCCTGGCTGCTGGGGACATTTCTCAGCAGGAATAACTCTGTGCCCAGACACCCAGTATTACTCTTCTCCAGCGTTAGCACAATAAAAATCAGTGGCCCTGGGCAGTGTGAAATGAACTTTGGAGGCGTACTGAAGCCTTGGCTGTAGATTCTCCACATGTTTCAATATATGAAAAATAATAAAATTTTTATAGATCCCTGAGGCATCTCTTAGGCATGGGAGAATATTTCAGGTTTTTGTGCTGGTGTTACTTCCACTCGCATTTGTCTGCTTGAGCTAGAGGTCCCTGTGGTGTCCGGTGAGGGTTAGAGCTGTGGGGTAGCACTTGGCATGTAGAGCAGCAGCTAGGGAGAGGGGTGGGAAGGCATCAAGATCTTGGATCCTTTGCCATTTTTTCCGCTGAGCTCCTGAGTGCACTGGCAGGTCACTTACTTCGCTGTGTCTCATTTTTACTGTTTGTAAACGGGAACACGTTTCACCTCTCAGGGCTGCTGTGAAGCTTAATTAAGATTTGCAAAGTGCTTGGGTGCTGTATAAATGCCAGTCACTTTAATTAATAAAATGAAATGGCTGCGCACTCTTGGCTTCTTTGTTTACCTGGGTGTGAGCAAGCAGCAGTTAGAGCGATGATGTGCAGTACAGCCAATATTCCACAGTTAGTTTTATGAATGTTCTACTTTCCTGAAGGCACCATGGGATGCCTTACTGACCTGTTAGACTTGCCTGCTCCCAGATGGGACATCACCTTTGGAAACCAGGACGAATAATATCAAACTGAAGCTGCGAGGACTGGCTCAGCGCTGTGGGTGGTCATCTGTTCAGGGCGTGTGGGAGGAGGATGCAGCAGAAAGCACATGTGTCCATATACGTTTTAGTGTCCTGCTTTCTGATGCCCAGAAGGCAGAGCAAGCTGCCTGCATGTGCCTGGACTCAGAGGGCTTGGTGGTGTGTAATGTCAGTGGTGAACATCAGCTGCTCAGGTTGAGCACAGCCTGGCAATGGAAAATCTGTGTTGTGCAGGAGGAGAGAGAGGTCCATGGTGGTGAGACAGGGATGGGGGTGGGTAGTGAGCAGATCAAGGTCCAGGCTGCATTGGTGGGGTGTGTGCAGCCAGGCACAGCCGTGATATGCACATGCCTGCGGTGTAGCTCAGGCAGAGGCTGGGGCCAAGAGTCTCAGCTGAAAAGCAGCTCCCCGATGAAGGCTCCCGCTGAAGCTGGTTTTGGGAGGCTCTGCTGAGGCTGCTTCTAGCTTGCTCCTTCACAGCAGGTCTCACTGGCCAGCCAGTCTGGAGCACAGGGAGGTGGGGCAGCTTTCTCCAGGACCTGTGTGGTAGGTGATGCAACGAGGACCAGAGCATCCCATGGAATGGCTTTTCTTTCCCTTTCCTTAGTTTTCCCTGACCATGTTCAAGGAAGGATTTTGCCAGCTGCATCTTCTGCATCTTTATAGAAAAGTCTTATTTCACATTTATGAGAGCCAAAAATGTCTGGGAGGGAGCAGCTAGCAAGAAGCTTGTTAAGAGATTTTTTTTTTTCAGTTTTCCAGATGCCAAATGCTCCAGAGAATGCTCTCAGGTTTGTCCCTCAGTGCCTGGCCCAGATCTCCAGCAGTCACTGTGTCCAGTGCCATGCAAGCCAGGGTTGCTTCACTCTGCAGTGACCCGATGTAGTCACATGCTGGCCCAACAAGAGCAACCCACAGATCAACAGCCCTGCATTTCTGTCCACTCTAGATCCAGATCTGAGCACCCTTGCTCTGAAATAAGGAATCAAAGCATGAGATCTGCAGTCTCTTTGAGTTTCTAGTAGGTTTGGCTCTGCATCTGGAAAAATCACCATGGTTATCTCTGTGAGTGCTCTGCTGTCTGGGTGACTGAGGATAGGTTGTTCAAAGAGGAGTCCAAAATAAATGGTGATGGGGGAAGAATATGCATGAGTGCTGTCTGTTCCTGGGCAGGTATCCCAGATGAAAGTTTATGGAAGGAGCCCTCTGAAAGCCTTTTCTTGGAATTATTAATAACCCAGCTTTGCCCAAACTTGTCTGGTGTAGATGCTGGGGACAAGGCTTCCTCTTAGCTATCTTTTTTTTTTTGTTTGTGGGAATCAAATGCTGTTCCCCTTGTGAGGTTGTTGTGGTTTAACCCCAGCCAGCTAAGCCCCACTCAGCTGCTCACTCACTCCCCCAGGTGGGATGGGGGACAGAATCGGAAGGGCAGAAGTGAGGAAACTTGTAGGTTGAGATAAAGACAGTTTACCATCAGTACAGTGGTACCAAGCTGTTGTCTTTCAGCCCTTCCATCTGAGTGTAACTGCAGCATGGATGGGTCTATACCATAAAGACCTCACAGACTCCATTTTTCTCCCCTGCTGTTGGTTTCAATCCTCAGACCTTAGGTCAAATGGATGGTTTCCTGAATACACAAGTTTCCCACCATCTTGTCCAAGGCCAAGTCTGCAGAGGCCACCTGTTATGATGGATCCAGGGTCCTTCTACTTCCTGCCTCTTCCTCCCTTCCTTTCCTCTTCATCCTGGCCTCCTGGGCATCAACAGGGAGGAAAGAAGATATTCTGCCTAATGTTAACCCCACCCACCCCCGACCCAGGCTGGTCCCATCTTTCACCTATCAGTGGGTGATACTGCCACCAGAGGCACTGCAGGCTGGCACGCTGACACATCCTCTCCTGGAGGAAACAGTGTGGGCAGGCAGGAGATCCTGTGTCTCCTGGTGAGGATGATGTTTAAGCATGTAGGTATCAATGTTGGTACACTCTGTTAGCATGCGTTGCTGTGTGTATCTCCACACCTATCATTTGTACTATAAAGAAGCACTACCTCTTATGTGGAAGTCTGTACCACAGGGATGAGTAGGCGTATGTGCAGATGACTGCTTTTTATGAGCTGCCAGAGGTTCGTACGTGCAACTTGCTGGGGTGCTTGTACTTGAACACCAGCTGCATCTCTCTCTCTTTTCCACCCTAACCCTCTGGACTGGGGTTTTCTGGGTGATTTCTCAGGAGTCACCTCTGTGTTGGACTAAAACTAACCTTTGGCATCTGATTATCACACCACGGTTCAGGCTTCTAAGCAGAAATCCGTATCATCTTTCTGCCCTTGCAGAACATGAATAACTCAAATCACAGGCAGCAGCAAAGGATCGGGGCAATCATTGACTCTCACATTACTTCTTACTCATGTCTGTGTGACCCTAATGTTATATCACGGCTTAATATGTTGTCCAGAATGTAATGTGTTAGCATAGTAGCAAATACTGGAGTCACAAGATCAAATTAAAGTCCATGCCACTGACAGATTTGATTTCAGGAGTGAATTTACAGCAGGGGATGGATATGTAGGGTCAAATTCTGAGACCAATATGAATTTCAAAAGTATAATCAGGATCTTTAAAGACTGATGGCACTATTTTAATATTTTTATGTTTTATGGAGCCATTTCCACTAACAGTGATCATAATATGCTGTTCAAATTTAAGAGGGTGATCCACAGTCAGATGTAGCACAGGTAGCCCTTACGCAGGTTATCGCTTTTTGCAATCTGGATGTTAATACTAGATTAGCCGTGTAGCTTGTTTGTACACCAAGGAACAAATTTTTAACTGATTATGTTCTTTCTTTAAACATATATGTAGGCTGGGGTTCTACTTTGTGTCTCTACTGTGGTTCGCACCAGTTTAAGCCTATTGGACTTTAACCCCATTTTAATTAAACCACTACATTTCCTTGCGTGGGCAAAGTCATTACGAACAAGTACAAACTACTTGGAAGTAGTAAATGTAATTCTGTGGTGAATATTTCCGTGAATTGGTGTTATGAGACTCTCAGCACCTCCTATGCAAGATACAAAGGAGTGTGCTTCCCTGGTGACGTCTTTGTTGGTGAGAAGGTAAGTGGCCAGTAAAGAACACTGGTTGCCAGTGTGGAGAGGAGGTGAAATGACAGAAGTCCATCAGGGGAGTTAACTCCATTGAGGGGCATCCAGACCTCATAGGGGATGTCAAGAGATGTAGGCAAAGAGCCACACCACCACCATCAGTGACAGGGCAGAGTTCAGCCCACCTTCTCTCAGAAACATCCTCATTAGAGGACCAGTGATGCACAGTGGGTGAGCTGTGATGGAAATGCAGTGGAGGCCTCATTATTGCAGGACTAGCTGGTACCTTACAAAGCACATACCGAGGCCTTGGGTTTGGTCCTTCCTGGGTAGTGCTGCTCAGTCTGAAAAGAGCCGCTGCTTATGGCTGAAGTCAGAGAGGCATAAAGGCGTGGGACCTGCTCCTGGCTGTGGAACAAAGGCAGCGAGCCTTAAAGGTGATCTCAAAGGTTTTGATTAAAAGTAGCCAGAATTGGAGTGTTTAAACGAGTTCAGGCCTCTTCAGAGAGGCTGAGGCTGGAAGTTCAAGAGGCCTGGCATTGCTGGGATGATGCCGATCACAATCTGCACACTGTGAAAACAGTGTTAGTCTGCTTAGCCTTTTCACTGTCCAGGCGTGGAAATGCAAAGAGCAGTGAAAAGTTAAAAAGCTCAAGAAGCTCCTTTGAAATCTCAGGAGTAGGGTTCAGTTCAGATGCTAGCAACAGAAGTTCAGAGAGTGGCGTTTTTTTCCTTGCTATAATAACATTTTACTCCCAGGAGCACGGGCTGAGAAACGCAAAAGCCACCATTCATTCACTGACCAATTTCAGCTTCCCAGAAATGCTGCGTGACCATCCCACCTTCATCTCTCTGGAGGCTGCAGAGGGGCGCCCGCAGTGATGCTCCCGCAGGCTGCCTGCAGTCAGGACCAACTCTCTACGCACACCCTGGCCCAGCCAGTGCAGATTCGACTGGCATGTTGGCTGCATTAGAGGACCTGCCTCCTTGTGAGGCAATTTTTTTGTCAAATCTGGGGTGCCCCATCTTAGTTGCAAAACTGTAAGCAGTGAGGCCATGGGAGCAGGAGCATTTCCACGATAGGGGAGTTGCGGGTCTGCTGACTCACTATGCGTGCCAGCGGCACTGCTCTGCCATCCCTAGCACAGAGTGGGAGGGAGACAGAGCCACTGCAAAGATTGGTTGAGAGATAAGGTCACCTAGTGCCTCCGGTCACCGAATCAGAGTAGCTGGGGTTTTCATAATGTTGTTTGCCCATGCGGAGAAGAAAGAAACAAACCCCTTTACATGCTACCTGCAGATAGATCCCCTTCTTAACAGCCCTGACTTCATTTAGGTGCCTGATTTAAAACTACATGCATCAGAAAGGAGATTCAAGAATTAATTAGCTTTAAGCTGGACTGTTCCGATGTGCCAGGTGAGATTAACCCATTGCCGGTTGTGCTTGGGCACATGGGGCGTTTGGCACAGTGTCCTGGAACATCATCTGGTTCGTCAGGCATAGGTGTCCTCTCTTCCAGCAAGAGGCACATCCCACTAATCCCATGCTCGGGATCAATAACATGTTACGGTGCTTGCAGTTATTTCTCCCCAGGCTTGAGCTGTAAATGCCAGGGTGCTGTGACATCAGCTCTTCCAGGCGCAGCCTGTGCCAGGCGGTGGAGTGACTTCACCCTGGAGCAGGGGACCTCCCCGGACACGGCCCCCTTCCTCTCTAAGTGCAGGGTGCCTTCCTGCGGCTTGCTGCGGCTGACAGGACCACACAGCAGCAAGCGCCTTGGAAAAAGAAAACCACTGAACCCTACCAAGACAAAACTCTGTGCTGCATCCAGAGCCCAGAGGGAGGACGGGAGTGATAACAGAGCACACGTGGCAAGCGTTAGTCACGTTGCTTAATGAAGGGCTAGAAGGCACTCGCAGGCCCTGAATAGATGAAGGCTGCTCATGTGGATTTTCTGGCCCTGAAGTTAAAGAAACATAAGAGACCTTGTTCTTACAAGATTTCAGGTCAGGTTTTTCTATCGGAGATGCATCTATTCAAGATAACTGTGTAAGGGAGCTCTTCAAAGTGAGCTGAAAATGAAGGGGGTTGGGGAATTCCTCTTTTGCTTTTGAAAATCATCCACCAAGATGGCAACTGGGAATTTCCTTGAGCTGATGTTCTTGACATTTTTAGCTTCCCCATCATCTTCCTTTCCTCTTCCAGTCTCTCAGTTCTTGACCCTGTTCTTTCCCTGAGGTAAATACAATGCCAGGGCTAATTATCCAGGAAGGAAATACTAGCAAACGTCATAGGAAGAGTATGAGGTGAAAATCTTCTCTGAACAGTGGGCACAGCTGCCTGGTTAGAGCACCCTGCCCAACACGACGCTTATACTGCTGGCTCACGTTCTTTACAGACCATTTGACAGATGAGTTGCAATGCTCCTTGTATGTTCTGTAGTCCTCTGCCTGGCATTTTTTGTTGCTCCCTTTCCACATTTCAAATCAGCCATCAAAAGGAGCCGCAGGAGAGCCTGGTGCAGACAGGCAGGCTCAGGCTCTCTTTTAGCCCAGCTGGTCAAAAATAGTCTTGGGAAACTCTGTGAATCTTAGACAGGAGTAGAAAGAGCAGGACAGGTCACTGTTTAAAAAGTGACAGATGCTTTGCCATTGTGACAGCAGCCAGTCTGGCAACCACGTAGGGATGCTCTGCAGGCCACCAGTGCCCCACAGACCGTGGTCTAAGAGCCACTGTCTGCCATATGGATTTTTAATAACTTGGCCTTCGTGTTCTTTCAGTCACTGAAATATTTAGCATCCTTTTACCACTCTGCATTGGCCGTTCTAGTTCAAGGTCCCAGGAGTGCAAGGTTTGACTTTTCTCTCGAACAATTTTCAGCCTTCATAACAAGCAGGGTGTATTTTTTCCTTTCAGAAGAGAGGGATAGGCTGTAATTTCCTTTAACCTGCTCATGGAATTCTAGCCAGTAGTTTAATCGGTCTCAGAACAGGGGTCACCAATCCTTTTTCCCCTGTGGACACGTCATTGAATCAAGTGAGCAGGAGGGAGGCCATTCCCTGTGTTTATCCAGTAGGATAGCAGGCATTTTTAGGACTGAAGGAGATAGGTACTAATGTGTTGATTAAACAAACACATGCGGGCCAGTGCAACCAAGCTCACAGCCCAGAGACGTTACTGCTTTCATCAGCTTGAGTCTTACAGGCCATTGCATGAGTTCCAGACACAGCATCAGCTTGCACGTACTCTGCTTGTAATAGTTTTCTCACGGTATTCCCAGCATATGCTACCATTGCTGGGTCATTTCTGGTTTGTTGTGCTCTTTGGGGAATGGTTATTCCATTGGAGGGAGGAGTCTCACACTGCTTATTACTAGAACATTTAACATTTTAGCATCCTGCTTATTCATGGAATCACAGAATCACAGAGTGGCTGAGGCTGGAAGGGACCTCTGGAGGTCATTTGGTCCAAGCCCCCTGCTCAAGTAAGGCCATCTAGAGCCAGTTACCCAGACAGTTGTCCAGATGGCTTTTAACTGTCTCCAAGGATGGAGGTTCTACAACCTCTCCAGGCAACCTTGCCAGTGCTTGGTCACCCTCATAGTAAAAAATTGTTTCCTGATGTTCAGAGGGAACCTCCTGTGTTTCAGTGTGTGCCCGTTCCCTCTGCTGCTGTCACTGGGCATCACTGAAAAGAGCTTGGCTCTGTCCTCTTTGCACCCTCCCTTCAGGTATTTATATACATTGATCTCCCTGCATCTTCTCTTCTCCAGGCTGAACAGTCTCAGCTCTCTCAACCTTTCCACATAGGATTGATGTTTCAGTCCCATAATCATCCTTGTGGCCCTTTGTTGGATTCTTTCCAGTATGTCCTGCAAGGAGCAGGGAGTTGTACTTGATGATCCTTATGAGTCCCTTCCAACTTGAGATATTCTATGATTCTACGTCTGTATCTTTCTTGTGCTGGGGAGCCCAGAACTGGATGCAGTACTCTAGGTGTGGCCTCAGCAGTGCTGAGGAGAAGGGAAGGATCACCTCCTCTGACCTGCTGGCAATATGCCTCCTAATACAGTCCAGGATACCGTTGGCCTTTTTTGCCACAAGGGCACATTGCTGGGTTGTGGTCAACTTTGGGACCACCAGGACCACCAGGTCTCCTTCTGGCAAGCTGCTTTCCAGCCAGGCAGCCCCCAGCATGTACTGGTGCCTGCGGTTGTTCCTTCCCAGGTACAGTTTCAGTCTCATTCACTACATTCATCTACGCCAGGGTAAAAACATTCTGTAACAAATAAGTATCTGTCAGGTGGCCACCCTCCACCACACTGTTGTGCTCAGTAAAGGTCACAAAGCAAAGAAACAGTTGCTAATAGTCAGGCATGCCAGTGCCCAGCATCCCAGGCAAGGCTGCTGCCCAGGAGCTGTGGGAGGAGGGCGGCTCTGAATCACGCTGGCATGGCTTTGGAATTACATCCAGAGTCCTAGGCTTAGCAGATGGGGGCACAGGGCAGGTGAAGGAGGCAGTGTGTTGATCAAACTTCTGCTTTCACAGCTTTGAGCTCTATTTCCTTGGTTTTCTCAAAGCCGGTATGGCGCTTTTCCTCGGAAACCACTTAGGTACCCATCTTCCCTGTAGCTATGAGCCTCCTGAACCTGCTCTCTCTTTTTGCTTTTGTCCCTTTCCGTTTCAGTGCTGCTAACAAGGGAAGTCAACTCCAGCCTGTAGCCCTGGAGCTCTGCAGTTGGGACCACAACACAGCTCTGTGAAGAAACAATCTTATATCTAGATAGGAAATGAAAATACCAACCCACAGAGCACCCACTAAGAGTTCAAGCACAGCTCTTTGGGGTGAGGATAGGTTGCATAAACACTCCTACCACTTCTCTGAAGGCTGATTTTCACCTGATAGCCCAGGTGGGGGCTGCCCTAATTGGTACCAGCTGGGGAGAGATCAAGTGCTGCCTGCACCAGCCCTCCCTTCCCCTGCTGCAGTGATAACAGAGGCAGCTGTGATAGCATAGGCACCAGCTATCTCCTGACATTAAGGAGATCCTCCATCCAGGGCTGGTAGAGATTCTGTGTACTCTAGCAAGCAGTCTGGAGGAGCTACAGCCAAAACTGTCAGAGGTAAGAAGACTGTAAATGTGAAGAGGAAGCAGGAGCTGTGTGTCTCTGCAGTGTCTTGGGGTGTGGTTGGGGTGCAGAAGAGGATGAAGCCTGTGTTTTAGGCTTCTAATTCTGGATATGTCTGTGCTGTGAGTGCAGCTTGTAGAAGGAGACCCAAGAGTTTTAAAACAGTTGTGGTAGCTTGGAGAGCAATGCAGTCAATTCATTTTTCCTCAGATTTGTAGGTAGCTTTTAGCTTGTGAGGAGTTCCTCACTGCTGTGGCTATGTTGCTTAGCAGCCTCCAATTTAGCTGGTGATAGCAAACATGAGTAGCCTGACACCACCTATAGTTATGGCAGTGATTGCAGTACAGATGCAGCCCTCAGCATGCAAGTCTGAAAATATTGGCCAGTCTACCCATATGTAAATCTTGGTGCATATATTTATTTGTGTCAAGAACTAAATTAAATAGAAATGGATGGCTTGCCAGGGCTATAAAAATGTCAGGTCTTCACAAGAGCCCCATCTCTGCAAGAGCATTTGAAATATTGCATATATATTGGAGGGGATTAGAGCCAAATGAGAAGATACCAGACAGAGCAATAAGCTCAGCCTTGCACCTGTCTTGTTGGGGCTTGGGAGAAAAGAGACTGCAGATCCACCTTGCGACAAACAGAAGTTATTCTTAGGGAGCATGGCAGGCTCCTTGGGTGTATGTAGGAGTGGACACAACTTCACTGCATTTATGTAAGGGTTTTTTTTCTTCCCATTGAGCTTAACAGACAGGGTCTCTTTGATGATTTTGTGCTCAGCTTCTTCAGAAAATGGGGCTACATTTCTAATGTGGGGGCGGGGGGGGGGGGAAGTGAGCATGGCATACTAGCAGTAATGTGGGATCTGGTGTGAGTACTTGGGAGTGTCGTCTTTAGGGCTTCAATAATTTTCCTTTTAACAATTTAGATGTATGGTGCCCCTTTTAACCTGAGCAGTTAGGTTGAAAAACAAAACCCGAAAGGACAAAAGCACACCTTCCCCTCCTCAGTCCCTAGCCCCAGGATTGGCCTGGCTGAGGTAAGAGAACATGGTGAGAGCCAGATACTTGCACAGACCAAATCCTGTTTCTCACCCAGCCTGTAGGTTTTCTGCTGTTGCTGCTTTAGTCTTTGTCTGATACTTCCTCCTCTTCCACCACAGAGGTTATTTTTCTTTCCCTTTCACAAAACAATAGGTAACAGGGCTCTTCTGCCTATAAATGTCTTCATGTAGGGTACTAAGGCTCAGCCTAGGCATCATCTCTTAGCTACCTTATGCAGAAGATGGGGTTTTATCCAAGACATGCACTAC
This sequence comes from Falco biarmicus, assembly GCF_023638135.1. NCBI lineage: Eukaryota > Metazoa > Chordata > Aves > Falconiformes > Falconidae > Falco > Falco biarmicus. Next base: position 21,693,764 of record NC_079294.1, on the reverse strand, counting down.
AAATCTGTCACCTTTGGTACATCTGGCAGGTTGTTCTCCAGAGATGGTCAGGACTCAGATGAGAGAATCACTTACACATGAGGTGCAGACCAGAGTTGCTTGTTATGTGTGCTTTAACACAGCCTTCATCTCTAGCTTGTTCTCTAAAATCCAGGGTATGGGGAGGGGGCAAAAAAAAAAATAATGGAGCAGCGATCTTATTATCGCTCTTTCCTCTCCTGTTGTCTGATTTAAATGCAACAGCAGCCTGCAAGGAGGGTGTAATCTACTACAGACTTCACTTTGCAGCCAGCACACCAGATTGTCTGCCTATTCATAAGAAAAAATAACAAACAAAAGACTTCTTTGGGTGTACTCTTGTCTTCAAAATCTTGGCTCTCAAAAATCAAGCCAAATACAAGGCAAAGCTTGACTCCTCCTTTTCCATGTGTTATTAGTGTTTGAAGAGCAGTAAAGTAGTAGAGATACATTTGCAAGTGGTTTGAAATCATAATACGTTATCCAAGCCTTGGGCCCAGCTTTAAGTGCTCCAGACAAGAAGCAAGCTGCCTAGTTCTTAGCTGGTACGTTTAAAGACATGCCCGTGCAATAAGTACAGCTCCAGCTGTGGTAGTCCTGGCTACGCTGGGTTTCTGTCCAGGAGCCGATGTGGCCCCCCCTCAGAGGGTTTCATTCCAGCTGGCCTGGTGCAGCCATGGGGAGCTATGCACACGTCTGCTTTATGTGGCTGGAGCTTCAGCCGCTTATGTTTCTCTGGACACTCTAGTTGAAGGCATCGGATCCTGGCAGTGTTCAGGCATCCTTTTCCATCCCTAGCTGCCATCTACAGCAACCCTTGTCTAAGGGAGGGTCTTCTCCCAGCATAGGAGCTGGTGGCAAGGAGCTCTTTGGTGCCCGCTGGGCACTGCGGATGAAAGCCACAGCTCCTGCCTTTGTTCTTCCTTTGGTTCCCCTCTCATTGGCAAGCTGCAAGGGTAAACACGTGGAAGTGTCTGAGACATTAGGACATTAAGGGTCCTGTAAGAGGCCAGATTGCTAGAAATGGCTGTGGCCTTCCTGTTCACAGCAAGCCTGTAAGCTCTGCCAGCAAGCCTCATAACTGATAACAAGTAGAGGTCTAAGGGCCCATGGCTAGGTTTTATCATTCTTGACAGATCTGCTGACTTTTTGGTTTGTGAGAGCTGGGGACACAGCAGGGCTCCTGAATGGAGTAAGGAGCTGAGCTGACCCCAGTCTTCATTTGGGTTACGTGCCACATGTCCCTGCCTTGGTGTCATGCTGCTGGACACCCTCCTGCCAGCAGACAGAGAAGGTCCGTGGAAGCTAAGCTTGTCCCCTCTTGACAGCTTCATCCCCCTTACAGGCAGCTCTGCCTGCCTCTGCACTGTTGGCTGGTCCCACATTTGTCCTCCTGGGGATCCAGAATCTCACACAGGAGCTGCTGGGAGTGGAGCCAGGAAAGGTGGGAAGAGGAGGAAGATGGGACCAACGTCCTGGAAGAATGCCCTGCTAAACATCCTTAAGGAGAAATCCTGAAAAGGGACAGAACACAAAAAAACATGGAGGATGTCTGAGGCCAGGTGGCTGAGCTGCCTGAGGCAGAAACGTGCCAGAGTTCTCCACCTCACTGTGAGGTGTGAAAACAACCCCTGTGCAGGGCCTGTCAGAGTTGCTTTGGGGCCAAAAAGCCATTGCCTTATTTTGTATATATAGTAAAGCGAGATTTTGAGTTTGGGAATGACAGCGCTCAGCAGCCTGGCTGGAGCGGGGCAGGCAGGAGAGGTGTGGTGCTTTGGGATGCCCCCTCTGATGGCATCTTCTCTGCTCCCATTCTCCAGGGCAGGGCCCTGGGTTCTGCAGGTGAGTCTGATGGCTTACATGGTCCCAGTTCCTGCAGCGTGACTGCTTGTCTCCAAACATACTGTGCTTTTCTGATGTTCCTGGTTGGCTTGCCTGGGCTCTTGCTCTTTTAAAAAGACCAGGAGCACCTTCATGTTTCTTAGAAGCTATCACCTACCCTTCACTGTGAAACTGAGGTCAGTTTTTACAGGAGCTTTTCTCAGGCAGGCTCTCCTTGGTCCTGGCGAGGACTGAACAGATGTTCAAGAACAGTCTTAAGGGTTTGGCCTATTAATATTAAGTTCTACATCTTGCCATTTCCTATAAGTTAGTGTTTGTTTCACCAGGTTGTATGACCTTCTGTAGCAAGGCAGGTGATTATAGGACAAATTATCTCTCTACTGCCTTCCCTATGACTAGAGCTACAATTATGGTGGAATATATTGTTGCAGCAAATATTTTAGGTTGCATCTTAGGCTATCTGAAGGCAGAGCTGTGGTGGAGAGCTGAAGTGTTTCCAGAAGCTGATGAGGATGCTGGCTGGGTTGGTTTCTTTTAAATGAAAAGTTAGTTAGCTATTTATATTGTTGTAAACTATGATGGCCTAAGGGTATGAGAGCAGCAGAGTCTCTAGGGAGAGGAAGTATGAGCCTAGCTGATTTGTATGAGTTCCCAGGAAAAGGCAATTTGAGGCAATGCAAACCTTTTTACAGACTTAAACAGAAATCCCAAGTTTGAAACTGAGTAAGTTTTGGGCACAAATCCCTTATTCTCAGAAGCTCATACAGCAATACTAGTTGAGGTAGTAAAGCATATTACTTCTCCTTAAAAACCTTGCTTCTATTTATTTATGCATTTCAAGCGTTCTCTCCCCCATAATTTCAAAGTGTCATGAAATATTAACGCATTCATGCTTACGCTGTGCTTCAGAGGCAAAGGAGCACTTGTTCCCCTTTTACAAGCAGGGACAGAAGTGACTTTCTTGGAGCTGCAAAGGAGGACGCTGGCAGAGCAAGGCCCATGTGATGACATCTCTGTTACGGCAGTTCCTCTGATTAGGAAATGTACGTTAACCTAAGGAGCTTGAAATGGAAGAGGCCTGTGCTGTCACTCTGTGACATTCATAATTTAACTCCATGTTATGGGGAATGGTATTGAGTTGTGCTGTAATTTTAAACCGAATTTGGCCTTCATCTAAGTGAAGGTGTGGACGTGGCCAACTGCTCCGTTCCCCACCAGTGCTGAGCTACCACAGTCCAGGCGCCTCCTTTGATCGAGGATGTGCTGCACTAGCTCTTCCCTTGCACTGTCATCCATTATCCCGGAGGAGTGCATACAAAACTTTGATGTCTGCTCACTTATTTCAGAACTCAGTGGGGTAACGATTTGAGTTTTGAATTGCATCACTGTACAATGCAAAATGACCGCCCAGGCCTATTTCATGTCAAAAGTTATTTTTAATAGAGCTCTTGAGGGGAAAAGGAGAAAAATCTGGAGGACATGTGACCACTGTGGTTGAGACTGCAGTTTTCTGAGAAAGCAGGTCTGTATGGGATAAGCTGTACATCCATCACCCTTCCAAAGAGGAGACGGCACACAGACCAGAGCGAGCTCCAGAGACTGGCTTTAGTGCATCAGTATGAGCCCCAGTGCCGTAGAGGCAGGGAGTTGCCATTGACCCCTCTGTGTGCAGCCTGGGGGAGATTGATGGGGAGGCTATAGCCAAGCAGCCTTGTGACACGAGAAGCGGGAAGAAAGGAAGTGGGATACACAAACAGGCAGCATTTTCTTCCCAGCTTGATGACCACAGATGGTCAGGACCAGGGCTACTGCAATGCTGGAGACATCACTGCATTAGCGAGGTGGCAGTGGCCAGTTTTCTGCACAGATCCCTAAACTTCCCTGGTTGCTTTGGTATCTTAATTTGTGGTACCAGCTTTGGTGCTGTGTATAGTTTTAACACTTGTGACACTTCATCCTAGCAGCAGGACTATACTGCGGGGTGGGGAGATGATCTGCTATTATAGTTCGTGAAATGCTTCGTGTTGTGTTTCAGTAGGCTTGTAACAGGACATGAACCTGGTTTAGCAGGAGAGATGTAGCTGATGGGAGGTAATGTGTACAAAATCAGCTTATGTAAGGGTTCAGTGCCTCCAAGTGATGACTCTTCAGATCAACGGGAATGGCTCGTTCTGGAGAGAAGGGTACTGGGCAGATTGCTGTGGGTAGAAGGAGACCTGAATACAAAGACCTGAACCAAAAGAAACAGAAAACAGTGATTTATTTGTTTTAACATTCAAATACATGGGGTTTGATCAGGTTTGGGCACCTGGCTGGGGTGCTTTATTTCAGAGGCACCAGATTTTTGCCAGAATTTTCAATAACAAGCTGCATTTCAGAGGGCCTTGATTTATTTGTTCCCAGTACCAAATATGTAGATTTGGGTGGATGCTGGGCATTCCCTTACCCTGTGATACATTTCCATGCCTCAGTTTCTCATGACTGAAATGAAAATGTTAATAGTGAGCTTTATTTTTTGAGTTACTTTTATTATTTTGGGTCCTTTGATAGGAAGTATGTCCCGGTACAAGGTGGTGTATTACTCTGTGAAGGAAATAAGAAGAAATTCCTGAAAAAGTCTGCATTCTGGAAAAATACTGTACATTTATAATGGAAACAGAGATTTGATCTGTGAGCCCATAAGCATTTTCCAGCACAGGTACCACCCTCTGAATAGCAAATTTAACTGACTAGCAATAGGCTAGCTTTTCCAAGATACTTTCCGCATTTCACAGAAATAATCCATGAATCCCTAAAAAGCCACAAGCCACAGGACAGCCCCTGCTGATCTAATACCTAGAGCTATGTACACCAAAGTAGGATTTTGGCCTGCATGTATCCTTACTCTTCCACACAGTGCAGGATCAGTATGGAGGATAGGAGGCAATAGTCTTTGGGTTTTTATTCTTTGAGACTCAGGCTTACAATATTTTTTTTATCCCAGATTTTTCATCAACAGTGGGTTTTTTCTGTGTGTTTCCACCAACCCCCTGCACTGGCACAGAGGACGTTATCCATGAAACATAAACCAATGCCACTTCCTCCATGACCTTAGCTGTCCTCAGGTCTCCTGGCTCTGTATCTGCCAGTTCTACCACTGTATTTTGTAAACTCTGGCAGAAGCCTGTTTTTACTGAAAAAGGTTGTTTATAGTATTGGTAGACTGAAACAGGCTCCTTGATTTATCCCTATTTTAACATTTCTTCCTGTGGGTGATTGAGTTTAATTAAGGCTGACTAGTAAATATTTATTCTCATGACAGAAATAGGTCCAGGTTTGTCTGTTAAAAATGCTACACAGCTTGCCTCTTTGGCTTCAGCTAACTGAACCAAATGCTTGGCAATTTTATTAATACCAGTGAGGAAAACAACCTCAAACCCGATTGCCGCAAGCTTTTAACCATGCAGCTCTCCCCTGCCTGAGGAGCACCTCTCCCCCCAAGCATCCCTGTCCCCTGCATCCCGGGTCCCTGCCGAAGTGAAGCCCGTTGCCATGGAAGCCTCATTAAATCTGCATCTCGCCTGGCTGGGGCTGCGGCTGTATTTTTAGCCGGCAGTGGTTGCGTAAAGGCGGGGTGGGAATGGGACTGGGATGTGCCTTACATCTCGCCTTGATGGAGGCCAGCCAGGAACTACCACTGGCCAAAAGACATGTCCTGCTCAGGAAAGCTCTCGTGGGCCAGGCAGCCCTTGGCAGCCCCTGGTGCTGCTAGAGCAGAGCAGGGGGGAAGATGCAAGATGCAAAGCAGGTCTTAATGGCCAAGCAAGCTTTTGGGTGGTGGCATAGTTCTGTGCAGTGCCAGGGGGTCCAAAGAACTGGGGTCTCTTTAGGTTAGACTGAACATAACAAATCTCTCTTGACTTGAGCAAGATCTTAACACCTGGAGGGGTAGGAAGAAGCTCATCTGAGCGCAGCTGAAGAACATTGCTGTGCTCTGAGCCATGAATATTTTTGGGGAAGTGATGCCACATATAAGCACATAGCCCCCAAAAGAAGGAAATGGAGCTAGATGGTGTTATAGATGCTCAGGGTGAATCCAGTCTTGGGTGCAGTCTTGCCTAAATTAATTTTTGGAAGGACTGGATTTGAGCCTATCTCCCTGTTTGAGGAACACAAGGCACTGAAGAATCTGAAATCTGCACTTACTATTAAAAAAAAACAAAACAAAAACAACCAACCTAAAAAACACCACACATGTTCGCTCTTGGTCATTTCAAATCAGATTTGCTGGCGGTGGAAGATGAAAAAAGAGGAGGTTTTAGTGTGTCTCAGCACTGTCAGGATTTCTTGGCTTAAAATATGGCGCTGGGCCCTCTTCTCTCTCAGCACTGAATCCCAGCAGTGCTAAATGCTCCAAAACCCAGATTTTTATCCTGAATTACACATGGGCAATCTTTCAGTCTTCAGTGGGTCTCACAGATGGCCAGGAAAGCCTCGTCTAGCCTGCAAAACTGTTATTATTTGTGCTGAGGCATGAGGAGGAAAGAGTCCAGGTTGACTGTAAACTAATGATTCTTGTCTTTAATAAAAGTCATCTCTTTCTTTGGAGGCTGTGAAAATTTGATGTGGAGCAGTTGGGCTAAAATTAAATAGAGCCCAATGCTGCCATCCTGTACAGTCACCCTCCGTCAAAGCGGAGTCCTATGTGAAGCTCCAAGGGCTAGTAAGGACTGTTACTATCATGGCTTTTTAAAGAGATGGCAATATCATTAGAAGCAGGGTTTTTTTCTCCTTTTTCCACAGTCACCGATCTCCAAATGTCTGTCTCTGTAGGAGGCACCAACTGGTAAATAAACATTAAAAAAAAAAAAAACCAAAAAAACAAACACAAAACCAACAACCCAAGATTATGTCTAATTTTCTGGAAGTGGGATGTGACCTGGATCTCTGTAGGTGAGTGTGCCTGACAGAGCCAACTTTTGCAGCTGCAGGCTATCCCTGCTGTAGACCATCTCCAAGTCCTCCATGGGTTATTTCTAGCTTCAAGACTGGCTCTGCAGACCCTTCTCAACACGAGGACCAATGCCTGTGGTTTGCAGGGGCTCTCCTCTACAGCTGTAGGACCTGCAACTCATCTTCAGTCTTGCTATGAGAGTACGGCAAGTGATGCTTTGCCCAGGCAGCCTCATTGCTCCTCATCCAGTGTCACGATTATGAGTCTTGCATGGCTTAAGTGGAAGGAAGATGGGCTTTTCAGACTACTTCAGAAAGCCCTAAATGCCATCTTCTGACTCCTGCTCAGGTCCTGGCTCTGGATCAAAGACACAAGCTGGTGAGCTCCTGCTTGGTGGCACCTGCCGACCCAGGAGGGAGCATGTGGGTTGGGACCTGGAAGGCCTAGGGCACTTTTTGTGCTGGTGCAGCCTCTATGCACCGGCCATGCTGCTGCAGATGGGTCACGCAACAGAAATGGGCTGCTGTGCTGCAGTGTGGAGCCAGCACCGCACTGCTCCGGCAGCAGCCCCAAGTGCGAGGGGTGCCTCCCGGGCAGCAGGGAGGCTGTGTGGGTGCCAGGGGAGCACGGGGCGGGTGTCTCTCATTGGTGTGTTTCATTCCCAGCTGCTCCAGCTGATTGCTGCTTGTGAAGTCAAGCAAGTCTTTGATATCGGCTCTGCTTTAGTTTAGCTTCTGTAAAGCAGAGATAAGCGCAGCCTACCCACAGATACGAAGCTAGGGAGAATCTTAGACCAACGAGGCATGTTTTCAGATCCTGTTTGTGGGTATTCAGCATCAGATTGGGGGGCTTTTAGCATTTAGAGAAGTTTCTCAGCATACATCTTACTCCAGTGCCTTTCTGAGGTGGCTAAGGAAGCCGGGGGTGGGGAGTATGATGGCAGGGAGCAGAGCTAAGGACAGCATCTGAAAAATAGAATGAGCCACTGATAAACACAGACAGACATGGTGGTAAACAGACAGACAGAGCAGAAGGCTCCCGCTCCTGACAGTCTTCCCAGCATATAGCAGTTTCCTTGTAAGAGTGCTGACACTCACTGCAGGGCACATGTGAAGTGAGCTGGAAGGAAGCAGAGGCTGGAGCAGGGAGGAGCAATGCATTGCACCCAATTACATTCCAGCTGGGCAGAGAGCTGGGATGGGACCTCCTTTCAGAAAAAGTCAAAATCAGCTTGAAAAAAATCAAGTGCACCTTTTCCTTATTCTTCAGAAGCTCTTCATCTGGGGTTTCAAGTCCTAGAAAGTCTCCCAGATCCATAAAGGGAAAGACTCTTGATGGAGTCAGGGAGTTAATATTTTTTTTTAGGTGAGAGGGCTAGGAGGGTAAAGGGTGAGCTAATTAAACACAGTGCCTCCTCTGAAACCATGAGAGATTTGTTTTAGAGGTTTGCATGAGGTTTTAGCCTTCAGAGCAGTTGCGTCATGTTACTGAACTCCCAAAGATGTATTTACTGATGCTGGGTTGAAGAGTACTGCACCCACCACCAAGCTGGGTGGAAGACCAGGGCTGCAAGAATGGTTATTTTTTGTTATGGTTCTAACTAGATGGAGAGAAGTGTGTGAGACCAGCCTGCAAACCCAACATTCAGTGGGAGTTTGATAGGATATATGTTAAAGTGCATCAGGAGTGTGGCTGGGCTTTGTCAGAACAGGTCAAGGCAAACAATTGTTTGGTGGTGCTATCAGAACTTGGGAGAGGACAGCATCGTTTATTAAGGTCTGAGGTGTTGAGGGAGTTGTAATAGGACGGCTTAGACAGCGAGAAGGGGAACAAGAGTCAAAGAACATGTTGGGATGAGGGTAGGGCAAACTTTTAGCATGGGTGAAGAGGCTTGGTGCTGATTTTTGCCATGAGGTAGAGAGGGCAGGAGGAGACTCCTGTCTGTCAGCCAGGGACCCCAGGAGGAGTTCAAGCTGTCTCCGATGTGGATCGGTCAGCAAGCTTTGCTAAAAGCACTTCCCACAAAGTGGGGTCCACGTGTGAAGGCCAAAGTGTTGGAAATTATAGCAGTAAGATGGTAGAGGACCTGCCTGGGTGGTTGGGGGCTGTGCAGACTGTGGTGTGTTTGGTCTGTCTGATGGGGTCATGCCAGCATGTGGCACTTGTCCCTGTTTCTGGCTGAGCTGGGCTGTCCCGTGAGGGGACTGGCTGTGGAAAGGCAGGGGGATGTCTGGCAGCTCGGCTCTTTGGGAGTCCCGGCTCCTTGGGAGTTGAAGCCTGGTCACTGGCAGAATTCGGCGAGGCTTGAAGGTTGCCCTGCTCCTAGATTTAACCCCTCTGAAACACCCTTCTTCACTGCAAAACTGGCTGATGGCATGACTTTTGTTCAGTTTATAAATAAGGAGGTGGCCTTTTTACCGTCCAAAGCTCTGGATTCTGGAAGTACGAGCCCAGCAGGGGCTGGCTTCCTTCTGGGAACCTGCAGCTCCTCCCAAGGCATTAACTTCTGGAAGCTAGCGAATGGCCCTGTTTGATATTTTTTTTCCGGTGTGTTTTTATTTGGTAAGAAATATAATTTAAAAAGCCCCAAAGAGTGAGATGAAATGGTGTAACTGAGTGTCCTCTACCCTATTTTCAGTGCTACAGAAGAGAAGAAAATGGTGAGCCTGGTCAAATGTACAGGACCTTGGATAAAGAGGCAATGGCTCTGTGTAAATGGTTGGATACACAACTTTGATGTTGCTGTGGCAATTCCACGTGCTGTCCCTTATCTTGGTCACAAGAAGCCTGTGACTGGAGCCAAAGGACCCCAGCTCTGGCTCCAGCTCCTTTTGTTCATATATAACAATTGTATCTGCAGCATGCAGAGCGGGCTTGTTTCAGGCTGGCAGCTGCGCAGCGCTGTTTGCAGCTCATTAATTTCCTGCAGATTGCTGCCTTGCCATTCCGGTGAATGTAGCACAACTCCAGTGGCTGGGCTGAGCACTGCCCTGCTGAGCTGAAAGTGCCGTCTGCACCAGGATGGGGGAAGAACAGATCAGGGAGGGGAAAGAGGGACTTGCAAGGCTGATGTCCAGAGAGATTTGCAATGGGGAAGTTTGCTTCACTCCCTACCATCTTTGCTGTGCTTTGAGCGCTGCAGTCTGAGGATGCTGTCATGCACAGGAGCCAGGAATGAGGTCTAGGCAGGCTGGGGGGATTGAGGTGTGCCAGCTCCCATGCTGAGAATTGGGCAGACTATTCTGACCTTTCTTGGAAAGCCAAATTTCGTTGCCAGTGTAGTAAGTGTAGGACAGTGAGTCTTGGGAGAAGCCGTGTTAAGAGGAGCCCTTGGTCTCCCCCTTTGTTGTCTGTGCTGGCAAGAGCAGTGCTTGGGCAGTAGGTGTGAATCTCTGATTGCAGTTGCACATCTGGGCTGTGCCTGCGGCTGATGCCAGCCCAGAGGGATATGCATGGGGGAGATCAAGGACCTGTAATCCACCTCCTCTCCCACACAAAAGCCACAGCCTGGCTTCAGTGGCAGTAGGATCAGCAAGCTGTGGTCTCTGTGGCCATCAGCCTCCCCTCCTGTGCTGGGTGGCCCGGCCCCAGTGTGCCAGCATGCCCCTCCCTGCACTGCTGGGGAGCCTTGGGTCACTCTGTCCCCAGCTGTGGCCCCCTTTCTGCCTTCACTGTCAGTGCCAGAGAGAAAGCCACCCCAATTATGCCAGGAGCCAGCTGGGTACGGAGTCAGTATGAGCTTGTGAAGCAGCATGGCAGTAGAACTGGAGTGGAGCTCCCAGAGGGCTGCTTTTGGCACTCGGGCAGCAAAGGCTAGCATATCTCTGCTGGGATGCCATGCAACACTGCAGACTTGACTTTGGGCATCCCACATCAGAAGGTTTTTGCAAATTCATTGGGAGTTCAGAGAACTGAATTTTGAAGTCAGATGAAAGAAGCTGTGTAGAGCTCAGCTGAGCTACAGCCAGCAGTGGCTGGCATGCAGGCTTCCAGAGCTGCACCCAGAGAAGATCACGTGGGTGGTTGTCCTCTGGATGTCAGGGGTGTGGATGACCAGAGGGTGCGGGTGGTTATCAGCACTAACAGGAGTGATGAGCTGAGGCAGGGATCGGTTCTCAGCACACGCCCTGGGGCAGCAAGCTCAGGTTGATGGGGTATGTTCTCCCGAAGGAGCAGTGCCAGCCGTTTGGGTCCCTTCAGACCTGCGTGACAAAGCACTGAGCAATGCGTGGCAGGGCCACGCCACTGGGCAGCACTGGGGGCTCATTTCAGCTAACAAGCTTCAGCAATTACTGCCCTGGGAGGAATTTAAAGCCTCCCTGGGCTGGTGAGGGTTGTTTTGAATCTGGCACTTCTCATTCCTCAACTTCATCCCCCCCCCCTCAGTCCCCACCTTCTTGTCCTCGCCAGCATCTCCATGGCAACCCTGTTGCTGAAGAATAGAGAAGACATCTAAATATAGCTTCCAAATCTCCATGCCTTCAGCGAAAAGTCTAAAACCAGGGGCGACAGCTTGAAGCACTGGTCTGCTAATACCAGCCAGGGAAGAATGTCTTGCAGGTGGGATTTGGAAGCACTGTGGTGGGACGGGGGTCACTTCTAGCTGAATGCCAGTTTCATGTTTGCTCAGGACATCTCAAGGGGCTTTGAGGTAGACCAGACTACTCTCTCCTGTCCAGGACACTCCCATGCCTGCACCCTGTCAGGTTTTGGAGCCATTCTCTAGAGCAAACAAAAGCATCTCCAGTACTTCATTTGGCCATCAATATCCATGATGGGTTTTGACATCATAGGCTTTTGTTGTGGTGCGTTAGACTAAGCTGGAAGCAGAAAAATTCTGAGACCTTTAGTAAGGAATAAATTATCTTCCTTCTTTCTCCGCCTTCTACTTTTTCTGATATTTTCTACTGTGACCACAGTGAAGTTGTGGCAGAGGTTTTTGCGCCTTTTAAAAAATCCTTTCTGAGAGTAAAAGGGCATAGCATCTTCTCAGTGAAGCTGTTCCCCTGGGAGCCTACACAAGGTAGGGAGGAGAGGAATGTCCATGCCCAGGGCCCTGGCACTGCTTTGCACCTACGCCAGGCTGATAACCACCAGAACTGTCTGGTTTTATGGGCTGCCAAGTTGAATTATTACTTGTACAAGACAAGGGTTTATTGTACAGACCTCAACAAGTAGCTCCGCAGTCTGTCAAGACTTTGCTTTCCCGTGGCCCTGAAGCATCAAGTTTTGTAGGGTCAGCAAGAAAAAGCTGACCTGCTTGTGTCTGTACACACAGCTTCAGTGTTTGGAGCCAACAGTCTGCAAGGTGACGCACAGATCAGCCTAGATTTTTTATTTTTTTTTTAAGAGGAACTTAAAAAAAGAGTATAGATGAAGATATTTAACAGGAAAAAAAAAAACACCCTTTATTAAACTGAATAAAGAAAAAAAACCTGTGGAGCTGGGCTATTATGTTTGTACAACCCAATGTAAATACCAGCAGCATAGACCCAGCTGAGAGAAGGGGAGAAGGGGGGTTTAACAAACTGTGGTTTTCCCCTCTTTGCAGAAATTCTTAAAAGCAAATTGTGGCATCTTTCCTTGAAGAACCCTGCATATTGGAGCATTTGATCATGCTTGAGCAAAGTGAAATACAGATTGCTTTGGAAATCTGCTTGTCTGGCAGGGTGACTGCATTCAGGAAGCTCCCAGAGCATTTTTTGGTGCTTCCTTACCGTGGCTTTCCCAGCTCTTCAGGGCTTCTGAGTTGTGTAAGGCATTTGCCACTTATCAGCTCTGGTGCTGATCCCCATGGCTGACACATATAGATATACGTATCTCTTGTGTTGCCCTGAATAACATACCAGGTACTTAAGGATTTTTTTTTGCAAGGGGTGACAATGCTTAATGGGTTCACCTGCCTGCAACTTAGCAGCTGTGGTATCTCACTGCCAGTACGGTTATTTGCACTAGTACAAAGTAGGTGTGAAACACTGTCCTGTGAAGTTGGCAGCATTTCATGTCCCTTTGCAGGGTTGGGTGGCAGTGAGACTTGAGGTCTGAGCTGCTGTGCTGGAAGCAAGCACAAACTGAAGAGTGAAGACGACCAGAAACTCAAAGTGACCCCTTTAGTTTTGCCATCCAATATGGAGGAAGGATAAGGCTTAGGTGAATATATATTTTTTTTAAGAAAATTGATTTATTTTTACCAGATATCACTATAAATCTTCTACTGGTAACACTTTAAAAATTTCTAATACAAGTAAAGACTTCTAAAAATACAGCTTTAGTCTTGGCTATGTCCCTTTAGTTAGCATGTGCCAGCTACTAAAGCATTTTCAATAGTTCTAATTGAAACATGAGCCAATTTACTAATTAGCCAAGACTACATGGGGAATACACAAAGGGAAAATGCCTTTCTGTGTCAATATTTCCTCCTTTATCCTTTACAAAGACCTGGTGTGACGTGAACAAACTGCACCACCAGCAGCCAGGCAGAGCCCCTACGCTCCTGGCTGTCCTGAGCAGAGTCCCACGCAGTCCCGCAGAGGTGGGCATGGAGTGGCACGCAGGGTTTTTGACTGGGGTCCTTGTCTCTGCCTTGGAGTACAGCCACTTTTTGCATGGTGTCTTCCTCAGCGGATCTTCTTCTCCCTCCCTGTGGCTTGCTGTAGCAGAGGTGGATGTTTCTGGCCCCATCCCTCACAGCAATGGAGCAGAGGTTCCCTGTGTGCTGTACGCAGGGCAGGGATAGGGGCTTGCAGAAGGGCTCTAGGTGGCCTGGGCAGGTCCCAGCCCCTGCCTATGTGGAGGGGGGCAGCCGGGGCATAGGGAGCCCTCCTTGCTAGGTGAGCCAGCAGGCAGTGCCGCAGGCTTCTTTCCCCTCCCTTCCCAAGCACGTTATACCTTGGAAGTCTGGGTGGACATTACAAAGGACTTCCATGGGGAAAGATGGTCCAAAAAAACATCTCTACTGCGAAGCTTTTACAAACTAGTTGTGCAAACACCTACCTGTCAGGAATGGCTTGGTGAGAGTGGCTCTGCTGAGGCAGAGTGATAGCTGACTGCTAACAGCTGCTTTTTCAGCCTGATTTTCTGAGGTCTTTTGGTTCCCTAATGGCATAAAGGAACTTTAGCAAGGAAGAGGAGGTGCCTTGGAGAAATGCACAGCTCCCTGCAAATGAGAACTAAATCAGATGAAGCAGAGTACGTTGATACATAAATAAGTGATGCTTCCACCACTAGTTCAAGCACTCTCTGCTCTCTTCCATCACCCTCCTTATGGCTGTGTCACTGTAACATCTTCCACATTAGGAGTTCAAAGCAAGTAGGGACTGTCCCCTATCAAATCACTGCGAGAAAGAAGCATCACAGCCACAGCATGCATGTAGAAACTGAAGCACAAAAGTATCAAGTGACATGCGTGGATGCCTTCAGGCCTGCCTGGAGAAAATATATAGGCCATATAGCGATTAGCACTGCAGAGAACCCTATTTTAATGATAAAATAACTGGTTATCCCATAGGCCAGCTTGAAGACAGAAGAGAAAAAAACCAGTTTGGGGATGGGCAGACTTCTGTCTAGGATGCTTTACAACTGACTAGTCTGGTAGTGAAGCTGTTTGGGCTGTTCCCCATGTGCTTGCTACACAAAGTCGGGTGGCTCTTGCACAGCTGCTCTTCCAAGGTCTTCATGAATGACAGAGCCAGTTCCTGGAAACTGGCCCATAATGGCTTGTCTCCAGCTTCTGTACTAGCACCAGTTCTTCTGTAACTCGTACATCAGCAAGTTGCACATCAATGATCTGCTTCAAACTCTATCCTGACAGTTTGTCTATTCTGTTGGCATCTGCTTAGGTAATTGGTACCAATGTCTGCTCTGACCTTAGAGGCACCTTCAATTCTTACCTGGCTGCCAGAACAAACTGTGACCATCAGCAGTGGCTGCAGCTGGATACTTCAAAACTTGTTTCCCCCTGCTCTGTAATCCCCATGGGAGTAAAAAAAAATCTTTCATGGGCATGATCTTAAACCCAATGTGTAACCTGTCTATCTTGGTCATATTCTGGATAGGTTCCTAAAGTACCAGGGTTTCCTGTTGAAATTAAGATCACTCAGCATCTCCTTGGTGAGTTTAGTGGATCTGATTTGGGATCTAACGATTCTCCCCCTTGAACACCTCTCTTTGTCTGTGCTATGTGACAGCATAATCCTTTGCTTCAAAATGGCTCAGGTTGTCCCACTCTGGGTTACTTGATGCACAACCCCATGTGACCATGGGATGCATGGATGTGCACCCATCGCAAATCAGATGAGGATTGGGGTATATCAAGATGTGTCAAGAATGCTGTGACTTTACCCAAGGTATATGCGCTAATGATTCCCATCAATGAGTTACTAAAGATCTCCTGGTACTTCTTACTGTCCCAGAGATGTTTACCTTCCAGTCCTGGCTGCTTTCCATCCTGGCTAACAGCATCCCACCAGGGACTGTAAATCCTGCCCTTGTGCAGCCCTGCCTGTTTCAATGGTATACACTATGTGATATGTTCTGACTTACGCTGTTTTTAGAGCTGAGCCTTATTTTACATTCCAAAGTCACGCAGACACATCCTCTTAACCTTCTCGGCAATAATTCCTGCAAATGAGAGTCTGCACACAGAGAGATACTCAATATTTTCTAGCACATTAATCAAATAACCATCCAGTTGTTGCCTTGTGTGTTGGAAGTGGACGTGTTGTCAAATGAAATGATTTTATAGATTATCTTCTGTACTACCCAGATGGGGAATTTAGCAACATCATGTGCACAAAGTCCTTTAGGAGAAGATCAATGTCTATTCATTTCATCTTCTTTTGCTTACTCAAGGAAATCTCATACTTAATGTTGCTCCCCAGAGGAGCTTTCCCATCCCTAGCTTTTAAAACCAGAGATTGTTTCTAAGTGCATGTTGAAAGGAAAGCCCAGACCACCATCATCTGAGGGCTGTTGGTGGCAGCTTGCCATGACACCGAGAAAAAAGAGTGAGTGGGCAGCTATCCTGACTTCTGTATGGCCAGGTGCTCCCCAGGAATGCTGCCTTTCAGCTTGCCCTGCTGTGTCACAGCCCAAACCGAAAGCATCGTTCAGTCTGCTGAAAACACCACTGAGGCCTGAATTAAAGAACTCTTCCCACCCATGTACACCTGCAGGGAATGAGATTGGACTATGCTGTGACTTTGTGCTGGTGGTGGGGCTTGTGGTTTGCACAGTGGCTCCTTACTGCTAGGAAAGGCTTTTGGATGGTTTCTGTTGTTCTCTACTTTTGAGCTGTCTGAAGTACGTCTTGGCCACAGCCAAGCTGTCAGAGAGAAAGCGGAAGGCTGAAAAGTGTCCTCCTTTCCCTGTACGGAGTGACCAGAGGCTGGGGAGTGAAAGCTGCTCAGCTGAGCAAGGTGGGCTTCAGATCCCTCGCTTCCCATGACGGTGAGCATGCCCATTAGGGCAGCTACGCTGCCCTGCCTCCATTAATTTCAAGAAGCTGTCAGGATGTTCTTGCAGCAAAATGTTCCCAAGCCTCTTGCTCTCGCGCACTTTCTGCTTCTTGGTGTCCTCCTGTCACATCTCTCGCATTAATGTGATGTCTTCCCCGGGCAGTGTTATGCTCCAGCCCTTCTCCCCATCCATCTCCTCCTTTCTCCATGCCTCCAAGGAGGTAGCTCTCAATGCGGCTACAGGTGAGAGATGAGATCACATGGGAGCAATCTGTGTTTTTGGCCTCCAGATGATTTATGACAGCTCAGGATGCAGCTGTAGCTACAGTTGCTTTCATAGCACTGGAGAGGAGTGAGGTGCTCACAGTGGCTGGGGAGCTGCAGAGCCCGGGAAGGGGCAGCCCCCATAGCCACAGTGGGCAGGGAGGGGTGGCCTGGTGGCCCACTGCAACTGCCCTCCATCAGCACTGACCTTTCCATGGTGACAGCTAGTGGAGCAGCCAGCCAGTTGGGTGAAGGGCACTTCCCCTCAGGGGAACAAGCCCAGCCACACGTCCTCATCCTCGCAGGCTGCAGAGTGACCCGGGAGCAGGGATGCTGCTCTTCCCTCTGCCACAAAATCCCAGCAGAAGGTTAACTGCTTCGGTGATGTGGTGCCGGGACTGCGGACCCTCACCCACTTCCCCGTCCCACTGCACATTCCCTACAAACTTCTGCCGTGCTCCTTCTGCCCTTGCATGAGGAGGTCTGGCAACATGCTGGCTCTGGAGCAAGAGTAGGTGGTGGCTGTGGTTTGGCTGGAGCCTCTGTCCCACCACCCCACAGGTGGTGCGAGGGTCCCCCTGCCACACAGCCCACACCGCCGGGCTCCTGCGCGGGGTCCCCAGAGCTTTCACGGTGCGGTGGAGCCTCCGAGCACTCACTGCCTCTCGGCAAAGCTGGGGAGGTGCGGTCTGGCACCCCCTCCTCCTCTGGGATTCGGTCACATTGGGTGAGGGGTGCAGGGCCCTGCCTGTGTCCGTGTGGGGCACCTGCAGCTCGGGTCTGTGGAAGTTCTGCCCCTCACCTGTTGTTTCAGAGCTGGGTAAAAGGCCCTTTTCTCCCTGTGGCTCAGAGTGAAGGAGGAAAACATGAATTTACCAGATTGGTTGCCAGATTCAGACACTCTTTTTTGAAAAGCCACCTGAGGCTTGAGTGTGTGGTGAGGGTCCAATCTGCAACAGAGCTGAGCTGGTGTAGGAGCCCAGCAGGTTTGCTCTCTCAGTGTCCTCACCCAAAGGGACTTGCTTTTGCAAAGCCAGCATCTTACTGTGTGGCCCTCTGTGGTTCCTCACTGCATTTTCTTTGTCTTGGTTGACTTATTTTTTAAATACATTAAAAAAAGACTACTCTAAGGAAATCCCACTACTGTTGGACTACTTAGTAGGCCATATAGAACTCTCTGTACTTAGCAAAAAGCGCATGCAGTGAGTCATTATTCCTTCAGTCCAGTGTGTTGAGTATTCATCGCACTGACCAGGGGCTCGCCTGAAATCAGGCTTTCCCCACACACAGCACACTGCCAGGGAGCTCATCTGCTGGGTACGCGTCCTCACTGAATGAGCATTTCTCCGCCACTCTGGTATGTGCCCGTACCACTTGTGGGGATGGGAGAGCCACAAGAAGGAAAGAAAGAAAGAAAGAAAAGAAAAACAAGTTGCTGTATGAAAGCAAACTCAAATGGTGTGCATGCATAATATTCATTGCATAAAGTCTTAGAATAGCTATTGTCATGGTACCTAAGCTGGCCCCTGGGAAACAGGGTCTGTGTTTTTATTTCCAAATTCTTTCAGACAAGCAATATTGAGTAATTTGGAGCTCCTACAATGGAAAAACCATAAGCAATGGTAATTATGAAAGGGATTTTAAAAAGCAACCCGTGTTCAGGAAGTATTGGCTTCTTTTGAGAATCCCATCTTCTGTTTTGTTGTATATGAGCAAGGGAAAGATCACAGCTATGAATCAGCTGTAGGTTTAACTCAGCAAATTGAACAAGCTTTGTGAAGTGTCAAGGGCCCAAACAACATCTGATTCAAAAGCCAGATTCGGTCAACCTCTCCAATGAAAACATAAAATCATCGTGATGAAGATGAATTCTTAGCAGAGCACCAACATTTACACCAGAGAGGTATCATTTAAAATTCTACATCCTTCAGGCTGGATTAGCAGAGGTAGAAAGGGTCTAGCGGAGGGAAAGGAGGCTTGCTGGCATTAGTGCAGGGTATGGGTAGGGCAAGCACTGGCAAAAATAAAGCTGATTTATCTTAGAAAGAAGAATTAGAGGTGATTTTTCTTGCATATTCCTGCACTGATGGATATAGCAGAGGTTGTCCAAACTCTTTCCTCTATCCTGCACGCCTTCATTTGAAAGATGAGGTTTGGGACTGAGACCAAAACAAGAGCCAGCACAAGGAATGGGATTTCCACAGTCAGAGTGCAGGTGCAGTTATGACTTGAGGGTCAAATTATAGATAGCTGAATAATTTTGTGGTTGTTAATGATACCAGCAGGAATGCAAGCTGCAGCACTGACAATTGATCAACTCTTCTATTCTCTGTTGTGAAATGGTGATTTTCAGGGGGCTAATGGTAGTGACGGCATGCCCAGCATGCAGGGCTGGATTGCTCATTCTCTGAAGTGCTGTAGGATCAAAGATACCGGGTATATTTAATGCCAAGGGCTACCAGCTGAGGCACATAGGGATTTGAAGTTTAGGGTTAGTTTTCCAGACTCTTATGATTGCCAGTCCTGCTTTCCTCCTCCTTTCCATCCCCAGCCAAGGCTGGTTGTGCACAAAATGCACCAGGGGCTGATCTGAATGTTGAGGATGGGTAGGGAGCGTGGGGAGGTCATAGCCACAGGGCCACGTGTGGGTACAGAGCTGTGGGAAGCAGGGCGTCATTCAGCGGCAGGAGGAGCAGCAGGCCTGGTGGCTCTCAGGGGGCAGTTGCTTTAGGGTAAGGGAAATGCTTTGTATATGAAACTGACATTTTGTTTAAAAAATGCACTTCCAGGTTGGGGTTGGGGCCAACTGGAAGTCCAGGAGCGCCGAGAGGGCAAGCACATGCCCATTTAGGCTTTTGACGCTGCTCCCATAACATCCTCTTAGGCAAGCTCAGGAATCGTGGGTTAGGTGAGTGGCCAGTGAGGTGGATTGAGAACTGGACGGATGGCAGAGCTCAGAAGGTTGTCGTCCATGGCACAGACTCTAGCTGGAGGCCTGTAGCTAGTGGTGTTCCCCTGGGGTCAGTGCTGGGTCCAGTCCTGTTCAACTCACTCATCAGTGACTGGGCATGTGAAGGCACGGAGTCTACCCTCAGCCAGTTTGCTGATGGCACCAACCCGGGAGGAGCGGCCGATACCCCAGCAGGCTGCGCTGCCATCCAGCCAGAGCTGGGCAGGCTGGAGAGCTGGGCAGAGAGGGACCTCACCAAGTTCAGCGAAGGCCAGTGCAGGGTCCTGCACCTGGGGAGGAACAACCCCCCACACCAGTACAGGCTGGGGGTGACCTGCTGGGAGGCAGCTCTGCGGAGAAGGACCTGGGAGTTCGGGTGGGCAGCAAGTTGCCCACGAGCCAGCAGTGTGCCCTGTGGCCAAGATGGCCAGTGGGACCCTGGGGGGCATTAGGGGCAGCGTGGCCAGCAGGTTGAGGGAGGTGATCCTGCCCCGCTGCTCTGCTCTGGGGAGGCCACATCTGGAGTGCTGGGCCCAGTGCTGGGCTCCCAGTTCAAGAGAGACAGGGAACTGCTGGGGAGGGTCCAGCGGAGGGCTATGAAGACGATGAGGGGAGTGAAGCATCTCCCTGATGAGGGAAGGCTGAGGGAGCTGGGCCTGTGTGGCCTGGAGAAGAGAAAACAGAGGGGATCTTATCAGTTGCTACAAATAGCTTAAGGATGAGTGCCAAGAGGATGGGGCCAGGCTCTTTCCAGTGGTGCCCAGCAACAGGACAAGGGGCAACAGGCACAAATCGCAACACAGAAGTTCCTCCTCAATATGAGGAAGAAATTCTTTACTTTGAGGGTGACAGAGCACTGGGACAGGCTGCCCAGAGAGGCTGTGGGGTCTCCTGCTCTGGAGACATTCAGAACCCGCCTGGACACAATCCTGTGCAACCTGCTGTAGGTGAACCTGCTTTAGTAGGGAGGTTGGACTAGATGATCTCCAGAGGTCCCTTCTGACCCTCACTATTCCGTGATTTAGAGTGGTTGCATTTATACAAGCAGGTGATTATATGTTCTCATCAGTGCACGTGCAGACAATGTTACATTTAAGAGGGTGTGAGATCAACCTGGAATAAAAGCACTAATCCCTTCCATCACAGGCAAGGGATGAGACTGCACGAAGCCTTTCAGCCACCAGCAAAGTGAGGGGAGCGCCAGGGCATTTTCAGCTCACAACAGCTGAAGGAGGCTGGAAGGAGGCGGCAGGTTGGCAGAGCCTGCGACTCATTTCCCTTGTTCTCTTTGTGCATGAAAGCCAAGGGACGGTGACCTCTGCATAAGGCATGTATTTGCTGTAAAAGGAACCATAGCGTAGTGAGCTCTGCTCTCCTTTTCCTACAGGATGCTTCAAGAACTCGTAAGAAATTTGCTGAAGGAGAGATGTAGGATGTGCTGCCCAGCTGCTCCAGCAGCCAGCACCTCTCAGAGCAGGCTCGTGAAGCTGCATCACCTAGGGTTTCCTCTGGTGTGAATTATTTTAGAGCTGCAGGCTGTGGGTTTCCCCACAGCCCACGCAGCTGGTGGCTGTCTGCCTGGCAGGCGACCGTTGCCAGCAGGGAGGCAGCAGCGTGATGCCTGTGGGGTGTCTGTGCTTGTGCGTCTGCTTCTGCACGTGTGCGTGTGTGTGTGTGTGCCCTGGGTAGCAGGGTGAGGGAAACCTGCTTCTCCGCTGGCCATCAGACCTTACTGCCCACACACTGAGCCACGAGCCACTGGGCTGGCAGCTCCTGAGCCCCTTGCCAGTTTGTGGGGGGATCAGAGCTCTTTTTGTCAAACTTTGCTTTGCACAGCATGGCCTGCCATCATGCCTTGGGTTAAACAGAAAACTGGCCAGTGTCATTTGCAGGAGTGGGGCATTAGCCTTTCTTGAAAGGGCCACGTTGAGCTCGTTCAGTGGGTGAGAAAACTTTGACTCTCTAATGTACCCATTCAGCTCTTTCCTTCCTCCACTTTTGCTTCTCTGTTCCCTTCTCCCCTTTATGACCCTTATTATTTTTCCGTCCACAGCAAAACAGTTCACATCAAGGTAATTGATGATGAGGAGTATGAAAAAAACAAGAATTTCTTCATTGAGCTGATGAGCCCCCGCATGGTGGATATGAGTTTACAGAAAGGTGTAGTACTAGCCCTGCAGACTAACATTAACGTTCTTCTTTCCTCTTCTCTTCCAACTCCTTCCTCCTCTTCTCCTCCTCTTCCTCTGATGTCTTTCTGTCTCCAACTGCTATGCCCTAAACACTGCTGTGCGCACACACCGTGTCACATGGTACCCATGGGGTGGCATGGGGAGTGACGCTGGGGCCGGGGAGAAGCGAAGTGGTGAGGGGGGCAGAGAGAGTAGGATGGAGGGCAGTCCTACTTGTCCGTATTTCTGTGGTGGCTTGAGAGGGACCTTCTGCCATTGACACTGGAGGGTCCAAGCAAATTTTCTATTGTCAGCAGGAAGATGCTGGCTAGAAACACATCCAGCGTCTCAGGAGATCATCACCCAGCCCCGGTACTATGGGTTGTCCCAGTCAAACCTGTGTTAGAAAAAGACAGGAATCAATGCCTGTCAGAGAAGCAGTTCTGATAACCCCTGAGAAGGACTCGGCAAAGGCTCTGCAGCCCCCAGTCCAGTTGCTGCGGAGCAGCTCTGGGAGCAGGAGATGAGGGCAGGGAGGAGCTGAGGCCCCACTTTGGTTCACCTGAAGGCTCCCAGCAGCTGTGTGCATTGCAGGGATGCTGGAGGGAGTTGGGTGAGCTGACAGAGCTGTAGCCCGCTGTCAGAGACCCATCTCACCCCACTGGGGAGTGTGTCTGTGAGCACCCCTCTCTCTGTTTTCTCCTGAGGCTCCCAGCCCAGAGCCCCTGCAGATTTATTATTAATTGTGAAGGTAGCAGAAACAATTGATCTTCCAGCTAAAACACAGTGGGTATCCCAGGGTAGTCCCTGCTGATTTCCAGGCAGCCGATACCCTTTCCATTACCATCTGACACTGAAAAAAATGCGCTGCAGAAGTTGCCTTCCACTAATCATCAGCAAGGTCCTCCTCCCTCTTTCCCTCCCTCCTCACCCCCTTGCCAGCCCCCTCTCCTCTTAACACCCTCCCGCTCCCCAAGGAGCAGCTGTGATGGATGTCCCGTGTTGAACAGGCAGGCCGACGTGCACCACCCCACCGGGGAAGGGGCTGTGTGCCAGGAGCCCATGCCACCGCTGCCGCTGCTGCTGCCGCCTCGCCTCCAGCCAGCTGACCTGCTGTACACAGTTGTCTCTTTTGTTGTCCCTACAGGAAGACCGTAAGGGTTAAGATAGTAGATGAGGAGGAATACGAAAGGCAGGAGAATTTCTTCATTGCCCTTGGTGAACCGAAATGGATGGAACGAGGAATATCAGGTGTGAGATCCTTTATGAAAAACATGAAAAAAAAAAAAAGAAAAAAAATCAGAATCAAGTCTCCAAACCCCAAATCCAGAAAATATAACCCTCTTTCTCCTCCTTCCCCTCCCTCCTTTTCTCCTCCTCCTGTAGATGGATCGACTTTTACTCTCTGCCCTCCTCGCTCTCACCCCGTTTCGGTGTCATCTCTGCCTTTTAGAGCTCAGCTTACTTCTGATCCTCCTTTTGTGCAATGCTTGAGCCTCAGAGGCTGTATTATTTTGAATGGGTTTCCTTGTCTTGATCTATTTTTTGTTCTGAGCACACCTTTGCTATTCTCCCCTCTCCTGCTCCTTTGCCAGGACCTTAGGGAATGTGAAAGGCAAGAGAAGGGCATAATGCATGGCTGCCCCCTTGGATCTCCCCATATGCGCCCCTCCCCCCTCATCTTTCCCTCTGTTGTTGTCTGCCAGTGGCATTGCCTTAGTGCTCTTGGGTGCCTGTGAGGTGTGATGAAAAGCCCATGGGAGAAGAAGGAAAGTGCGAGGTTTCTCATTTTGCTTTGTTTTGTAAAAAAATGGTTCTCCCTGTCTGTCATCTGAAAACCTCCTTAGTGTGTCACAATCAATTAAAGTCTGTCATGCAGAGGGTGTGGAGCTCTGCTAAGGTCCTACTTCATCAGCAGTGAGACCCAGAATCTCGCAGCAGAGCAGGATTATAGTGGGAATAAACCTTGACTTACAGTTGTGCCTTGCCTACAAGTATCATTGTCCTTGTCCTATACCTGTTAGACCTCTTTCTCACTGAGCCAGTCTTGCCATTGGCTTCACCAGCTTTGAGGTGGCCCAGGAGAGCCAAGCTTTAAACAGAAGCACTTTACACAAGGGAATTCAAATCCGGCTTCCGAGTGTCTGAGATGGAGTAGAAAAAGATGTGTGTGCCCATTGGCTTTTTTCTGCTCCCATGTGCTGCTACAGGTGATGGGAACACCTGGCAGTTGCTGGTGCATTGCACAGCTTTCCCTTGCTGAAAACGCCTCCCATCTCTTATTTTGCCAGCGGAGCAGCTGCCTTCTGGCCAGTTTGAGCTCCCCATGCACAGCTCAGCAGGGCATTTGGTATAGACACAGCTTGCATAGTATGACGATGTCATATAGCATCCGTGGATTTGTAAAACGTAAACCCAAAACAGATTTGTAGTTTCAGGTTGCTAGACCACCTCCAGCAGCCCATAGGCAGTGAGGGACATTAGATTTCTGTGTGTTGAGCACAGGCCCTTGGGTTTCACCAGGTCCAACTGCCCTTGAGTGGAAGCAGTGACCAACCTGCCCTATCCCGTGGGGGTATGTCTCAGCAGTTAATTGCCCTCCAGGGTAAAGGCATGAGCATGGCTTCTAGGTAGAAGTCACCTGGCCTCAGCTTGTAGCCACCAGTTGTTTTCCTACTGTTCTCTATCAGATGAAAGGACTATATAGCGTGCCACAGCTTCTGTGTGGGTACCTGCTCATATACCCATAGTACACTCAGATTTCTTCTTGGGAGTTTAAGGAGATTAAGCCCTTTGTGTCAGCAAAGCGTTCAGCCCTAGTTCAAAGTCTTCAGCCCTAGCATCACCGTAGGGTCTCCCCTCCTACTCATGGGGCTCCCACCTCCATCTCAGCAGGTACAGGAGGAAAATCACCTGTCTCTGGCTCTGTCCTGCTTAGGACTTGGCAACTTGGAGCATCACACTGCAGTTTCTGCTCAGTTGTCTGCTCTCTGTGAGCCCTGCATCCTTTTCTAAACCAGTGACCTTCAGTGAGATACAGAGTCAGGATTGAGCTGGTTTTTGTTAAGTTCTGCATTTCTTTTTCCTGTATAGGCCATGTTGCATCTGGCTGAGTAAAAACACATATTTGAAAAAAATCCAAATAGGCCCTAAGGTGGTTCAGTTGTAAAATGTCCTCATTATCGTTAGGGCTGCGATGCCAGTTTGCTGTACTGTGCGTGTCTCATTTACTCCAGCATCAGTTGGAGTCAGTGGGACTGTCTGATTTGCAACAGGCAGAGAGGAGATAAAAGCCAGGCTAAATGATCTGCAGCACAGAGCCTGCAGACCAGCCACTTCCCTCACCAGAGGTGAGGGCACACCCTCGGACAGACTCTGTTTACCTGGAGGAAGTAAAGGACCATGCCAAAGAGGAGACAGGGAGCCCTGGTTGGCCTCGTTAGAGAAAAGTCAGAGTGAGAACACCATAGTTTCAAAGTCTAAGAGACTGGAGAATAAAATACATTTGTAAATGTTGCTGGCACAAGGTGGCACAGTTGCTACACTAATTCCAGGGCATCTGGAAAGATCCCCAGCTCCATAGTGCTGCACGCTGACATCTCCATCGAGTGTACCTTGTGCCTGCGATGAAGAATAAGGAGCTATGCAAACCTTTCCCATGCAGGGCGTCAGGAATGATTGACAGCAGATGCTGTCACCAGCAGCTTCACGGGGCACACACAAGAGCTGGCTCTTGGTGGAGGAGGTGTCCCAGGACACGCATGGGCTCGCATGTGCTCAGGAGGCACAAAACACAGTGTCGGGAAGGGATGCTCACAGTGACTCCCACACGTGTTCCTGCCATCATCACACTGTCTCAGGGGCAGAGTTTGGATAGCTTATTTATTGCAAAGCACATGCATGACTGATAGAGCCCCACAGGCTGCAATGTCATTGCAGCCACCTTGGTGCAGACGGCCCCCGCAGCGCTGCACGGATGCTGCCATCGCCACCCCCACCCCCCCCCCCCCAGCAAATCCCAAAGCACAGCCCCCTAGCTGGGACTCTACCTTGGTTGTGCTGCGGTGACGAATGGGCCCCCATGCGACTCATACAGCGAGGGCAAAGCACAGCTCCTGCCTCTCCTGGGAGGTTCAGGACGGGTTGCTTTTGATGAAGAGTCTCTCTGGGCTTCGGCTGCCCACGCGTTTGTTTCCAGCACTGCAAAAGATGTAATTTTCTTGGCGATGTGTCCTTGTTTTGTTGTTACTCCCCACTTAGCTGTGTCACACTGAGCCTGTGCCTAGGGAGCTGTAGGAGTATTCTCAGGGTGTTCTCAGACAGCTCTTGGTAGTGGGTGGTGTCTTCAAAGCATCTCTTCTGGCCCCACTGGGAGCAGGGCAGTGTTGGGCGCCTCAGCTGACTGGCAGTCGTGTTTGGAAGTTATCAGCGGTCTGGGTTGCACAGAGACAGCCAGTCCATGGCAGTCGTGCCGGCACTACCATAAGCTACGTGCCAAGGGCCGGCGCTCGCCGCAGGGCCTCCCCACACAGAGGGTAGCTGCTAGCTTGCTTTAAGGGTACAAGCTAGGTAGCAGTGATGAAATCAGTGATGATGTGTGGTGCCCTGAAGGGAAGGCAGAGCTGGTGGGATCAGATCAGGGATGAGTAGATGTGTGCTTCTCAAACCAGCTTGGGGCAGAGCTTGGACTGTTTGTTTTGGTGTGCAGAACTTGGTGCTATTCACGTCCACTGTGCTGTCCCTGGGGGTACCCACACTGCTGCTGGATGCGGTGGCAGTGATTTCTGGTGGAGGGTGGAGGAGGATAGCAGGCGGGAGCAGCATTTGCTACTGTACGGTCGATTTGCATTACTGGCTGTGCTGTCCTGTACGTGCCAATACAAAGCAGTTACCTCCACTCAAGGGAACATCTCCTTGGCCCTGATCAGAGCTGTGGGGTAGGGGGTTGTATCTTCTCTGTGAGGGTCAGAGCCTAGCAGGAAATATATGCTATCGCTTTTGCTGCTTGCGCTTGCTAGCACCTTACTGGGGGAAAAAAACCCATCTCTACTCAGAGGTACCTGTGGTAGTCCAAATACAAATTCCTGTCTTCAGGTTGCTTAGGGCTTGCATAATGCATAACAGCCACAGATACAGTCTTTTGACTGAAACATTTTGCATCATCTGCAGATGATGCTCCTCACTGTTCACCCCCAATTATATCAGTACCACGCTGCTTTGAGCCTTGGGGTGCTTAGTTGTTAACCCTCACCATAAGGAGAGCTGACCACTTACTCCTGGTAATATAAATGCTACATCTACAATACCAGACTTTGTCTTGCAGCTCATTTATTCTTTTTCACCAATTGCTTTCTGCAGCTGGAGTTTTTCAAAGCTTTTCTGATGATCCAAACAAATTACATCAAGTAGTTTTACTTCAGCAGCTCTTTTTGTTGATGTGCCCCAATAATTCAAATAGATGAGAATAGATCTGAGATGGGTATCTTGCCAGCCCAGTCTGTGGTGAAGACCAGTACTGACTTAGTAGTGGATATCAGATGCAAAGAGCTCTGGCAAAGATGGTGCTTGCTGCAAGCTTCTTTTATCAAAGTGAGTAAAAAGGAATCAAAGAGAGATAAATTCTTTGCTTGGCAAAGGCAGTAAATGTTGCTTTTCTCTATCCTCCCGGGCATCTCCCAGGTTTCCTAATTTTTTTTTATCTTCTCCATCTCTAAAAAATTAGTCTCTGAATCTTTCTTGTCTCACCTTTCCTCCATATGTGCACTCACATAAACTGAATCCCTGTCTACTGAGCGCTGGAGGGCTTTGAAACTTCCCAGCACCCTGAGCCACCTTTCTGGCCATCCTTTTTTCAGCACTTTTTTAAAGTGTTCCTGCAGTGAAACAAGTATTTTCCTTTACGACAAGATGCTGTCTGTTGGTTTGACTCTTGCTCTCATGGCAGCTCGGGTGTCCTGTCAGCTCACAACTGAAACAAGGATTTTGCTGCTGTCAGCCCAGCAGGATTTTTGAGAAATACTTTCTTCACACATCAGCTTTCA
Organism: Falco biarmicus; assembly: GCF_023638135.1. Taxonomy (NCBI): domain Eukaryota; kingdom Metazoa; phylum Chordata; class Aves; order Falconiformes; family Falconidae; genus Falco; species Falco biarmicus. The sequence goes on along the minus strand of NC_079294.1, from coordinate 21,666,090 downwards.
CACTTTTTCCGCAGTTCTGGCTTACAGGGGAAAAACTTGCTTTGCTTTCCCTGGATAAAGTCAGTCTTCTGCTTAAATGGTGGTTAACCCTAGTGTTGATGGAGCCCGAATGACAAGCGAGGCTGCTTTGAAAGATTTGTTGATTGCAGATAATAATAAAAATAGCATTTTGGAAATTATGTTTCTTGAGGGTAATTGGGAGTCTGCTTGTGTGAATTAAGCTCATGGCACAGCAGTGGAAGATTCAACCTCAGGGCTGGTACATCAAGGCTATGTCTTGAGGGTTACATTTTGTAAAAGGGATTGATATCCTTCATGCAAAATTTTGCTTCAGAAAGCATGTCTCTCACAAGATATGGCTTCACTGGAAATGGGAGCACAGATGGCTGGTGAGCACTACTAAGCAGCTTGCTGTCATGACCTGGCTTGGGAAGATTTGGTCTGAAGTCCTCTCAGCCCTTCCAGCACAGAGTCAACTGGTGTGGACAAATCTCATAACACATCTTTTAATCAAGTGTCAGCACCCCTGCCAGGAAAGCTTCGTGCCTCAGAGGGAGGATGTGGCTGGGAGTTGCAGAGTAAGGATTAAACTGTGAGTGAAGGAGGATTCCTAGCTTCGATTGATCCAGCAAGTTATCTGTGTCAAAATATTGACGAAATGATGTGACTTGATACAGAGGTCTGTGCCTGTATAAGATAAGCTGCATCAATGTGCACCCCACACGTGCTGGGGTTTTCTGAAGTGTGGGCAGATGCTAAGAAACTCCTCCTTCCATCAGCTACGGATGGGAATAGGAAAGAAATGTTAGATTGCTGTTACCTTCTTCCACAAAGGTGTAATAATTTGCTTGCAGCTCTGTGATTAAGCTGAACGCTGCTGGTTCTCCTGATGGAGAGGAATCTCCTGGAGTCTGCAAGAGCTTTGCTATTGACTTCAATAATAACAGCATTCAGGTTAATGCTTCAAAATCTCTGCCTTCTTTAGCCTATAAAAAAATCATGTTTATAGCTCTTCACAGTCCATTAGGGAAGCAGTTTGCTTACCTCGGTGAGTAAATTTGGAGACAGAGCCTGTGGACAGTTACATCTGGAAGATGGGGGATCCTTACCTCTTTTGAGAGCGGAGCCTGTGGTTTGCCTGGTCACTGAGCTCCTTCGGGTGCGCATGGGGTGCAGGCAATGTGTTCTCTTGCTTTGGCTGCCTGTGGCTGCCCTGCTGTGTGACTGAGGGTCTCCTCAAAATCCAGCCTTCTCTCCCTCATTTCAGCTCACCCTCTAAGTCCCAGGCCCTTAACAAGGGTTCTTTCACCTGCGCAGTGACTTCCTGGAGCCTTTAGGGATATTGATTAGGAAAGATCTGTGTTAATGAAGAATGAGTCCAGAATAAAGCATGCAGCGTGGTCAGATCTCTCTGTGAGGCAGACAGCAGAAAAAGGTATTGCACCATTTAGAAAAAGACTGGGACACACGTCTAGCACATCAGGTTGCTGTAAGCTGCAGGACTGCTCAATTGCAGGTCTGCTCCCATCCTGAGCCTGGTTCCTCCTTAACCTTCTTTGGCTTCGGTACAGTTAAAGCAAGAAGGAATTCAATTCCTGATTGTAACCCACAAGAACATGTATGTCACAGCACAATTTTTAGCAGCTAAATTCAGGTCCGAGTTGTCCAGTGGCAGGGGAAGTGAGTTCATGCACACAGCTTTGACTTTGCCAGTAAAAACCAAGCCTGCAAGGCAGAGAAATCCCAGTAAAGTAGGAGCTGGGATCCAGAGCTGAAGGCCTTGGATCTTCTGAGACAGTCAGGGTCACCTACCTTGTCTGTGGGCATGCGTGCTTGTCTGCATTCACGCCATGCAAGCGTTAGGTAAGGGATACTTGGGACTGCTATTTTGGATTTGACCGTGGAGCTAATTTTAGCAGCTCCCGGTAAGAATACACGTGTCAGGCCTGTGAGACTACCTGAGATGCCAACAGCAATGAGGTGGCCTGGCTTGGCCCCACAAGGAGCATGACAGGCAGAGCAGGAGAGTGCAGGACAGGGAGAGGTGCCCTAGGGAGGGATGGAGGGATGCAGCCCAGGCGGGAAAGCAGAGGGAGGCTTGTGGGATGGGAACAGTACAGGGGCCATCAACAAGGCTGGTACAGGTACAGCATCCCCAGACGGACTGTCAGGAAACATTACAGGTCAGGTCTAAGGGCACATCAGCAGATGCGTGTGCAGGAAGGAAGCTTTAGTCCGTGAAATCACTTTCTTGCTTGCATGCACAGCATTCACTCGGAAATATAAAGATAAAATAATCCCTTGGCTTTCTGCATGCTGTATTCTTGATGTTTCATTCATAGCTTTATAGGCTTCTTCAAATATTCATGTGTCATACCATAAGTGAAAGGGAGAAAAATAGTTCTTTTGCTCAGAAGAAAATGGGGAAAAAAATAAACTCAAATCCCAGAGCACTAGAATAACAGTTTTAAAAAACATGAGGAACCAATGATTTTTTTTTTTTTAATAACCACAGTAGCTTAGGGGCCCAGTAATTTTTCATTATATTAAAAAGGAACACTGAATCAACCCATTGTACTAATGCTTGTAATTGCAAAAGGCAAATTAAATTTCCCCACATTGTCTGGAGAACCAGAAGACCATGGAATAGTAAGGACGCCACAGGGTAGCATGGAGCTGCAGCAGGACAGAGCTACAAGGAGACTCAAGACTACAAGGGGCAGTGACAAGCCTGTTGGAGACCTCCAGGCAGAGCTCTGCAGAGGATGGGAGGTGCTTTGAGCAGAGCAAACATCCCATTGCTTCTCGTGGCTCTGGGGCATTGTACATGCTGCCAAACATATTCATGAATGCTTCCCCCAAAGGTTTTTGACTCTCAAAAGGAATTGACCCTGAAACACAAGGGATGCTCAGCAAGGAGCCTCTTCATTGACCTTTCCCTGTTCTCTGCACATCTACCTGCCCCCACAGACAAGGGAGACCTCCTGGAGTGCCCATGGTGTTTCCAGCGGGGGAGATGGATAGGTGGATGAAGATCTTGACTGGGCCAATGCCTCTCCACAAGCTGTCGGGAAAGCTGTGCCCATGGGTGCTGCCTGATGGAATAGGGAAGTGACTGAGAGCCAGGACTCAGGACTACTTTCCCTGAGTCTGCCACTGATGTGCTTTGCGACCTTTGACAAATTACTTAGGAAATCACTTTCAATTAGGTGCACCTGTGTAAGTGTCTGCTTTTCAGAGGCCTGAACCGAGTAAGTCCCCAGCATGCTGCCACCGAGTGCGGCCGTGCTAGAACTTCGGTATGAAGTGGAGTTAATGGCAGCCAAGTGGCGATGTGAGTTCATTCAGGGCGCGATAGGCTGCTGTTAACCTCCACCCTCCGTCAGACTTTCACACTGGCCATATGGGACTGTTAAAGGGTGAGAGAGTCTTGCTGATCACTCCTTGGGTCTCCAGTCAGCAAATCAGCTTATGGATGGGAATCAGGGAGCACCCAGGCGGGTCCGGGTAAATTAGCGCTTTTGGACTTCAGCCCACTTCTGAGTTTGCAAAATGTTCCCTTTAGCCTCTCTGTGCTTGCTTCACCATCTGTCAAATGGGGCTGTTAATACTGACTCAGTCTTTGTACAGAGTTTTAAGCTTCTGATGCTAAAAGTGCATAATAATAACTATTAGTAATTACAATACTGTCATCGGATGCAACCATGTCTTCAGGGACCTGTTTGCTGTTTGAAGGATAGGTAGAAGTCAGAATTCTGACAAAGTTAAGGCACAGAGCTGGTGCTTGGCCCCACTCAAAGAGGGTTTGGTATTTTTTTGCTATACGGACTTCCCTGTAGTTAGTTGAAAACTTAGATGCAGGCTGTGGCTTTCGACAGGTAACACCTAGGAGGGATCCAGCAAGGTGATCCTTTGAGACAGCTCTGGAGAATGGGGAAATTAAGGCAGGGGAGGGCCAGGAGGTCACTCCCCAAGGCAGCAAGAGGACTGGCCCGTGCCTGTATGGAAAGTCAGGATAAGGTTGTCCCTTCCAAGGACCTTCACCCTCTTCTCCTGCCTTCCTCCCACCTCTAATCTCACAGGACCACGCAGTCGCATTTCCTGGGAGGCAGTTGCATCCCACTGCAATGCATTGCACAGCATGTGCCTGTACAGGACTGTCAGGCAGACCAGCAATGGGGAGCAAAGAGAGCCAGGAGGACTCAAACTGGTGATGCGTTATGTGTGCCTGTGCCCCTCTCGGCACCCTGACCCTCTGGGAGCGGTACCTGTAGAGCTTCGGATAGCCATAGGCAAGCCAGGGCATCCCAGGGGATGACGCATGGTTGCATTACCCCCTGCCCCATTTCACACTGGAGGCCAGCACCCATTCTATCAACACCTCCCTCTGATGATGCTCTTCTCAGTGAGCTGCCTATCGCCCCTGGCCACTGCCTTGGTTGTGCCGAGCCCTGCCACAACCACACACTCCTGGCTGAAGCAGGGGCACCTCCCATGACTTCAGGTCAGTTTGGGTCATGGCAGGCCCTGATGGCAAGCGTAACTCTCCCCCCGGCTCCACTTTTCCCTTCCCCTCCTTTCTACTCCCCACCTGCATCCCATACCTCTGCCTTTGCTTGGGGAGGGGGGTGGCTTTGGGGAGCCAGCACCCTGGTGCTCGCCAGCCTCCTTTCCATCCCGCTGCCGTGGTGCCTGCTCCCCAGCCTGTGCCCGACACGCAGCCCTGGCGAGCTCACGTACCGCCTCGTACCACGTCCATTGCTCACTGACAACCATCATCTGCAAAACAGCTTTTGCCCCTTGGATATTAACTTTTTCCCCTCTTTTCTTCTCTTTCCCTGTCTTTCTTATGTTCTTCTCTCCCCACAGCCCTACTGCTCACCCAAGGTAAGTGCTTTTTCGCCTTTCTGGCTCCTTTTTCTCCTGCTCTGGCTCTGTTTTCGTCCCCTTTGGTCAGTCTCTGCCGTGTTTGTGATTGCTGTGTTGTAGACAACCCTGTCTCATGGTGTGTCCAGCAGGAACTAGTTAAGAGCAATGCATTAAGAACATGACAGTGATTGATTGACATCTAAGAGTATTCCCCATATTCCAGATTTTTCACTGTGGTTTTGGGAAATGAGCCAGCCAGGGTTGCAAAGCTGAACTTGCAGCCCTGGCTGGTCCATGACTCAGTCCCCTCTCTTGGGGCAGCTCTGGGCTTGGGTTGTGCTGATGCACCAGGGAGCATGGGGCTTTTCTGCAAGGGGGTGGTGCTCCTGGGGTGTGGGATGTTGTCGCCTGGGGTGGGCAAGGGTGCAGGACTGCGCAGCTGTCCCCTTCCCATGGAGGATCAGGCCATGCTTCACCCCTCAGTGCATGCACCAGGGTGCTCTCCACCTCCCGTCGTGGGGCATCCCAAGGGTGAGCCCAGTGCCAGGGCAGTGCTACCAGGGCATGGTAAGCACCAGCTCTGTTTCCTTTCTCACCCTCAGCTCTGGCTCTGCACTCTTCATCCCCCCTCCCCGTGGAGGGATTTTATGTGTATTGATACTGAACCCTGCCTTCCTTGCCCAAAATCCCTGTTACACCAGTCGCTCTTGATCCCACTGTGGTGTGGTGTACCCCTCCTGTGTTTTTCTTATTCCTTCAATTCCAGATATGATTACTGTTGAATTTGGACTAAAGAAACATTTGTCAAAAGATAAGGGCAGGCATGCAGGGTGCAGAGAGGAGCTTGAGTCTGACAGGTTTGCAAGCAGAGCTGAAAACCAAATTCATCATGCCTGAGCTGTGCTGCAAATCAAAGGAGCAGCATCTGCCATGCAAGCTTCAGTCTGCTCCTTTTCGAAGGATGCCAAATCTGCTGCGCAGGGGATGGCCTGTGCCCATTGGATATTGGGATAATTAGGAAATTGCTAGTGGCAGGCAGAAATCCCCAGCTCCCCAAATAACAGCTTAGGGTGTTTACGGAAGACTCCTTAGAGCGGTTTGGACATTTTCCTTTGTTACTTCTTCAGGTCCGGGAGGACTGGAAATCAGTTGAGCACAGCCTTCTTCCCAGTAATTTCATTGCTTTAATTCAGTAGCTGTCTAATTTGATCAGAACCCTGGGAACCAAATAATTCGTATTAAAATAACATAACTTTCCTCCCTCTGTTGTGATCCAGCCTGATTGCTTTTGGCAGCCATTATTGGAGAACTTGGTCACCAGCTATGGAAAGTTGCTTTCCAGTTAATAAAGAAAAGCCTCCTCTCTGTCTGGGAGGGGGGGGTCCCTCGGGTGCCCCCCTTGGTAGGCTGCCCCCAGGTGCCCTCCATGCATGCGGCATGCGCTTGGCCCGCAGTTTGAGCTCCCGGTGCTCGGCCTCTGTGCGTGCTTCAAGGCAGCGGCCGGCCAGCAAGCGCAGAGGCACGTGCTGCAGTGTCACTCAGCAGCAATCATGGCTAATCAGCAGGGAGAGAAGTGACGTCCTCGTTTAGTCCGTGTCATGTTAGATTTAGATTACACAGATGTGCAGGAATCTTTGTGAAAAACTGCATTATTGAGTGTTTCAGTGGAATCTGTCGGTCCTGCTCCTTGTCCCCTCCCTCCCGGAGCAGCTCGCACAGCCTTTCCTGGGCAGTGCCCCTTTTCTCAGGGCTGTGTCCCTGGGATGGCTGGGTGCCCTGGCTCTCCTCTGCAGCCCTGGGGCATTTGCCCTCCAGTGGCACTTCTTCAGCAGCCCTGGCAAGGCCAGCAGCATCACAGCCCCTGCTCACTGCAGTGGCCCCATCTCTTTGCAGAAGCGCTGGGGTGCCCTGATGGATAAACCCAAGTGAAAATGCCTCTCTTGTCCCAGCAGCCCTTACCTGGGGGTAAATGGGAGGTCCTGGCTTTATCCCCCTGGCCTTGCAGAGCCCTCCCCAGGAAAGCAGGGCTGTGAATTTTACACAAGGCAAAGTAACTGGGCCGGGGAGAGCCTTTGGCACAGGTTCAGCTCAGCATTTGTTTCCTCCTAATGGGCTCTCCGAGCCAGACTTGCAAGGCTGTGCAAACCTTTTGAAAGCCTTGCCTGGCCAGGTGTCCAGTGCCAGCTGTTTGGGCTGCAGAAGAGCACAGTAGTATGGGGTGGCTGTGCAGTGACTTGAGAGTCAAACCTGCTTATTTTTTAACTTCTCTCATGCATAACCTTTTGTTCTGGCACTGGCAACAGTCTCTCTTTATACTCTTTATACAGGGAAATGGTCAATACCAACTCCAGTTGTTCCTGCCATTGCCAGCAGTGGACAAGCTGCTTGGCTGGTCTTCCCAGCCTTTGAAAAAGTCACTGAAAACCTGCACAGAGCCTTTGGTTGCAAGTTCTTGGGCTCAGGAGGTCCAGTTCTTTAAAAGGATGGGGAGTTATCTAAATGGTAGATACTTCTCTACCTTCATTTCCACATACTCAACCGGATCAAAGAAAATATTTCTAAATGTGTATGTTTATTTATGCATTAAAACTCCTGGGTTCACTTTGCAGTGGGAAAGACTGGGGACCAGAGTCACCAGCTGACTGGCCTGTCAGGGACGGTCATGTCAGCAGCAATCTCAAGGCAGAGCCAGCAGTGGAGCAATGCGCAGTTCCCAGCCCTGTGCTTTAGCCTCCATCTCATGAATGTGCGGCGTTTCCCAGTTAGCGTTAAGGACGCTGGGGCATGTATATGGGACGTATCATGCCTCAGAAATAGCTTTCAGGGCTCAGTAAGCAGATTCCTCCCTTTTTAGAAGGCAGACCAGGCTGCCGGTGCTTGAGCGTGTGCATGTGTTTCAGTAAAGGGCATACCCATATGCTAACCTCAAAAGCCGGAGTGTCATTTAGCCAGCAGTCTTCCCCGGTTGTGACTGATGGCTTGACAGCGCTCCGGAGAGAGGAAATCATTCGTGCTCACTGTTTACTTTGTTTAGCCAGGATTATAATTTATTGAGCCACAACAAAAAAAAATCCCATTTTAATTGTCATTTTAATTTCTTCCGAGCAGCGGAGTCCCCAGAAGGGGTGACCTTCATGCAGATACGTGCCTGCTCTAGAAATGGATGGAGATGAGATAGCTTGAGGGGTGTGAAATGGCCTTCATAGCAATCTTTAATGAATACATTGCTGGTTTTAATCCAATTTATTCAGCAAGTGACAGGGAATACAAGTTGGCCCGTGTCTGTTTGGTAGTCTTGCAGCATTGCCTAGGTGATGGGTATCTACCTCTCTGGTGGTGCTACCGGGCATTCCTGTTGCCTGTTTCAGCTCAAAAGGTGTGGCGGCTGGATTACCCCGTGGAAATGGGCTTTATCTAGCTTTGATTTATGATATGTTCAGGAGGCCACAGGCAATGTCCAGTTCCTATTTGGTCCCCCGAGTCTGAAGGAGGTTGAGCAGGCAAGCACCTGCGTAGTACCCCCAGAAGCAATGCACGATGTGGGAATGCTGCTCTAGTGCTCCCCTTTCTCCGGGAAGAAATAAGAGGACAGGATCTGCTTATAGTATTTTGAGCCCAGGAAAATGCCTATCATGTAGGTCTGAAGGAACTTTGCAAATAGCTGCAGATGAGGTCTCAGGATGGCCCTGTGGGTGTAAGTGGGACGTAAGTGGTTCTCATGCGGGTGAGAGCTGAGGAGTGAGCATGGCAGGGATGTGTCCAGCACTGCAGAGCCCAGCAGTGGCATGACCTTAACTAGGAGCTGCTGGCCCCCCTCATCTGTCCTGCCCTTAAGGGTCTGAACTGACCCTGAATGAAGCAGAGAAGAAGAGAAAGAACCAGCTTGCCTAACCTTACCATGCTCCTGCAGCCCAGACAGGCTGCTAGCACTTGATGGTAACACACACCTGTGTTCCAGCGCAGGCAGGATTTAGGGGACCCCTCTCTCGCCACCTTCCCCTTCCTGGGGAGGAGGTGGAGGCAGCCCAAGAGGTCCTGGCAAGCTCATGTTCTTGCTGGGCATAGCCAGACCTTATCAGGCTTAATTGGGGTTGACAGCAGGGAGTCCAGGGTGCAATTGCATTGAAAAGCAGGTACTGATGCTGATACAAACAGAAATCAGGCTAGTTAATAATTAAGCTGCAGCTTGGCAGCATTCACCTTGACAGACTTGACCTTTCAAACTAAAAATCTGTCTCACCCGCCCCCTCCCCCCCCCCTTGTGTTTTATTCATCGCAGCCCTTGGTAGTCTTCTTTGCAGGCTACCACACTGGGGTGATGTGTGACACCCCTCACTGACGCCCTGCCCTTGCCTCCTGGAGGAGCCCTCCAAGACCGCAGCTCTGTACCTGGTCCCTCAGGAGCTGGGGGCCTGTGGCTACCATAGACCACGTGGGAGCATGCCCCACACTTGCTGCAGAGACAGTGGCCTCTTGCAGCTCTGGAGGCAGGCTGGTGCACCCTGCTCCTGCCTGAAGTGCTTCCCTGAAAGGCAGGAGCATCAGGAGTGTGCTCTGCCACTAGGACATTGCAAGAGTTTATTCCCTCCCAGCTGCTGGGTCTGTACACACAGTCTCAGCATCCCACCAGCACAAGTAGACCCAGCAGGCCTGGAGCAGGGTCTGGTGTTCTGCAGAGGTTGGCACTGATTCCTGCTATTGCTTGCTCAGGTGTCCTAAACAGTAGTTGGGGAGAAGTGGCGGATTCATGTAGGTGCTTTGGAGGTGCTTAGCTCTCTTTGGAGGTGCTTAGCTCTCCCCCTTAACTGTATGGCAAGTATAGGCTGGGGCAAGAGACATGTCCACTGGGCTTCTAAGCTTGTCCTTCCTGCCACAAATGGCACTGCCTTGATTTCAGAGGACAGTCGGGAGCCTGTTACTTGGCACCTATGGGTCACTTGCACAAATGCATTGAGCGGGATCCAGGACAGTACTGATCCGTGACTCTTAATCTATGTTTGTCTCTTACATTAGGGTAGAGGCTCAGCGAAAATACAAGGGCAGGTTAAATGTTTTAAGACACACCTTTGAAGTTTGTTCAGTTTCTGTGCTTTGCTTTCCTGTTGCACATTCACAAATGTGACTGCTTTTTGATGAGGTGCGAAGGAATTACGTCCTTTTTCCCTTATCTGCAAGCTTCCTCTATTGACATGTCTGCAAGGTAACCATTTGGACATACTGCCTATGCCTGTTCTCCTGCGCTTTGCTTGCAGCTGACATTGAAAGACTCAGCCTGGCAGTGTCTCCACAGGACATCTTTGGGTGGCCATGTTTCTTCCCTGTGCCCTAGTTCACCATATTCACTGCAGAGGAGCTGCATGGTGACAGCAGGGTCTCCATTATTCATGTCTCAGTGGACATGCTGTCATCAGGTCTCCATCGCTGGTCAGCTTGTGCCTTCACCACGACTGACCTACCTAGGACTTGAAGGTGCCTCTGGTGGCACTTCTTCTGAAGGCAAGGTGCCCTCTGAAATAGCATGAGTCCCAGAGCCCTTCAGTGCTGTGGTGAGTGCCAGCACCTTCACTTTGGTGGAGTGCCTGCTCCCATGCTTGTGCTGCATCCAGCCCCCAGGCTGCCAGAGCAAGCTGTCCGCTCTTGGACATGGTTGTGTCGCTTGATTTACTCCAAGAGCTGCCTGGCAAGTGATTGTCGTGCTCATCAAATCAGTAGGTGATCTGCAAGTTTCTTGCAGAGACAGCAAAGCCATCTGCTAGCAGCCAAAGGTCCTGCCTCTGAGCATGGACACGGGCATTCCCATGCAGCCTGCCCAACAGCCTGGGACCTGGTACACAGTGAGAAGAGACACAGGAGATCTTCCTCCTCAGAGGAGGGCTTTGGGTCTTGCACTGCACTGCCTGGCACGGGTACATAAACCAGCATGAGGAAGACGCCAGATTCTGGGATAAAGCTGTTTTGGATACCACTCCCTACAGGAAAGGGGAATCTTTCTGCACTGCGTCTGCTTACAGAACTGCCTGCAGCCCAGCCTCGCCTAGGTAGTTAATATTTGCATGGGGTTCCCGTTGTACCATGCCAAAGGCTTTTGTCAAGTCGGTTAAAGTGGGGACTGAGGTTTCATTGCATCATTTCTCCTGGAGTTGTTAGGCTGAGGAAATTCTGCCCATTACTCCCCATTTTCAGGGCAGCTCCTCTGATTCCAGACATTTACTTTTGGTGCTGTGCAACTGCAGCCAGTGGGCGGGAGCCCAAGGGACCATGCCGCCAACTGCAACTGCAGCTTTTCTGATGTAGTTGCTTCCCCACAAAGGTTGTAGTGAGCTGGACTGTCACCAAGTCCGGGCTTTGCAACCCTGCTGGGATGGCTGCTGTGCTTTTGCTCAGCTCCGTACTGTCAGCACACGTCAGCAGGCGCTCAGCTCAGCTGCCAGGCTGGGCCTTGCAGAGCTGGAGGTGCCTCCTCCCCTGAGCTTCAGGTTATGGGGAAGCTCAGACAGAAGTGATCCACAAACATGGTGCGGCAACTGATGTGTAAGCACCTGCGTTTTCAGTGATGGATGCAGCTTGTCATCTTCATACACTTCCAGGCAGAGGCAGAGACTGGGCTCTCTTGATCTCTGTCTTAGAAAAAGAGATGTAGATTTCATCTAATCATCTAATTCCCTGCTTAAGTAAATACAAGTAACTTGAATCTGGTTCCTGATATTCATCAGTTCATGCCTCCAAGTGTAGTGTCAAGCAGTACGTATCATGCAGGTTCACCCCTGTTTCTGTACTTCTCCAGCTCAGCTGTCTCCTCTGCTCTGTGCTCACTTGGTCTTTGGCTGCAGTTGCCCCCCTGTCCCCTGGCATCCTGCATTGCCCATCTTCTCTGGGTGCTGTGCTCCCATGTGTCTGTCTTTTTTTTTTAAACTTCTGGGGATTTCCAAACCCAGAATACGCTCTCTTTGAGCTAAGCAGTGATGGGTTTGACGTATACCATTGATTTCAAATGATGGACGCAACCGTTTCTGCTTCTGTGATGGGTTTTAATAATGTCACCTGCCACAGGAGCTACTATATATTTTATAAACTCTGCAGGTCTTGCAAGGCTTACAGTCTTTGCCATCAATCTAGTTGGGTTGATGAAGAAAAGGCAGAGAGTTTATGACTAGGTTTCACCGGGACTTTGTAATTTCTGTGTGATTTTTGGTGCATAGTATGAGATCTGCTGGAGCTCACATGGGATTAATCACATTTGAGGCATTACATAGGGTGTTTGTAACCTTTTCAGGAAACCTTGGGTAATGTCTGACCCACTGCTTAGCCAGAACAAGATGCTCTGCCTTTGTGATACCCCGCCAGGTTCTGCAGAGCTCCCACCCCCATGCTCTTGGCTGGGCCCTGTGATGCAGCTTGTATGACCCGACTGGTCAGGCACAGGAAAGCCAGGTGAAACCCAGCTTCTTGCTTGAGCTGTCAAGGCTTTTCAGAGAGCCCATCAGCACATGCCTGTACTTGCGTGGTTGGGAGAGGGGACGAGGCCTAGGTCAGGGCTGGGGACAGTGCCAGGGTACCCCTCCTGCTGGTTGGGGTGCTCCTTCCCATCCAGGCAAACAGAACATCCCCAGACATCTCACTGGGTTTGCTAGGGCATCAGCAAAATGAGCCCAACACGGTCATCCCAGCATGCTGCTGACCTGGGGTCCTGGGTTAGTTTCCTCCAGCAGAAACTAAATGTCCAGTAATATGAAAGAAAAAAACACATTTGCTTCCTGACTTGCTCCTTCCTGGTCGTTTCTGCAGCTGCTAGGAACATGTTCATGTGTGCATTGTGACTCTATGTGTCTGTCTGAGCATTAGACCAAACGGGGAGTGGCACATGGTGCCAACAGTGATTTGCTGATTGAAGGGGAATGAAAAGATCGTGTCTCCTGTTCATTCAAACTGGGAAACACACCACGGCATTAAAGCCATCTTAAAGGATGCTTGTGCCAAACGGAAGAAGTAGTCGGTACCCTGGTCTCCCCAAAGATGTGGCTGCTGCAAGGATGATGGGAGGGCATATGTCATCCAAGAATGCCAATGCAGGCTGAAGAAAGAGTTGTTTGGGTATTTTTTGATAAATTAAAACTGTGTTGTGTATGTTCTTGATGACTGACATATTCAAGAATCTTGGTCCTTTGTTTCTGTGGTCCAGCACCCCATCACTGCCCCCCACCTTGTTGCGTGAGATTAGCAAGCTGTGAAGGGGCTGCAGAAGCCTGTGCTCAGGCCATGCAGACGAGCCCTTGCAGTGCCTCGGTGTTCCAGGGCTGCTGCCTACAGCTCGGTGTTGGCCTTGCTTTCACAGAGGTGCCTGAGAGGAAGTTGACAGTTGAAGAGGAGGAAGCCAAGAGGATTGCAGAGATGGGCAAACCAATACTCGGCGAGCATCCCAAACTGGAAGTCATCATTGAGGAGTCCTATGAGTTCAAGGTCAGCGGTTTTCTTAGGGGTCCTCCAGGAGGGAAAAGCCATGTGACACTGAAAAGCAGCCATGGAGAGCAGGACTGAGGAGGCAGGGGGTGGCTGCCTGTGCAGGGAAAGGGCTGGTGGAAGAGGAAAAGGAGAATGCAGTGCAGTAAAGGGTAGGGGCAACCTACAAGAAATGCCAGGGGAAGTAGCTGCTGGTAGGAGGAGGTGGAGGGAGGAAGACAAGGGAGCCTTGCTGGAAGCAGAGGAAGCCAGTGTGCAGGAGAGGGCAGGAGGAAAGCTGTCTCTGTTGAGGCAGGGGTGAGGGAAGGAGCCTCATCAGGATTAAGGGGTGGCAAACAAGCTGGTTCTGGTGAGGTTTGGGTCAGCCTGTCCAGGGAGAAGGTGGTCCCAACTCCAGTCATGGCCTCATCTGGCTGGTAGGAGAATGCTTGTGGCACTTCCACAGTTTGGGAAGGGTCTGTGAGACCACAGTGCACTGCAACATCAGCCTTGCCTGCTAGCAGCCAGTTTAATTGCTGTGCATCTTTATTCCCACAACAGAGCACCGTGGACAAGCTGATTAAGAAGACAAACCTGGCTTTGGTTGTAGGGACACATTCCTGGAGGGACCAGTTCATGGAGGCCATTACCGTCAGTGCAGGTGAGGGGGACATCAGAAAACCCGCACCAGCACCCACAGGAGTCATGCAGCCTTGGGATGAGATCTGTCTGGGCTCAGGAGACGGCATCTGCCTGGGCAGTGGTGCTCAGCTGCTGCGTGCATGGTAGCCATCAGCAAAGCCAGTCTAAAGAGTGCTTCTGCTCCTAATATATTGGGCATTTGCAGATGCGTTATCCAGGAGCCCAGGAGATCCATCTTTTGGTGCAGAGCCATCCAGGAGGCCAGTTTTCAAAGACATGTCTGCTGACGGTGCTTCTGCTGCTTTAGTGGTCTGATGAGCAGAATACAGGCAGCAAAATCCCATCCTGGCTGGGCTGCTGGCTCCTGGTGTGCCCAGTACCGTCCTGTTCAGGTAGCCCCTGCTGCTGGAAAATGCCATGTCCAGTACAGTCTTTGGGATTCGGGAGGGTTACCACATGCCAGGAGATGTTGCCCCAGAAGGCAGCAGCTGGTGGAGGGAAAGGCCCAGAGACCTACCAGCTGTTGCCCGGGTAGCCTGAGAGAGCTCACCACTTCCAGAGCTGGGCAGCTGTGGAGCACACATTTTAGACACGTCCGTGAGTTAATGACACTCTGGCACCTTTCTGAACCTTTCCTTGGTGGTTTGGCATCTTCCCCAAAGGGCTGTTCTCCACCCAGCTGTGGTGCAGGCAGGCAGGCAGCTGGGTGGGAGCTGTCACCAGTGGCCACAAGAGCTGCTTCTGACCTGAAGGAAGAGCTGTGGGGTGTTCAGTTTTCTTCTTTCTAGCAATTAGGAAAAACTGCTTCTGTGGAAACAGTACCTCCATCCTTGAAGCAATGTTTTTTCCCAGACCTGCTTCTCTCTTCCTATGTCTTTCTACTTTCCTTTCCATCTGCCCTGTTTTCCCTACCTGCTTTCTTTTCCTCCAGTGTATTTCCATTGTCGTTTATTTACACAAAGACCAGCAGTGCTTCCAGCCTCAGGGGTGGCCTGGCCCACCAGGCAAAGGAGGGGATCCCTCAAAGGGCCTGCAGTGCTGCTGCTGGTGGTACCCTCATACAGATGAGAAATTTCTTGTTGGGGCACTGCTGGTGACCATCCCGTGCTCTGGAGCAGGAGGATGGAGAGGTCTCTTCAGTTTCCCAATTCTATCACTTTCTGCTGGGTTTTGCCCCAAAACGTCGCTTGCTTGTGTAACTTCATGGTGCCCCTCAGCAGTGATCTTTACAGGTTGACTACATCCTACATGACTGCCTGTGGATGGGGACAGTGCTGCCCCTCTGTGGGTACAACACACCACTTTGCCATTCCCCAGCCCGGCAGGCTCTGGGGTGTCCTGGGAGGCACCCTCTTGCCAAGCCTCACCCATCACTGAGGGACCTGGTGTACCCTGAGCCCACTGTCGTGGCCGGCACCATGCCACCTTGTCCCAGGAGAGCAGCATCCCTGGAGCTCAGGGGTTGGGGGGGAGCCAAGCACAGGCTGCAGCCCACCCCCGTGATCTTGACCTGCCCCATCACGAGTGCTGGACTTCTCCTTCCACATTATTTGCAGCGGGTGATGAGGATGAGGACGAGTCTGGCGAAGAGCGTTTGCCATCCTGCTTTGACTACGTGATGCACTTCCTGACTGTCTTCTGGAAGGTGCTCTTTGCCTGCGTGCCCCCCACCGAGTACTGCAATGGCTGGGCCTGCTTCGTCGTCTCCATCCTCATCATCGGCATGCTCACAGCCATCATTGGTGACCTTGCCTCCCACTTTGGCTGCACCATTGGCCTCAAGGACTCCGTGACTGCTGTCGTCTTTGTCGCCTTCGGCACTTCTGTACCAGGTAGGGTGGCCGTGGCGAGGGGATGGGGTGGGAGAAAAGTTCTCCGGTGGTTCTTTTGCCCCCAGGGGAACAGCTCAGGCTGGAAGGGGCTCCACAAAGCCCTGTCCCCAGGCAAGGTCTGCACCCCACATGGTGGCAACATGGGGTACCTGGACCCGGGACGGGGGTTGTACACCAGGAGAGCTCCGTGTCCCAGCCTGGTCAGTGCCACACCTGAGCCTCCCTTGTCCCCCAGACATGAAGAGTTGCCCATTTCTCCCATTAGACCCCTGGTGATTTCTCCTTCTCTCCACTCCCAACCCCAGACACCTTCGCCAGCAAAGCCGCGGCCATCCAGGACGTGTATGCCGATGCCTCCATCAGCAATGTCACGGGCAGCAACGCCGTCAACGTCTTCCTGGGCATTGGGCTGGCCTGGTCGGTGGCAGCGATCTACTGGGCGTCACAGGGGCAGGAGTTCCAGGTGTCGGCAGGCACCCTGGCCTTCTCCGTCACCCTCTTCACCATCTTCGCCTTCATCTGCATCAGCGTCCTGCTCTACCGCCGGCGGCCCCACCTCGGGGGTGAGCTGGGCGGCCCCCGGGGCTGCAAACTGGCCACGACATTGCTCTTCGTCAGCCTCTGGCTGCTGTACATCCTCTTTGCCACCCTGGAGGCCTATTGCTACATCAAGGGGTTTTAGGTGGTGAAGAGACGGTGCCACCGGGGGGAGGGACTCCCTCCTCCGTTACCTCACGGGACACCTCTTCTGGAAGCACGGTTTCACCAGAGGGGATGGCTGGCTGTCAGGAGCTGCCAACTGCCCAGACAGCCAGATGGCTGGGCACCAAGAAGGGCATAACCATCACAGAGTGAAAAAAACGAACAGACAAAACCCACCCAAAAATGATACAAAAGAAAAGAAAGCATCAATGGCAAGCGTTGAAATCAAGCAAAACACAATAAACCCAGCCGCTGACCCCATTCAATGAGATTATGAAGTTTCAGCCATCTCCCACAGGGGCTTGTCTCCTCCCAAGCACCCCTCCACTGTAAGGAGCCATTTTCTTATTTTTACTGGTTGGGAATTGCAGAACTCTGATCAGGAATTTGTGGGGTTTCCTTTCTTTTTTTTTTGTTTGCTTGTTGCTTTTTTGTTTTGGGGGAGCACGTTGCTTGATTATTTTTTTTCTCTTTTTTTACTACTTAAACAATATGTTAAAAATCTAAACTCTAAAGCTTCAAGCTGCCGTCAGTGCTGGAATTGAACATGTGTATTTTCTGAAGCCACAAAAGACTGTAACACAGTCAAAGAACTTTTTCACTATTACCTGTTCCCTCCCCTGCCACCTTCCATTTCTTTCTTTTTTAAGAACATCACAAGACTGATATATTTTTAATGCAACACAGACACACACAGACACACACATTTAGTGACAAAGGCTGGAGCATGTAGCATTTCAATCACCCGCCTGGGCTAAGAAAAGAAGGAAAAAAAACCCCTACCCTCTAATATAATACGTATCATGTATATTTTGACTATGGCATTTCTCTTTGTATAATTAACTTCGAGCTTGTGGTACTGCGGGAGAGAAAATTATGTTAATTTACAACCCATAAAGAAATAAATGGCTACCCAGGAGCAGCCTGCCCTGGGGCGGGGGGGCGAGGGGGCCAGGGAAAGCGGCACCGGCTCCGTGGTGGTGGTGGTGGTGATGGGTTTGCTGTGTGGTACTCCTGCTCGGGGGTGGAAATGGATTCGGGAAAACACAGATAGTATGCCCGCATGTTCCCAGCGCCATCCCACCCCAAGCTGTGGCGTGGCATGGCGTGGCTGCCCTTTCACTTGTTTGCTACCCTGGTTTTCACAGCACCCCCATCTCGCTGGTGGTCTTTGGGCCATTGAAAGGTACGGGTTTGAAAGCTGCCACCCACGTCAGGACTCCTGTGTCATCTTGAGTACCTTTTAGGAAAACCAGACAGACAAAAATGCATCCTTTTCATTTGAAGTGCATTTCTTTTTAAGGAAAAAAAAAAAAAAAACCCACAAAAACAAACCACCACGAGAGTATGTCAAGAATTACATCGATGGCTGCAAATTGAAATGTTGGGTTGGTAATAACAATAAATAAAAACTATACCTATATCTATATAAACAGTGCTATCTAGAAACATATTTCTTAATTGGGAGCCCTGGAAGAAGATGTTAAAACCTTACTCTTTGTGAAGTGTTTTCAAGGTGAAGATAATTTCTTCTACTGAGAAACAGGTGCTGTAACAGGAAACATTTTCTTTGTAAAGTTCCCTATAATAAGCCAAACGTGGGGAGGCAGCAGGTCAGCGAGGGGCTGCCGAAAGGTATGGCACTTTCTGCTGCCCCAGGAGGCAGGGAGGAGGTGTCCGCGGGGTAGGAGAAAAGCGATGGGAGCAAGGTTATCATGGACAAGAGAGATGTAAACATTAGAGCAGGTGACTAGGTGAGAGTGACTATGGTCCTTAACACATAGATGAAGTGTTTATTTTCATACAAAATGTTTATCAGATATCTATATCTCTGCATAAGTGTGTATACATGTAAGGCAGAGAAGAAGGATCCCTCTCAGAGGAGCAGCAGGAGCTTTGCCAGGGGAGCCCAAAAGCCGTTCGGTTTGAAGCCAACAAGCATCTGACCTCCTGCCTCCCTGCCCTCCCTTCACCATGCCTTCGGGGAAAGGCCTGAAAAAGACAGGCAAGAAACCCTGAGGCCAGGCTTCTGCCAAGCTCGCCAGTCCCTCTGGCCTCCGGCTGTGCCAACGGCCACCAAGAGCAGCTGCTGCCGCTGCCGGCCACCGCCACCACTGCCCGCCATCCGGGGACCCAGCGCTCACGTGTGTGATACGGAAAGAAAAATTCAAAAGCCCCCGGATGCTCTCTGTGGGGGCTTAAAGTGCAGCTCTCAAGGGGAGGTTATCATTGCTGGGTTTAGTTTGGACATACAGAGTCTCTCCAGCTTTTATTTTGCCCATGCCAGCGCCCCCAGCTCTGGGTAGAGCCCGGCCTGGGGGGCTGCCGTGCTGTCCTGTTGCTCGTGCTGTGCCCACCATGTGCTTCTCATCTGCTTCCTTCAGCTGACTGTGGGGAGGGGGCACGGGGGAGGGCTGGCTGCCATCAGTGCCAGCTGCATGGGGACCCTGGTGCCCTCCATGCACAAGGGCAATCTGTGCCAGGCCAACATCTGTGAAGTGTTTCTTTCTTTTATTTTTTACTTCATTAAAAAATATGCAAGCTAAAAAAAAGCAGGTTTAGTGCCTTTGGGGATTTTTTTTTTTTCCTGAGGCTTTTATTTGTTTTGGGTCTAGTGATCTGCTTGCTCCTGTTTTCCTTTGGGCAGGTGCCTGGACTTGGTCACACGGGCTCTGGCTGGTTTGCTGCCCCCTCCACCCCAGCCCTGAGGTTCAGCACTGGGGGGGGAACCCAGCAGTGCCTGCCCCCGGCTGGCTGGCGGGAAGGAGATTTTGCTGCTGTTCTTGTTGTCGCTGCTCCTTCCCCGTTGGTTCTCTGTCACCTTCCAGTGGCAACCTGCGACAGCAGCTGCTGGCCACGCTGGGCAGCTCTCATACTTCGGGTAGCACACACTTACCTTGCTGCCTCCTCCTCTCCTCCATCCTTGCTCCTCGTGGAGGCCCCGTTGCTCCTGTTGTTGAGGTTAAATAATGCATCTCGACAGCAGGAGGGAAAAGCCAAGGTGATCAAAGGAGCTGCTTTGTCCCTGGGACCTGTCGTGACACAGGCACGGTATGTGTGATGGGGGGGCAGTGGTAGCTTTGGCTGCCTTCCCACTGCTGCTGCCATGGGGCACCCCTGGCACCCCTTGGGTTTTGCCGAATCAGCACTGGGTAAAGGAGAGTTTTGCAAAGAGGAGTCACTTGCCTGTGCCCCTGAAACTGGCTGGGAAGTGTCTGCGGTTTGGCTGGTACCATGCCACCTTCTCCCCTCACATCGCCACCGGCTGCTTTTTTCCACTTGACCCAAATACAGCCCCTGAACCCCCCATTACATACACCGTCCCCACGTGCCTTTCTCCAGAAAGGGGTGGCTGGTACAGTTTGTCACCCAGCGCTCCCACCTTTGCCTGCCAGCACAGGGCTTACTTATGGGGTGCTGGGGGGAGCGGGGCTTGGACGCCTCGCGGTGCAACGCAGCATGCTCAGGTGCGGTGGAAGGAGCCCTGGGTGGGCACCTGTGCTGCAGGGCACGTGGCCCTGGCAGGGCAGCCGTGGGGAGGCTGTGCTGCACGTCGCTCCTTAGGGCAGCCAGCACTCGGCAAAGCCACAGAAAGGGCACTGCCCCAGTGGGTCCAGCATGCTCCCAGCTCCCTGCAGACCTGCGGGGGTCATTTCCCACCCCATGCCCTCTGTGAGCCAGCAGCACCTCTGATAAGCGTGCCTGCTCCCAGCCTGGGGGGAAGCACATGAGCTCCAGCTCTGGCTCTAGGAAATAACCCATTTATTTTGACTTCAGTGAACGGGCTGGGGTGTGGGTGGGTGTGTGTGTGTGCGTGTGGGTGGGTGTGTGTGTGTGCGTGCGTGCATGCATAGTGGGTTGCAACCCTTTGGGGCTGGCTCGCTGCCCTGTAGAGGAATGAAGGCAGAGGAATGGAGGCAGTGGGTTGATTAACATTGATAACGTGCAGCTGTGGCCTCGCCTCGAAGGCAGTGGGTTGATTGACATGGACGATGTGCTGCTGTAGCTCGTTCCTGCTAAGTGCTTAAATAGCACCGAGGAGGGTGGGAGAAGGAGGTTGGGTGGGGGAAGAGCATAGAGGAGGAAAATGCCAACACAGCAGAGACAAGGAGCAGTGTTGCCTGGCCTCTGGAGGATGGAGAAACATCACGGACAGTAGAATATGACTCAGGTAAGGCTTTGTTGTAGCTTGCTAGTTTGTTTGTGCTGTGACACTGTCCCACTGCACAAAAACATTCTGGTCCCCGCGTGAGCTGAGGCTTAGGTCCAGGACTGAAGGGCATCATCCCAGAGTGAGCTAGGCTGAGAGGAGTGTGCAGGTATGAGGAATAGGTTGTGGTATGCTGGGAACGAAGTGTTTGTTGAGCAAAGGTTTTAAGCTAGGAAGGAGGCAATTGCAGCTCTTGGACTGGACTTTGTCAGCTTTTTGACAGTGACTGTGGTGTCGGTGTGATAAGGGCTCTTCTGGGCAAGCACAGCTTAAACACAAAAATACTTATTATGCACATTTGAATCCGTGGCTGGGCTGCTGCATGGGTTTGTAAGACACTTGTCCCTGTTATGGAAGGCCCCCACAGCTACCCTCCAAGTAGCAACATGACCTCACCTCACAGCACCATCTACAAGGAGAAGGTAGAGAGCACCAGCTGCTCGTGCCACTTTGGGCTTCAGCTTCCCTGGCCTGCTGCTGTGGTGGGATGATCCTTACCTGCACGTCTCCAGCAGCACAGCACTTCAGGAAAGCATTTTAGAGGGCACCCAGTACTGTCGTACCTGGACACTGGTGAAATAAACTGTAGATAAGAAGACCTTTGAGGAATGACAATCATCCACCTCTCAATAGCCTAACAGGACAGATAGACAAAAAGGCATGCAGGACGTCTGGTCATGCTTGAGCATGCCACCATTCAAAGCCATGAAATTTCAACCCATTCTCAGTTGCACTTTGGTGTGAAGTGGTGGCACGTCATTCCTAATACAATTTGCCTGGAATTGTTTGTTTGGGTTGTGGTTTTTTTTTTCTGGGGTAAAAAAACAGACAAAAGCTTTTTGGGGTTAATTCTGCCAGGAAGTGGTTGCAGCCCTGACCTTGGTGCAGGAGCCAGCCTACACAAATGGGAGCAGCAGTTGCTCAGCCCTGGCCACAAGCTGGAAAGCACTTGTCACCAAGAATAACCTTTTGAGTATTACATGGGGGGAAAAAAATGTTTTTAATGACTGTTGTCATCCATGTACATGTGCCACTGGCAGACAGCTTGTTAACAACAGAGCCGTGTCTGTCAGTGCTGCTTTACTGCCCAGCAGAGAAGACAGTGTTCCCAACTTGCCTCTGTAGTGGGAGGGGATTAAGGATCTCCCGGCATTTAAATGAAATATTGTGAATATGTAGATAATTAAGACCATGAGCAGATTTACACACACTCCAGCCCTCCGCCTCCAGGCCCACAGGGCATCCTGGCAGGTGGCTGGGTGGTCATTCATGGCTTGCCCACCCTGCCAGCAGCAGAAACCCTTGGACCCCTCTCCACGTTGCAGTGGGAAACCCGGCCCTTCCCCGCACTTGACCTTGGGTGGCAATCTGAGCTTAGACATGGAGCCTGTAGCCATGATGTGAGGCTGATGAGCTCATCAGATGCTCCTACTGCACATGCGGCACTCACCAGTGTCCCAGGCAGTACCACTGCTATTGCCATGTGTGTGGCAAGTTGAGTGGGAGCTATGGCTAAAGGAAAAATCGTGACTTGCCTACTACTCATTGCTGGGTGTGCACTCAGAAATTGACCCAGTCTGAAGAATGCAATAAAAAATAACAGGTCTAGTAAGTACTTTGAAACTGGTATGAAATCTAGGTGACTTAGAGAAATAAACCACTCAAAGATTTTTATGTGTTTTTGGGGGGGTGAAGTTATAAATACCTCCCCAAAGATGTTTCTGCTGGCTAAGAAATTAAGCTTGCATTACAGAAACATTGGTCCCATTTTGTGAGAATTGTGTAGAACTTGGGTGCACTGGAAAGCTACAGGGGGGGAAAATATCTGAACACAAAAGCTACAACAATGCTCTCAAAGTCTGCTAGGCACACCTTTGGCACCAAGGCATACTGTACGGTGTCTCTGTGCCTCTGTCAAGGACATAGTTGTCCAATAAGCTGTTGAAAAAGCTATCAAAAGAGGTCAGATTACCTCGTCGTCTTCAGGAGCATCTCGGGTAGAAACTAACAGTAAACCCAAATGTGGGGATTTTTTTGGCCCTGCCAATTTTTTTCTTTTATTTACAAAGGCATGGAAACCAACTGATTACTATCCTTGTTGTAAGAGCATTTTGTATGTTGTTCAGCCCTTCTCCACTTTCTCCTGTTCCACCTTCCAAGAAGTCTTTTCTGCTGGGTCTTGCTTTGTGTTTGTACATTCACCCAGCTGCCTCATGGCCAGTCACCACATGCTTCTCTGCTGAAACTCATCCTGTTGGTTTGGACCATTTCTTCAATCTGTCAAGCATTCCAGTCCTACCCTTCACAGGTGCTCACAGCCCAGCCCTTCCCTGTGATCAGGAAATTTTGTAGTAAAGCAGTTTCCTAAAGCTGCTGATGAAAATGCTGAATAGACCTGGACCCTGGATGGCCACTAGAAAGATTTCCCCAGAAAGTTCTCTGACTTTGACATGGAACTCGGTGTATTGTGAGTCTAAATAGGTTGCATTTCCTCAGCTCACTTACAAGAATGTCTTCTGGGACAGTGCCAGAAGCCTTACCAAAGTCAAGACATATCACATCTAGTGCTGACCCCCCCTAGCCATGAAGCTAGTTACCCTGTCAAAGAATGGAATCAAATTAGTTTGATACGATTTGTCCTCAGCAAAACATCAACAAACCCATTCCAGCCATCTTTTTACAGATTTATAAATCTGTCCAGGGGATTAGAGAATAACCAGTCAGTAGCTCGCTCTTTCACATAGAACTATTAGCACATCAGTTCTATAATTCCCTAGATTTTTCCTCGTCTCTAGTTAGGTCATGTTGTCCTTAAGTCCCCTTGGAAGCTCACATGCTCTACAACGCTCCAACACCCGTCCCATGTTTCATATTTTTCCTTTTTGTGCTTCAGGATGTTGAAGAGCTCCTGATGCCCTTTCTTGGTCTCTACTAATGCTTGTTTCATTTTCTTTGGAGCAGGATAGTTTCTTATTGGGACTTTGACCCAACTCTCTTATCAGTTCTCAGATCTGTTTTATCCTTTAGGGCATCTTTTCACAAATCCTGCCCACCAGTTTTATGAATTCAGGGGTATTCTATTTTTTGACATCTAAGTACTTTTGATTAACTCATTTTATAAAGGTATTCAACTGCATTTTGAGGAAAAAAAGTTTGCAGCAGACATCTGAACACTTGAAATAATCGTAACAGCTCAAGAGATGCAAACCCACATTCACGTTGGGCTGAGGTGAACAGATCCAACTTCAGCCACCTTCATACAGCTTTGCCTGCTACAACCTGCCAGCTCATAGCGAGAACATCCAAGTCACTTCAGAAATAGCTTCATCTCTTCAGCCAAATGCTGTGTCAACTCTTTTCCTGACATGGAAGTCAGCAGGGATTCATTCACCAGTCCCAGCCGAGATCATGACTGAGGGAGATAGCAGTGGTACTTGGTGCTGTACTGTATAATGGGACAGTCAAATGCTGCAGTTCTAATTGCTTGAAGCACAGCACAGAGATGCTACAGAAGAACTCATTTCACCAAAATGAGTCCTTCATTCGCATACCAAAAAGCATTGAGTTAAGGATCCGTTTTGTACTGGGAATGAATTTTTCTATGCTAGCAAGGTGAGCTGAATTGCGTACTCCAGACTCCCAGCTCTTGCACCGAGGAGCTACCCTGAGCTCCAAGCCAGGGCCACCTAGTTGTGAATTGCATGCAGGAGACCTGGGCCTGCTATTCCTGCTAGCATCAGAGAGGAGACAAGGTGTGGAAACCTCAGCCTCTGCAGGAGCTACAGCCAGCTGCCTCCCTCACCACCCAATGTCCACCCCACGCACCCCTCTGCCTGCAGTGCGCTGGGGAGCAGAGCCACCCACGCCAGTGCCTGGCCTGCAAGGGGATGCTGCCTGGCTCAGTACACAGTGGGGTCAGGGCTCCTCTGCCTGGGCTGAGAGCCAGAAGACCCTTAGCCCAGTCCCAACGTGCTGAAAGAAAACATAATGTGGAATAAATGTTCATTTATCCTTTTGCAGGAGGTGGAGAATATAGGTTTGTGCTAAAACACATAGCACAGAGCTGGTGGTGCCTCCTGAATGACAGCTAGACACCTCCTGGTGTGCACAGGCAAGGCACCTTTGAAAAACAGAACCATGAAAATCAGTAAGCAGGCCCTCGAATACAGGGTGGTGGTAAACATCCTTGCTTCCCAAAGCAGCCAGCCCCAGATTTTCTGGTAAACACTCTGTACAAAAAACTTGTCGTTATACTCCTAGTTCCTGAACTGGTGGTTTTTTAACCCACTTTGTTTTTAAGGTGTTTCCCAACCTAAGGAGCACTGCTTCTGCAGATCCCGCTGTCCAATTTAACATCAGCTTCTGGAGGGCTGCCAACTTATTTTGCCTGAAATGGCTTGTAAAGGCTGGCTGCTGGGAAGTCAGAAGGCTGGCATTCTGCATGGGGATTTTGTTAGTTATGTCAAAGATAAAGGGAAGAAGGTGGGGGAGGAGGACAAGTCTTCTGGCAGTATCACTGATCACTGTTGGAAGCAGAGGCAGAAGCAAGCTCTTTGTAGTTCTTCTGACTTGCTTACAGAATGACTGCCCTGCCAGGGAAGGGTGAAGGCCTCCCACAGTACCTTATGTTGACCCCAGAAACAGGAAGCTTGGCCAAAGAATTGCTAATTTTGTAAAAAAATATTATTCTCCTATTTTTAATTAAGTCTTGCAGAACTCCAGAGATGACAGCTACTGCTTCTCCCTCAGCCCCAAAACTGGTTACCTTGGTAATACAAGGAAATTAGCTCAGTTTGCCAGTTTACTCTTGACAAATCCACATTGGCTGTCACTTGTCCCTGCGTTTTCTCCTTTCATCACTGAGCTTGCATCTAAAGACAACAGCCTTAGCAGACCGCTCTGCCCATCTACAAACAATCCAGCCTGTGACTACTATAGAAGCAGAAAACCTCCCTTTGGGACTGCAATTGCCTCCCCTTTGTTGTACAATAAATGAGCTGGCTCCTTATTAATTGCAAGAGATTTACATGTGATTGAGTGAAATGACATAGTGATGAGAGAACTGGTCATATCTGCTTGACTGGAACGGTGTGTGGCCTCTGATGAGCACCACCTCCCTGTAGCCTAGGAGAAAGCATGTTTTGCAATAGCAGCAGCTTCCCAGCATAGCTTGTTACTTGTCATCTCTGAGGATTAAAAGGGTTTGGACGATAGCTAGAAGATATTATTTCAGGCTCCCATGTAGCAAGGCCTGACTTGCAGAAGTATGAAGGCTGCCATGTGAAAGGGGGTGAGGGGGTGTGAGGTGCAGTGCCTGTCTTCTATCCCTGGTTTAGGGAGACTGCTATGAGATCCCACTTGGCTGTGGGTCCCACCTTCTGTAGTCGCCTCTACTCCCCTGCTAAGTTACACAGCCTTTCTGAGCAGCCTGGGCAGATTCGGGCAGCTGTCATAAAACCACAGAGAAGCACTCTGGGGCATATTTTAATTCAGCCTGTAGGATTACACACAGGAAAGAAACATCCAGGGACTGCCGATCCCAACTGAAGACTGACGTGTGACTCTGCAAGCAGGAGAGTCCCCTTCCCTCTCCTACGGCGCTGCATAGCTAACAGAATACTATGTGGAAGAGAGTAAGTTCTGGAAATCAACATTCAACAAAAAAACACCACAAGACACTGGAGCAAAAGTTAACTATTTTATTACAAAACCAAAATCAAACAGATGCCTTTCAGTCTAACGAACAATGCCACAGGCAGAAATGTGCTGAGGCAGGGTAAGTTCAGCATTAACTCAGGCCATGGAAAGCAGTGCTTTCACACAGATGAATCCCACCATAATGCAGTTCCCTTCAACACACTATGCCCTTGGAGGATCAGCAAAAAAGGAAAGATTTTTGCTTCTGGCAGGAAGAGCAGATAACTTGCACTGTGGAGCCCTGGCTCTCTTCTCTGTCCCAGCTGTTTTCAGCTGTCATTCAAAGTAGAGCTGGAGTGGCCCAGGAGGATTTGAAGAATGAGGAGAGGCATGCCCAGGGTCTGCTTCCAGGCACAATGCTGACACTCCCCATGCCCCAGCTTCAGTAGGATGCTACTGATGCAAGGCAGAGCAGAAGAATGCTTACCACCGCCAGATAAGGACATTTGGCCTAGCAGCCAGGTGGACTAGCCAGTTATCTAGCAATAAAAGCAACAAGGGAAGAGGGGAGCTGAAGCACGGCTCTCTTCTGATGAGTAGACTGTTTGGACAGCTCATAGAATGGGTTATATGAATCGGGACCAGTACTAGCTGCACGATCCTCCAACACACAAACCCAGAACAATTAACCTAACTCCTATCCAGCCGTTACACGATTGTGCTGGTTGGGTCGTGCATGCTGATGTACAACTGTTGCCACAAGCTGCTCAGAGGCCTGTGCAAACCCAGCAAATCAGGATAAGGGGATTTGGACTTGTCTTGTCGAAGTAAAGGAGAAAGCAATATAATGCTTGGACCCCAATCCATCCATAGTCAGCTCTAGCACTGAAGGTGAACACCAACCAATACCAAAGTTAACATCAACAGCCACCCTTTGTTTGGCTTCCTTGAAGAACTGATGCAATTTTAATTGCAAACTACGTGTGAATGCAGGCCTTTTGGAGGGGAAGGACACAAGGATGAGAAAAAGGAGGTCTGCAGAAGGATTTATGTGACAGGCAGGAGTGTTGGCTGGCTGGTTTACTGACCTTTCCAGAAGAAAAGATGCTGTGACTTTAGCAGTTCTGCACTACCCCCACAATCTTGGGCATTGCCTAGCTCCAGTGGCTGGCTGACAGAACTCCTATAGGCATCCAACTGGCTGTTTTTGCTGGATGCAGCCATACATTTAAACAAAACAAAAACCCCAAACCAAACATCAACTCAGCAGCCAGAGCTTTTAATTCCTAAAACTAGCATATTAAAAAAAGAGAAGGTGTTGGGGTTTTTTTTATACAGTTGGATTCATTCTTTACTCCTACAATAGGATTAATGAGTGACCAGGACATTTCTAACTATATTCTAACCCAAATCATTTCAACACACAAAAGATGTGCCCTGGGCATTTAAAAAGAGAAGATGCAATCAAGATGGCAGCTTGCAGGCCAAAAAAGCACATACAGTGTATGTGGGAAACCAGGAAGATGCAGCAGTAGGATCTGCTCTTGCTAAAGAAATGATTTCTTTATATTATGGTGGTGTGATGTATACTTCAGAGATTACCAGAGGTGTTTTCAACCATGCCAAATGCTTTATTTGGCTCCAAACCACTTCCCAGAGGAAGAGTTATTACTACTCTTAGAACAGTTATTTACAGAAGGAATTTTTGTTTTTCTTTTTTTTTAAACTTCCCATTTTGTCAACAAGGCACTGACTGACTGCATCAGGTCACTCCTGCTGTGATGTATCTTGGGCTGTTGTCATGATGACATGCCACAGATTGAAGGAGCTGTGTTGCAGCATCTCTTACCAAAGCAACAAAGCCTCAAGGGACAAGCCCAGTCTCTACTGTAACGCAATGCTGTTACAAGCAATTGCAAGTGTGGTGTCACATTAGCATGGCATGTCATCATCTCTGACTACGGGTTCTTGGTCTGGAGACAAGTGGCACAAGGATCGCCAGGTCTGAGCTGGAACGCTGCTCCGAGCATTTCCTGCGAACAGGCAAGTGCTGTCAGTGGTTGGAAATGCCCAAAGCAAGACAGTGTGTGTGTCCCATCACACTCCACCCAAATCTAGGATTGCTGGTATGGGTGTCCCTGCCCTACTGCTGACTTTACAATTGTGTCTGAGATTAAGTAAAAACCAACTTCAGAAAAACTGCTGGTGGTTGAAACAGCTACTGTGGCTTCCAAGAACACCAGGCGCCCCAGTCCAAGCCTTCACCGTCGCTGTATCACTGGAGTGTGATTAACAGAGGAGGTACCGACAACAGTGAGGTGGATACCCTAAGCTAGGCAGCACACCACTGTGCAGGAGAGCAGCCACCAAAGACAAGAACAGTCACTGCAGACAGACCTTCACCAGTGAGCATAGCCCAAGCCGTGGTGTTGAAACATAAGTAAACCAGACTCTTAGGGACCAGCAGCATGATTGTGTCTTTCTGCACTGACAAATATGTTCTCTGCTCCTCAGCAAAGCAACAGGCAGGCTAATGCTGCTTTTAGCAGGCTTCTCTATTTTTATTGTTGTACAACATATTAGATGGACACTTTGTCAGAGAGGAAGATGCAAGACTTTACTCTGCTGACTCTACTAGGCCTACAGCTCCCATGTCCTTCCTATAGCATTAGATTCCCAAGGCATGGCACATTTTTGCTAAGCACGTCTTCTGAGCCTGAATAGTAATGCATTTGCAATTCATTTCTGACCAACCTGCAACAGGTGCAGAAACTACTCTCATATGTCCTTAATCCAACCCTTTTCTATCCCCACTTTAAGCAGCTTTGCAGTGTACCAATACTTTGGTGAAATCTGTGCTCTCTCAAAAGCCCAACTGCCTGTGAGTTGCACAGGGCTTTACAGTAAGAAAAGAAGGGGCACAACTGCTTTCAAGGAGCAGCTGGTATCTGGGGCACTCTGTACACATCTGCAGGTAAAGTCATGCTGATATACTTCTTTTTTGCATGGGGGGTGTTAAGGTTTGCAGCTGAATGGTTTGGTGGCAGAAATGAATGCATTACTGTAATCCATTAAAAGCAAAGTGTCCCTCTAACCCTAACAGCCTTCAAAAGCAAAGGAAGGAACAGAACAGTGACTCCAACCCCTGTACAAGACAACTGTACAATTTACATATATATTTATATACAGTATATAAAATTCTCTTTCTTTGAGTCCCAGTGAACTCAATTTTACGTTCATCAGTAGCTGTTCCAATTTTAAAAAGTCACGGTCTTGCTTCCACCCACTCTCCAAAGTATTAGGTAATGGCATTGAAAAGCAATTAAAAACAAACCCAAACCCAATTATTAAAAAGTGCAAACATTCTGGGTGCCACTTCTGCTGTGTTGGATGTTGCTGATGCTGCAGGACTGCTCACAAGCAGCAAGATGTCTGTCCGTCTGTCGCTGGATCTTTCTTTCCTTTGGGTCGGCTCCTGCCTTTCCTTCCTGACTTCTACTGCTACACCAGGCGACCTACTGAAAGGGTGGAGTGGGCAAGGAAGAAAAAAAAAAAAAACAAAACAGAAGCAGGAAAAGTGAGGAAAACAGGCAAATTAAAAACCAAAGGGCACCTAACTGATAAAGATACAGTACAGCCTCTGCTGCAGCTTTGGGCCCAGAAGGCTGAGATCCTAGAGTAAGCTGTGAGGCTGAAAACAACCAGGGGCTAATGAGACAGCCTTGCTGAAAAAAGCGTTGCATGAGTCACACAGAGCCCTAGGGATTGACGTATTTTTAAACATAAACCACCACTTTCCTCTCCCTCCTCCTCCTTGGAAATGGGCATGCAGTCTGGGGAAACAACTGGTCTGACATGTCTCCCTCTGCTCTTCCGCCTGCCACAGCTGATGCAGAAGTCCGTTGCCGCCAGGCTGCCCTGCCACCATCTCCCCCATGAGCCACTGCCTCCCCCCCTTGCATCAAGGCAAGCAGCCCTCGATGGAGGCAGGCGTGCAGGGCAAGGGCAAGCCACCTCTGCAACAGCGTAATCCAGCCGTCTCCCTGCCCAGCAGACCTTAGAGCCCTGCCTGCACCAGGCGCTGCAAAGCTACCGAATCTGCAGCAGAGACACAGCACACTTGGAGCTGCGGGTCCCAGGACCCTGCTGAGCTAACAGTGTCCCAGTGGATGGTGCAAGGGTGCTGCTGGTGTTTCAGATAGATACACACCCACGCTTGTTTCTTCAGAGAGCTTTTGTTAAGTCCTTCATCAAAGGTTCTTAAAGAATCAAAGTCCTTAGGGGATCAGAGCGACAGCTCTGTGGGCTAATTACAGGTGAAAACATACGGAAGAGAAGGCAGAAATATGGATTTGGTTTTCAGAAAGGAGAAAGGTTACCAGACAGGCCTCACTCGGACTGTTGCTAATCGTTGTGCCCTGCCACAGGGGGTGAATAGTGTCAAGTGCAAAATCATTCCAGACAGTCATATTTGAAAGTGACCGTACAGCTCTGCAAGAGGCGCTCACAGAACAGCAGATTGACTTAAATGTCTATACATGCAATGCAGTGCCTAAGTGGGGAGCGGGGATGACCTGTCCTACACTGAGCACTCTGAGTGACTAGGAAAGAGGTTGAAGCCACAGTACACGATTATTTGAATGCCTCCATTCGGCTTTTAGAAGCAGACAAAAATCAAAGACATGGTCAGAACTGAGGACACATCAGGAAACATCACTACATCAAGGTATAAGGCTTAGTGATCTTTATCTTCCGTCCTCTGTTCAGCCCATCTCATCAGGACCAGATAAGGTACCGAGAAAGGTAAGAATAGCAAGAAGTGTGGGAAGACTTCTGTCATTAAGCAAATACATAACCCAGGTCTTTTCAACATGGAAAGGAGTCCACCCAGACATATGTTGGAGGTCTATAGAACAATGAGTGGCAAGAGGAAGATAGACAGGGGAGAACTGCTCAGTTTCTCAGAGTCTAAAATGAGAAGCACCCAATGAAACCATGAGGCAGCAGGTCTTAAAGCAAAACAAATAAAAGTTGTCCTTCATGCCTGATGAAAGGGTGTGATTCACTGCCATAAAATACAGAGGAGAGCAGACCTCCACAGAGAAGAGTCTTCACGGGAACTTGTCTATTGAGTAATGTAATGTAAATGTAACAAATTACCTATATCATTGCTTGCTAGAAGCAGGGAGAATAGCATAGGAGGGTGTTCCTCCTATAGCTGATGTATCCTATTCTAATTCCTTAACAATGTAATGTCTGCCCCAGCTAAAGACACAGTGCTGGATGTTGAGATGATGCAGCAGAGCTGCATGTTATTATATTCAAACCTCTTATGAACAACTTTGGTTTCCAGGTGTTTCTATATTGCTATTTGTGAACATAGGAGAGCAGGGGAGAACGAATTTTGGGACATATGGCTATCACAGAAAAAAAGGAAACATTTTGACAAAATACTCACTGAAAGGGTTAAGGCCTTGTCTTTTTCCACTGGGGAAACTGCTCAGGCTACCTGTAAAATCCAAGAACCACGTTAAATGCAGTAAGTGCCGTGGCACGACAAAGGAGCCTCACCACTGTCTGCTGCCAGGAGGCAGGTTCAAAGGAGCTCCTCTGAGCATGCACACAGCAAGTCCTGCCAGCACTCCTTAAGATTCACACACAAGAGTCAGATTAATGTGCTTGAGATGAAAGATGTTAAATACCTGGTGCTGTAGTAGCGGAACGTCATGAAATCCAGAGGTTTGGTGTGGGAAGAAGCAACAATTACAAGGTTAAACTAAACTGTGGAAGAAGGAAGAAGACAGGAAGGATGCAAGTCATGCCACAAGGTTTCCCAAAACATTTTCTGCTAACAGCAAGTGAAATAATGTCATGTAGAAAGGGGGCAGCCAGGAAAGAGTGAAGATGTAGGCAATACAGGTAGCTCAAGTTTACTAAATCTTTAGCTTGGACCAATCAAACGGGTACCTAAAATCAAAGACCTGAATTTTTACCTGGCAGAAGGGCAGGGACAGATTGCGGAGCTGTGACTGCATCATTAGACACAGGCACACGCACCCTACACCAGATGGAGCTCATGACAAGGGCTCTCACCTCAACAATAAACCTGTTCCTACCATGCACTGGATCCAGACAGCTCAGGGATTACAGAAGCCCTCGAAAGTATGTCACATTTCCTGCTAGCTGCTTGGTCTGATTTCAGATGAGGGATTAGCTGGAAATGGGAACTCCTGCTCCCAGCCAGAAGCAGTAAACCCGTTGCCACAGCCTCCATTCCAGCCCAGCCTACGACTTATCTTTGATTTGTGCATGCATCTGACCCAATTGCACAGCTTGCTTTGTGCTTCAAGTACTTTGCACACCTGCAGCTAAAGCACGCTTTGCTCTGTGCAGGAGCAAGATGAGCTCAGAGAGCAGGGGTGAGACTGGGGAAGCCCCGGAGGACAGAAGGCTGGGCTGCAGGACAGAAGCAGAACCCATGGGCAGGAAAATAGAAGGGGGAAGAAAGGTGGTAGTGGCGAGTTTGAAATGGGTCACAAAGCACAACCCGGTGGCTTTAGAGATCATTAATAAGAGAAACGGTATAAACATGGTAAGTTATTTCAAGGCTCCCAAACGCCAGCCTCGTATCGGCCATCTGCCCTGGCAAGATCAGAGGAACCGTTGTTCAGTTATTTCTACACCCGTGTATAAAAAGCAGAGCTCCGTTGCCAAGAGGCAGATTCCTCCACAGCTAATTGGCACTCTCCTGGGGGGTGGCAATAAAAAGCCGGGGCCTTTACGAGCCACGGCATCCTCTGGCCAGCTGGAGCCATGGAAGCTGAGCGCACAGCCGGGATAAGCCAGAAGGCAGCTGAAAAAAACCCCTCTTGCACCCAGTGCAGTGAAGCCTACAGTGCATTGCTGGGAATGAGACCTGTCTGTCTTTGGAAAGAGGCAGGGAGCTCCAGGTAAGGTGATACAAAAGGCAGAGAGCACCTCTGAAATGGCAGGGATGCTCTAGGCTGGGCAGGGCATGCCTTTCCAGCAGCCTGGCAGGGCTCTGTGCTTCCCATACATCCATGCTGGGAAACTACCTTGAAGCTCACCACCTGTCACCCCAAAGGTAGAGAGTATTACCTTCAGCTGGCTGCCTTTAGTATAAACACAGGCCAGCCACATATACCTACAGAAGACAAACCCCTGCCAAAACAACACTTCACTGAGCACAAAGTTGACATGAAAGAGAGGAAGGAATATGGCAGATGGTGACAGTGAGTTACTAACATATACCTGGGTATTATAGGGTAATATCCCATTATTCAGTAAGTTTCATAATGCAGAGTATTTGCTCAGCCTTACAAGTACGCTGTTTTGGGTAACAAGTCTAGCCACACTGGATTAGGCCAGGTGTCTTTCAAAAGGAAAAGCCCCAAGGAAACCCCAGCAGCTTTTTATAGGTAAAAATGATCTTTCAGACTTATGTGGCAAAGTTCTCACCTTTGACAGGGGAGGAACATGCTACCACAAACCTTATCTTGTGTTCTCAACACAATACAGATGTCCTGATTCATACTAACCATCAGTAACTTTCCTCAAGATTAAAGCTGTCAAACTACAGCTCCTCTACTGAGCTCCAAAGGGGAATATCTGAACAAGGCAAAGAAAAACAAGCACTGCGCCAGCAGTACTCGTTTACATTCTAATCCAATTGTAACTAGATGTACTCTGAATTTCGTTTTTCTTCAGTTGTTACATGGTTACAGTTTTCACATAGCCTCTCAGACTGTTGTCAGCTTCCTACCCTCATCAGTCCAGAGGCCTTTCCCAGATGACTGCTCCTTGATACCTGCTCCCACACAGCTGCTTGCACAGCATTGATATAAAGCATCCTCATTCCCAGAAGCCTCCCAAGCACGCAGAGAATCAGTTACTTCTGTGATACCAATAAGGGTCCCAAACATCACAGAATTGAATCGGCTGTTTAGTTTGTCCATTATTTTCCCTTCTTTCTGATATATTTGCTCAGCTCCAGTAGAAAGTGACATGCTGTTTAATTACACACACACACTTTTTAATTAAGACATTTTGATCCTGTTTCTCGGACTGTCCTCTCGGTAGCTGGCTGTTGGCACAGACAGTGGCTGGGTTCCACCCCAGAAGCGCTCATGGCCTGTGAAGCACGCCCAACACCTACCATCTGGCAAGCTCTTGGATGGCAAAGCAATCACGGGATCTGAACAGACAGAAGGAAACTTCCCGTAAGCTGGCAAAGGGACATTTCTTCACTGCTTAATCCCTTAGCTCCTCTCTGGGCAGGCACAAAATGCTGACTTCGTCTTCTGAATTTGGAAGAATATAGAGGTAAAACTCAACTCCAGCATTTTGCAGCCAGAACAACTAGTATAAGCCTCGCTCAGCTCTGCAGTTCTCTTCTCTGTACCCCAATTAATCTTCGGTCCAGTAACTTTCCAGCAAAGCTTCACTATGCATGTCTATCTCCTCTCAAGGACCCTGCCTTCTGACTAATGCAGAGCGCTAAATTAGTTCTTCGATCACAGATGGTTCCCCCCTTAACTCAGGCTGTGCAGACTGCACTGACGAATGCTAACTTTTAACAGGCTGTAAATCAGCCTGTTTTCCTTCCACAATTCCTCAAACACACAATCCTAGACCAAATGATGGCAAAGACTGTTTCTGGCATACTCCAAACTACAGGCCCTTCCTGCCTGTTCTGTCCCAGTTTAAGAAACCATTTGCAAGCTCCTGCAAGCCCTCAGAGGCTGGCTCTATGTGGCTGCTCCACCTTGAGATCCAGGAATAGCATTTTTCCATTCAAGCTGCCCCTGACAGAAACACATCTGGTTTAAGCAGAGGGGCAAGAGTTGTGCAAAGTGGCCACCAGACCTAGCAGATTTCCCAGCAACTTTCTGGGTCATCATATGGATGGAAAAGTGGAAGGGTTGCTGGCAGACTGGACAGCTATTTTCCTCACCGAAGAACCACTGGCTGGCAGCACCGCATATTAGGTTATCACAGGCATCGCAAGCCTGTTGAGGAGGGAAAGACAGACAGAACTATGCATCTCAGACAGATTTGATCCTAAGCTGGAAAGAACTCAGATTCAGGTTTGTCCTTATGAATATCCCAGCTGAATCCTCCCACATAAATCTTATTTATTTAGACTATCTAATGCCCAAGAGGCATATAACACTGCTGATTTATCTGTGCCCTGTGCTTCCTTCAAGCAACACTATTTCTATGTTTGGATAGAACCAGCCACACACAAACACACAAAAATAATAAAAAACCAACCCAAAAGCAAAACAATGACAAAAATGCAGAAGCCTTAGCATTTGTTTCCCTCAGCATCCCAAACTCTATAGGATTTGTATTAGGTTTTATTTTCAAAATAATGACAGGTGTTCAGTTTGCCTAACAGAAGGCACACTCCCCTGGAATGATAACCCACTTCCTTTTAGTCCTTATGCTGATGGATACCCAAGCAGGATTTGGAACATCTGAGACAAGTTCATTTGTAATGAAGTCCAACCCTTCCTCATCAATCCAGACCAGAAAAACCTTTCCAACAAAGCTTTTGTTGAAACAGAAACATTTCCATTGAAAAGTTTTGGTTTCATCTGACTGGCAGTTTACAACTGAAACTACATCATCAAAAAGGTTCCCAACTAGCTCTTGGCTTGGACCCACAGTGACCTCAACCCTAGCAGATGTTTGGAAGCCATGGTACAGACAAAGAAACAGAGAGCGACGCATGGACTAGTTCATTGACTGCATGTACCTATGATCAGGATAAGGGAAAGTTGGAGGAGGGGTAAGCTACCGCTTATTTCTTAATTTAGAAGTTCTTGTGAGTAGAAAGCAGAGCAAACGTAATCTACCACATCACAAATTCATGACTTCTTAAAAAAGATCCACCACAAACTTGCTTACTGCACCTCTAGAGTATTCTCCCTCAGTTCTTTCCTACAGTTAGTACCTGCTCCCTGCGCTGCCCCTTCTGCTGCTTTTTAGCCCTTACCATCCTTTAGCCCCCCTTGGTCCTCCTTCCACATAACTTATCCATTTATCTTTGATCCTCAAGGCCTATCAGGCCTTTGGTAGGTATGTAGAGCTGTATGATGAAACAAGGTCAAAGCCCCTTTTTGCTCACAATCTTGTCCATGGAAGAAACTGTAAAAGGTCAAGGCTGTGTTCTCAGTAGATCGTTGCCCAATCAGGCACTCACAAGAATGTCTCACTGCTTTCTTTCTCCTTCACACAGGCTCAAAGATTCACGTTTTCTTCCTTCTCTCCTTTTTTTCCCCCCCCTTCCATAAACTATGTTTTGAATAGTCAGTTGGCCAAGGCAGCAGATTCTGGAGAGTCTTATTCCAGGCCAAATAGCAATAAAACTCATTTGGCATGTTCATCTTATTGGGAAGGTAATAAAATTAAGGAACAGGGTTGCTATTTTGGTAAGTCATTCCTCAGTAAGGTTCTGATGACTAAGAAAAAAACTTCCATTGAGCAAGGGAAGCTGAATGCTTCTCACAGCTGAACGAGTAATGCAACAGGCTTGTTATGATAACTGAGATGTTTGTAAAGCACGAAGAAAAGGCAACTTCCCAACAGTCAAATGTACTGACCCCTTTCCTCTTCATGCTAAACTTGAGGAAAGAACTAAGGAAAGGTTAAGCCTGGAGAAAGAAAGCTACTCACCCTTCCCAACTGGCATGATGGTTATAACAAGAGCTGCCCGCACAGCCAAAACACCTGCACAGGAAATTAGCCCCCTGGAATGTCCCTCTTTGCCTTCTCCTGCCAAGCAAGTCTGCCCACAGTCAAGAATGACTGATAATTATTGAATTTGGGTTGAACAGTTTCAATTCATAAAATTTCCAAAAATATCAGTTTGGTTGAGGTCCCAACAGAAGATGAGGTGAAGATGAAAGAGGAAGAAAAAGAAGGAAGGTGGGTTGGTTGCTCAGGCACTAAACAAAGCAAAATACATTCTTCATATGCCCTACTTCTCCCCCAGTTTTAAAGTGTAATTTAACTCTGAAGAAGGGCAACAGTACAGCCCTGCACTGTCTTTCTGAGTTGTGCCTTCTGCATCATCCACTTTCCTTCACGCTGGATATAGCAATGAAAATAAATATTATTTCTGTTAGTCAACAGGGTCTCTAGAGAAGGACTGGGTTTGTGCTGGCTCATATATCATCCAGCCTACATGACTGAGACAACAGAATATTGTTCGCAGTGTATTACTCAGAAGGGACCTGAACTACAGTTTCCAAGAACTTCTACAGTACAAGCAGAGTTCTGGGCAAGGCTCATCTTTTTGCTCTGTTTCTGTATAGTGCTTAGCACAAAGGTCCATGATAGGGGATGTAAGACAGCGCCATAACAAACTACATTTGCATGGCAGAGTATTAATCCCACTCATTTTCTCAGACAAACTGTGGCCCTTTTGAATCACCTGGGAGAAACAGATTCCCGAGTTTGCTGTAACTAAACTCCCTGTCAGTCTTTTATTCTCATGCATCAGGGAAGGAAAGGTACTCACCTCCTTCCTTGCTGACTCCCAAGCACCCTTTCAGCTCCTGAAGCGAGATCGACTTGTCCTTGTTGAGGTCACAGTAGTCAGTGAAACGTCGGGCACATTTCTTGGGCTTGGCTTTCTTCTTTACGTAACGCTTGAAAGGCTTCAGCTCCCGCTTGTTAATGTCATTGCTGCTGTTGTTGTCCAGCTGGCTGAAGTACCAGTGTACCACTCGCTCCTCCAGTGTGTGGCTGGGGTCTGGCTCAGAGAACCTGGAACAGAGGAAGCACAGGCCCCCAACAAGTGGGTGCTCTCATCAACACTGTCAGGAACTTTCTGAGAAGCCAGAGCTCCTGACCGAGTCAAAACCATGCCATGCCATATTTAAAGCAGGTAAAATACACAGGTCTAACAATCTCTTCCTTTTAGCTAGTCTCTTTTGAGAGAGATGAACTTCTTCTAAAAATGTCCTTTACCATTAACAAGTGGTGCCAAGAGATTGCTGGGGACTGATACCCTCAGTAGCTCTGGTTCTCCTCACACCAGTTGCTGAAACTCTGCCCAGTCCCAGAAGGATCCCCTTCAGAGGGCAAGAGGCAATCTCCATGGTCCTTTTGACCCTTGGACTCCCATTCAAGTTACTAGCAGGAGAGCTGTGAGTGTCAGCTGCCATGGTAACTTCTGATAGCAACATCTAGACTTCAGAAAGGGAACAAATTCATTTAATGCAAGACACATTTGTTATTTGAAAATGTCCTTGGCAAGATGCAACGTTCTTGCTGTATCTATTTTTACGATCTGAACTCCTGTGCTGTATTTTCATCATATTTAATGCTTTTTCACAGGGATGATATACACACAAGAATTCCACAGCAGACAAGCACTGCAATTCCATTAAAAGCAATACTACAGAACTGGCAACTTCAGTTTGTTCCATTTCTTACTCATTGTGATATTTGAACTTTGACGATATTTGGCTCACATATTCTTTCTGTGGACAACAACAAACAGTATCAGAGAGGAGGAGAAGAGGAGGAGGAGGAAAAGCAACAGCTGAAGATCCATGAACAGAGAATGCTGCCATTCAAATGTCAAGTCATCACTGAACAGGCACTGTTATGTCACACCATTTAAACGGTGTCTGGTGCTCTGCAGCAGCGGTAAAGGGGTTATTCCTCAGCAATACTGAGAACCAAGGAGGAAATTCCTTCTAAAGAAGAATTGTTTAAAAATTGCACTTAGTTAGTTCGTCTTTTCTTCATGTGATGAGTGTGCCAACAGAGAAAGCTGAAATGATGCTGAAATGAGGCTGAGACTTGAGCCTTTTTCCTCCCAAGAATAAAGCGTTTCAGTGCATGGAGATTAGTGGATAGGTAGTCAGACATGCTACACTGGCTGCTCTGACTTATTCCAGCAGACATCTCCAGCTGCCTACATTTCTTCCCCAGCAAGGAGAGAGAGACAGTTGCATGCTGCAAGCAGCCCAATTCTGGTGTGAGTTTGGGGCATTCTAGCTGATGAGGAAATATAAGCCCAGGTACCTTATAAAATGCACTTTAAGACTCACCAACCTTGTTTCAGAAACTTGTAGGATATATAGTTAAATCGTCACTGAAAATTTCTTTGTTGGGAACTACAGAAAATTCTTTTGACCTTCTGATAGAACCAGTTTTGCCTCTAAAATGAAGCTACAGAGCCTGAAAAATAAAGCCCCCACCCTATCGCCATGGTAATTTACATTACTAGTGAAGGAGTCTGAAACATGCCGAAAGCAAGCACTGGAGCTTAGGTGGAGAACAGAGATCCCCATTAACCTTCTCTCATAGCTTTAACACACAATGTATACAAAGGATACAATTTAGAAAGGTAGTTCCTATCCAGAGGCATCTGGATCCTCACAGCAAGTAAACACACATGGTAGGGAGATGCAAATAAACTGCACAACATTTTTCCCAAGGTCTTACTTGAAACTAGCTCCATCATTTAGTTCTTAGTTGGGAAGCAGCCTGGTGTTCAGTCACAGCATCTGGTCAACGTACAGTGGGATAAACGTTGTTGGGGAGAAAGAAGAGGTTAGGAGTAAGTCTGGCTTAGTTTTGGGAGCCAAAACACAAGGCAAGCCCCTGGAGCCACCTATGGACAAGCAGAAATTGCAAATATCTCCCCAGGAAGCTAAAGGAGTGCCCAGACTTTTTACAGCCTTGAAATTATGCAAAGACCAGGATGACATGAGAGAATAAAAACACATCCTGTGGCTTGTTTTTATGGCATTTACGAACACAGCCATTGGCCTCTCTCCCTTTCGGAAATGATCTGGCTGTAATTGGAAGAGTAGCATGTTTCCAAGAGCCACAGGGAAGTTCTGTATTAGAAGGGACAATATTCTGCTTTTGCTGAGATAAAGCAATAAAACCTGAGCTTTTGCATGTGAGATTCCCCTTGCCCACACCTTGGTCTGCCCTTTGTTTCCTAAAGGCCCACAACTGGAGAGGCAGAAACGGAGAAAATAGCAGAGCATCTCAGAACCAACAGCAGAAAGACAACAGGAAAACAAGCTTCTCTCTACCTGCTGAAGAGGCACTCAGAAAGCAGGAGTTAAAAGTGCCATTTTACAGAGGCACACCGAGAAGGAGCTCTCATGAGTTACCAAGAGAGGCAATATAGCTCTTTCCAGCAATTCCATAAAGAAAATCAGGGAAATCCACAGGCTAATACAAATACATTGACTCATGAGGTGGTGATACATCAATCTTTGCCATTCCAAACATGCTGAGAGCTCATGCTGAGAACTGCAGCATGCTAATGGAGCTAAAGGGAATTAGGTTAACTGCTGTGATTGTCGGAGGAGTGAAGATACAGCCATTCCTTAGTTTCTACCACTTCCTGGTGGCTGGCTTAGCAGGATTGCAGTTTCTGAGTTAGCTGCCTGCCCTTTCTGATGATCATCAAGCATCCCAGTGCAGGAAGGATCCACATCATCTCAGTGCAGCCATCTCTCCCTGACTCATAAAATTACATGATGCAGAGAAGAAGGCTGAGGTTACCGTACTGTATCCAACTACCTTGACTCTGACGGCTGCCCATGCAAGACACTTATGCACTGTCCATGAAACATGAACTGATGCAACTTCACAGCACTGCTAAGCCACCTAGCTTTGACGATGTGCCATGACAGCAACCATACCTGCTGCGTCAGCTGCAATAAATCTGGGGGCCTCTAACTGTCCTGCAAGCACAGACTTTGCAGAGGTATTTCCCTCTATTACCTCTCCATTGCTGTTGCAAGAGAAACAAATCAGCCCTCAGATGCAAACGTCATTTGTTGGGCTGCCTCTGTACTCATTCAGACTATAAAGGAATCGGAAAAAACAAAGGAGAACAAAGCTGCCCTCTACATTTTGCTCTAACACCAGTCACACAAAAATCCACTGAATTCCATTCTCTCACTGAAGTGCTATAGCAGTTTTGTAAGGCTGAGTAAAGACAGACATTACCAAAATGCAGACAGCCTGCTCAGTCTTCTGGTGTTGACTACATTACAGCTGTACTTACTTTTCTTCCTAATTGTTCCTCTTCAGCACTCTATGGCAAAACAATCAGTCCTAAAGAATGATTGCTGGGGAAGCAAAGAGCTCTGTGCAAGCTGATTTTCCAAATCTAACCTGCTATGCTGGATTGCTTCCATATATAAACCAGCAAGTTCAGCACCATTATGCAGCATAAACCCACCCACAGTCCAACACTGAAGAGAAGCATGGTCTGTCATTAACAGCCTGGGACAGGGAACCTGCTTTCTCAGCTTCCTTATGAATTTGTTGGCATCAAGTATATAGTCTTCTCTAAGTAGGCTTTTGCTCCTCCTCCTATATAATGTGCATCAGCTCCCTCACAAGAGGAAAAGAATTATTTTTAGGTGGCTTCTGCTTGGAGATATGTGGGTTAAGGTACTGTTACTTTCAACAATACTATTTTCCAGTCAAGATGCACTTCCACAGAACACCTTCACATCATCTGGTGCAACTGGGGTACAAGCAGAAAGCAAATAGGCTATGAAAAATCATAGAAATGCACTTTTGCAGCTGCACTGAATTCTGGAGCACAGAGAGAAAAATATGCCAAAATATCAATAGACAGCTTGAATATGCACTCTGCATGCAGTCTGTAATGCTCTCCAGCCCTTGAGGCCCCTTGCAAG
This sequence comes from Falco biarmicus, assembly GCF_023638135.1. Classification (NCBI taxonomy): domain Eukaryota; kingdom Metazoa; phylum Chordata; class Aves; order Falconiformes; family Falconidae; genus Falco; species Falco biarmicus. The sequence goes on along the minus strand of NC_079294.1, from coordinate 21,624,043 downwards.
AAAGGAGGCGTTAACTCAGTGGGAAGAAGCAGGGAAGAAGGGGAGGTATATAGGGTAAAGTATACAAAAGCAGCAAAATGTCAGACATTACTCACATACAGAACCATGTACAGTGTGCAATCACATTACGGTCCATAGAACTCTGCTGTCAAAGTGTAATATGCCTCACTAAATTTTACTAAGTGAACTGAAGTCCCTTCCTACCAAAGCTGATCCTTTGCTCCCTGAACAGTTGCATTCCACTGCACAGGCTGCATGGACCCACAGTACTGTTCCAGTGACAGAAAATCCTAATACAAAATACTGCTTTGACAGAAAGCAAGACTGCAATCTCTGAAGTACCCAGCAGGTGACCACCTGTTTGAAGACCTGTGGAAAACTCATTCTTTTGTAATACAAACATTATGCAGTAACAATAGCAGCTAAGGCAGAAGCATGGGAGCAAGACCAGCCTAACATCACCTAACTGGACTGCAAACAGAGACTATAAAGCAGAGGGAGCTATTCCAGGATAAAAGCACACCGATGGACAAGAAGCTGCTAGCAGAAGCAACAGTGTAGAAAAAAAAAAAATGAGTCCAGCTTCCACCTCTAACACACAAGGTATGTTTGTGGTCAGGATGTCTACAGGAGTTAAAGTTGTAAGTTTCTATGACTTGAAAAATATTTTGCAACGATGTATATACCTTGCTTGGTGCTGTTGACGAATGAATGGATGAGAGCAAAGCTGAAGAAATGACAGGACTGGCCCTGTGACAGTCAACACCCATGACAGCATTGATGATGTCCACCAAGGTGGCTACAGGGAGTGGTGGAAAGCGACGAGTTTAACAAACTGAGGTAAAATTCACAATTGTTCTTGCTCTGCTTCCACTTCTTACTTTCCTTTCGCTGTTATTTGCAGTTGTCTATTTTAAAGGCTGTAATGGTGGAACATGGCTTGAATCAAAGAGGATTAATCTAACGGAATTGCAAAAGGATCCTGTATTTGTTTTATTATTCTCCCTTTCCTGCAGCCAAAGAATCAAGAAGTCAGCAGAAAACCTAAGCTGTGCTCAGACTAAACCAAAGGGTACTACAGACTCCAAATTCATTACAGGGAATGCATAATTCCTCTACAGTTGAAACTTAGGTTCCCATTACAGATCCAGTTTCTTCTTCTCCTCTGGATAAGTTGCATATGAAACAGTATTCTGAACACAACTTTTCTGAAGATTGTGGGATAAATAATTTAGAAGGTTTAAAAATCACCCCACTTCACTCCTCATTGACTGTTCAAAAATCCTCCTCTTACATGAACTCTCCCGTATGGTTAATTAGGCTAGAATTTCCATAGGAGCACAAAGAGAAGTTGGTATCCAACTTCAATTGAAATGCAACAGGAGTTGGGCATAAACTTCCCTGAACTGTTTGGAAGTGTCAATCTTTATTAAAACATGGCTTGGCTTCAGAACACCCTGGAGATGTGCTGAGCTGTGCTTGCCTGCTTCAAACTGCTCAACTAGAGCATGAAAGGGAACCTCGGGGGCAATCTTCTGAAGTACTTTTTAGGGCTATTACATGGGGAATAATTGGCAACTTAAAATGAAGGACACAGCTGCTGTGTTACATGATAAGGGTGGCTGTTGTAAGCTGCCCTTTTAACCCTAAATTCCATCGGGCAGTAATACTTTTGCCGATAACATTACAAGCCATAGTGCACACATTTTGGAAACTAAAATTCATTTTGGAATTGGCAGGGACCAAAGAGATTTTCTTGGATCAGGGAAACACAGGCCAGGATCCCCTTTGGTCTATTTTGGTTTAGGCCCTGTGTGATATGAATATGTCCAAATTAGAAAGTGGACTAAAAAGCACTAAAGTGAAGTCTAAAATTTAAAAAGTGCTGCTCCTATTATACAGGATTTATACATGAACATTCTCAACTTTTTTCAAAAAGGATACCAAACACTGGTTTAATAAAGCAATTTCCTACAAGCTCTCTCTTAATTACTTTGAAAACATACAGTAACAAGATGTGCCTTGGAGTTATTACATAAACTTAAAATTAAGAATGAATTTTACCAGAGATTTTCTGTTTCAAAAGTCTAAATGAAGTCTACTTGGTTATTTTGCTGTAATATAAACCAGGGCCACGAGGAAGGGAAGTTCTCATCTCATTTACATTATTGTAAAGCAAGAGTAACTCAATTAAAGTCAATAGCTTTGAACTTGCTTAAACGAGACAAGACCTATAAGGGATTACAAGGTTGTTTTAAGCATGCCCAATAAAAAAAGAAAAGTCTTATCAGGTTTTACTTACATGGCCTGCAGCAATCCAAGTTGTACAGCCTCACTTTGCTGCTACTAGATTGTTTCTGTGTGTGCCAAGTATAAAGTGTGCAATTTAGCATAGCTCTATGTAGTATTTTAAATGCAGATCTTTATCATTTCTCCTCATGCTCCTTCCCCCCCACGCAAAAAAAAAAAAAAAAAAAAAAAAAAAAGCTAATCTTGACATCAATTGCAAAGCCACAGATAGTTTTGCAGCATAAATAGGTAAAATCTTGAAAATGAAGACACACAGCAAATGCAAAAAGTTTTCACTTGCATATCCAGATTCAGACTGAAGGCAGCAGGGTAATCTAATCTGATTTCCTATATACCATACTGACAGAATGTGAATCAAATTACTCTTAGGACCGTAACTCAGGTTTGACTAAAGCAAGCCTTTCTGAAAGGCATCAGGCCTAAGATGAAAGCCTTAGAGGGAGGGAATCTGCCACCTCCCTCATGACTTCATTCTGCCTTAGAATTACCCTTGCTTTAAAGAAATTTTGATCACTAGTTTGTTTATATTCAGCTAATCATGTTCTTCCCTGCTACACTAAAGAGCCTGCAGAGCTTTTGTCCCTGTGGAGATACTCAGATTAGACAAAATCATCTTTCAACCTTTTTTTTTTTGGTTCTTTTAATACCGTAAGGAAGGCTGAGCTCCTTAAGACTCCCATTGTTAGGCTTTTTCAGTCCTCGGCACCTTAGAAAGGCTCTTCTCTGTGTTTGGTCCTGTATTTTAATATTTATAATAAAGGACATTGTATGCCAGTACCATCTCTCTGCTGCCATGGAGAAACAAGCATACATCCCCCCCCTTCCCTAGAACTCCTGCTTGCTGCTTCTCCTGTCGATTAAAATACATGAGACAATATACGGGGCCAAGTGACATGGCTTGCTGTTTGCCTGGCCTGCCCCCTGCAACAGGCATAAGCTTTGCTGGTGGTATGTTAACGATTTACCTTGGATCGTTGGATGCATTTGTTTAAATTCTAAAAAAGGCCAGGGAGGATGAAATACTGAACACTGTAAAGAACAGGAAGAGGCTACAGAGGGAACCATTGCGTATTTAAATAGAGAATCCCTTCTGCCATCGTTATGGCAAAGATGGAGAAGAGCCTGCAGTAAGTGAAGCTTGTCTCCCAAATAAGAAAACTGACATTAAGACATTAAAACTGACATGACTGACATTAAGAAAAATCAGATAGCCAGATCTCTAGCTTTCCTATTCAATCTGACCTTCTCAGCAAACCTGGGCCAGGGAGATACAAGGATAAGCACTGTCATAAATCCAGTATTTTGTTAGTTGTTGAGGTTGGAAATCAATTAGCCCTATGATTAACCCTGTAGGTAAAATATTCCTTTGTCTTGGAAAAGAGCTTTCATTTTCAGTGCCAAAGTCAAGTTAGGTCACCCAGACAGTTTCAGATATTCCTGAAGAGAGGACTGAGGACATTCCTCCCCTTGAGAAACTTGGAAAGCAGGACTCATTGCAGAGACAGCTGCCCTGCAAACTCTTACGAAATGAAAGCTGTACTGATTACATTTTTATGTAAGTACCAGAAACTCCTTAAAATGCCTTCTTTTTTTTCCCCCCCAAAAATAAATGGTCCCATCATGGCATGGTGGGATGGAAAAGCTTGATGCCTGGTTTTGGGGGTATGTGCTTAGTCTAGCTGATGCACATGGAAGTTTATGCCAGAGCAGTTTCCTGAATTTAATCGTGGCTCTGGGCAGACAGAGTATTTGGGTGGTAGCAGTCTTTCACCTTACAAAGGACAGCCTGCTAAAAGATTTCTTTTTCCCCTTGCAACTGGGCTGCCGACACTGGAGCTGAAAATAAATCATCATGACGACTGTGTGAAGAGCTGGCCAGTGAAAACTTCTACTAGAAAGGCATCTATTGAAAGCTGAGAAATACACAAAGCTTGGGGAACATTAGGAAGCAAGCCTGCTGGTTTATAGAAGTGCAGTGGGGGCATACATCTCTGGTCTCTACAACATTGGTTTATATTAAGCTTTATTTTAAGAGTGATGATTACATTGGCTGGGTTTCAGTCCCAGTGCCAAAGATGCCAAATAAATATCAAATACTCTTCAGGGCTTCCTGCCACCCCTACCCATTGCATTCGAACCATGCAAATTAGATAGAATTGACATTGGAATGCTTATGGCTGGGAGAGAACGATGTATTTCCCATCCTTGGGGCGTTTTTCATCCTGTTTATATGAATACAGACATGCTAGGCATATACTGCTAATTTGATGGGTTACAGAATATTCAGCGTGCAGGCACTCAGCCGCTGGCCTGATTTGTCAGATCCAAATGTAAAGTTAAAACCATATGGGTTCACAAGCAATCCATACTGAAACCAAGGGGCACAGAGGTGCCACCCAGAAAGTTTTTTGCCATGAGTAGTTAAAGATGGCACTGCTTTCTTCTACGTTTTGAAAGAGGAAAGCAGGAGATCAGCATTACTCTCATATTGGAGCAATACCTATGGAAGTAACACATGCACAGAGGCACCTCCTTCATCTCTGCACCTCTATGAACATGAGCACATTAGTCATTGTGGCACCCCTGTGTGCTAAACTAGCACTGACTCCTTTTATAGTCGGGGGAATCCAGAACCATAGAAGCCTCGACTAGCAAAGGCAATACAGCGCTTCTTCTAAACCCATCACAGTCTGTTCTCAATGGCCTGTCCTGCCTGTCCAGCATTGCAGCTGCAGTGCTAAAGGGGATTTGCTGTTATCAAGCAGAAGGGGGAGACAAGACCTCAGCTTTGCTCCAGTCCCCCAGAAACACAAACTTCTGCCCACCTCTTCCAACAGTCCTGACCTGCTGCTCTTTCCAAGAGGGATGAACAGGCAGCTGGTCAGAGGGGAGGGCCGTGAAAAACTGCTCCTCTCCTCCTCGGCAGGCTGGCTGCAGCCCCACAGCAAAACCACAGCGCTAGTACTGCCAAGAATTCGGGTTTGCATTCTTCACTCCCTGTGGTAGCCACTAGGCCACACGGTCTCCTTCAATCCATTTGCATTTTATTAGGTCTTTTAATGCACCAGGGGACAAAAGAACAAGCCACTTCCTCCCACTGAGCTCTCATTTCACACTTCAAATGGGCTATACTAACCTTTATGGCGCAGCAGCTGCCAGGGAGGAGGGGCAGGAGGGAGGCAAGGCTAGGATGACAGGACAGAGCAGCTTCTGAAGATGCAGCTTCAGCTCCTCTTCCAGCAACCCAGAGGAACCCAAATCAGCCCAGAGCAACGCTTTTCCCTGCTGCCCCACCTCAGGAGCACTCCAGCTCTGCAGCCACCTTGGCAGCATTCAGCCTGAGTGCTTTCTGGACTCACCTCCCAGCCCCAGTAGGTGCTGCTGAGTTAATAGCCTGTACCATGTCTGTAGTCAGAGCATCAAGTAAGCTGGTAATAAATTCAGCTTTCTTCCCTTCTGGGCAGCCTGCAGAAAGAAAAGACCAGGTTTAGTGCAAGTACACATAGGATTGGTCTGCCACCCCAGTTCAGCAAGGATCAGCCAGAACCTCCTTTGTTTGTTACATGGCAGCCATCATCACAGTCCCTAAGGAAAGGCAGAAGAATCCCTCAGTAGGCTTCTCTGTGTGGCAGTTTGTCCTGCAGCTTTTGTCCAGGCACAAACAGGATCACCAACAATATCTGGCAGGAATACCGTGTGGTTAGCTTTATGACCTCTCCCAGTTCTCCATCAGCATAACCACAGGGATGTGCTGGAAGTGCCCTGTAGACAGGAGTTCCCATGGTGACACTTGCAGAGAAGTTTACAAAACAGCTCATTACCTCCTGGGTCATCTTCCTCTGCAAATGTGGCTATTCTGAGGTCCTAACTGACAGTTTAAAGCTTCCCAAAGCATGGGTCAAAGCGAGGACTGCTGCTTGCACTCTCCTCTTCAGGCACGGAGAGCATTGCCTGCCAGCAGCTACCACAATAATTCAGCTCTTTGCATGATCACACTGCACGGGAAATACGTCAGTCTAAGTCAACCCGTGGTAATCACCCTCAGTCACTGCTGCCTTAAGCAGGCCAAAGCGGGCTGAGGATGAGCTTGGTAACCATTTCCATTACTTAGTGCTGAGGCTGTCTAGTTTGCCACCATCATAACCACAGACTGACAGAGCCTCCTGTCCTTAACGGTGCCAGCCTGTTATGACACAGCTGAGACGAAATTCTCCATCTCCTCACCATTATGAGGTAATCTATGCTGTTTCCTTGCTTCTTAAAGGAGAAAAATCATGCTTCATTTACTACCATATTAATCCTGTAGGCTCTAGCGTACCACAGAATGAGCATACTTAACTTCAACCCATCATCTCACATCCTATTGTCTTCTCTTGACGTGATAGAGAAGCCATCACTACATCCCTCACGTCTTCTCTTGCCCCAAACCACCATGTACAACCAATTAATCAGCTGATTAAGGCAGCAGACATCAGAAAGCCTCCCCCAGGAGCATATAGCAGTGTCAACACTTCCTGCTTTTCTCAGACAACCAGGGAAGCACGTGTAGCCCAAACAGAGCACCAGAAACTTACTGTAATCCCTTGATGGCTGAAAGAAGCTTGCAAATTGATCTGACAAAACTCCCTCCTTTGGAGTACTACAGGCTCTGTTCTCTGCAATAGCTAACCAAGAGTCCCTTGCCTGTCTCCATATTATGTGCATTACACACACGCACACCCCTCAGCACTCGTTTGGCACATGGTCCAGAAAATGTCAGCATTGTAACGGGTAAGCTGCTATGGCAGCCAGAGTAGACCACTCACTTAAAGGAGCTTTTTGTTGCAGTAATGAGAAGGTTGAAAAACCATTTGCTAGAAGTCATGTCCCTGGGGCCTCAGCATCTCACCGTCTGCAGGAATTAGCAGCTTGCCATTTGCTATGTGCAAGCAACACTTTCCTTCCTTCTTTCTTTCTTCTGGCCACAGCCATGACACAGTTTGTGACGAGGGTATGTGTAGGTGTGCAAGGATCTGGACTTATGTCTCCCCCACCTCAGCCTCTGCCAGGGTCTCTTCACACCAGCCAAGAAGCATACTGCCTTCAGCACAGAATGGGCAAACCTCTAGAAGAGGAATAACATATGGGGTCCCCCTTACAGAACTGAGTGCAAATGATCAGTCTCAAGTTAAAGCAGGGTTTTTTTCTTAAAATTCAGTTGTGCTAAGAAGAGCAGAAAAAATAAAATCCTCTCTCACCCCCTGCAGTTCTGGCTCACCAGTGAATTTCTGCATACAAGAGTAGCTAATCAGACTAACCTCAAGTCTGCACCAAAAGATCATGCAGCACAGCACCTACCATGGCAGGTAAACCAGGATAAAGTCTCTCCATAGACAAGGATATCTTCAGTGACAGGAACCATTATGCTAGCCAATGCAGCCAAGCACAGAGATGAAAGTTTACTCAGGCACACAAATGTGGCTTGAGCTGAGAGGGGAACTCTCCTGGATTATGATGCTAGGAGCAGGCCACTATGCTACAGAGCATCATGTGTCCTATTCTGCATCAAGCAGTTCTCATCCCCTTGTCCAGCTGCAGTGCAGAAGGGAAAGGAGAAGGGAAACAAAACCATTCTATCATCCTGAGATCAGAAAGAGAGTCTCAAAGAAAAAACCCAAGAGCAAAGGGTTTTCACAGAGGAGTTCTGCAGAGGCAGGCATGAAGTACAGGGAGAGGCAGTAAAGGAAGAGGAGAAGGGGATGGAAAGAAAGGAAGTAAGATTATTCTATTTTAGCGTGATTTCCTACAGAAATGAGCCTTAATGCAATCATTTAGCTGGTTTCCCTCCCTCTACCCCCCAAAGTAATACTTGAACCAATTGGCCAATTTCATTCAAATGTGAAAGGGAGGCAGATAGGAAATTTCTATGTGACTTGTGAAAATAAGGAGCTACGCAGAGTAGAGCTCTGCTGAGGGCAGAGTTGCTAAGCAGAAAGCTACGGGGCCCAACATCAGAAGCTGGCAGGAGGAGAGTTATGAGACACAGAAGGCAAACCTGGAACAAATCTCATTTATTTTGCTAACCTGCTCAGGGACAATTCACTTTATGCTAGCCCTAGAAAGGGCCAGGAGAAAATGGAGTAGATCCAGAGCTACCAGCTCTTTCTACAGACTTCTCCATCTCTACCACTCCCTCAAGGTAGAGACGGACCCACTGTAGCTTCTGTTTTCCAGCAGTCAGCCCCTACCCAGGAGAGCAATGGTTGACCTCTAAAGTGAAGGCCCCTCACTCTGCTCTTTAGAAAGGCAGCGGGAAGGAAAAAACAGCTCCCAGGCAGGTAGGATAGCATTTTTAACAGCTGCACAGACACCTATGCCCAGCATATCTTCCTGGCAGAAGCAAAGTAGGCAAACAGTAAATTATGGCTTTTCACTCTGTTAAGAAGGGAAAGCAGAATATAAACCAAGCAGCAATGGGAGATAAAGCAGGTCCCAGGCAGAAAATGAGGGATAAAGTCCAGCTGAGGAGCCAGCATTAGTTAAGGGACCTTAGTTCATCAGGAACGCCACTCTGCCTGGTCCATGCAGTGTCAAGGAGCCATCTGGTGCACTTGACAATTACAGCTGTGTCTTCTTTCACTGCTCGGGGAGCACCAAGCTGCTCAAAAGCCCTACTAAATGGAAAGGATCCTGTCCTGGCCAGGCTTTGAAGAACTTTTAACGCTGAGCCCATTCTTCCCCCAGGGAACCTACAGGCATCCAGGTTTCTTTCCTGAAAATTCTGATCCCAGACATGTTTCCAAAGGGCAAACAGGCAATAAACTGGCCCCCAGGACACTCCCAGCCTTTTCCAGTTCACTGCTGAAACTGGAGGTGATCCAAAATAACACAGAATAAAACCCACGATAAAACATGCACGGTGAGGGAAATCCCCCATCTCCTCAACAATATTCTCGGCCTCTTAAGAGTCCCAAGTTGAGACAAGGGAAGAAGGCAGAGACAGGATCTTGTTCCTCTCTGACCTGGAAGTTCTCTGTCCTTGAATGGATCATCAATCTCTGTGCTCTTCGATCTGGCATCGCTTTCACACACTGGGGTCTCATAGCTGAAAAAGGAGAACAGCAGATGCTAAACTATGTGATACAGCTTTAGTGTCATCAGGTGGTTGCTAAAGGGTCATGTCTTATCTGCTTACTGCAGGGGAAACCAATAAACCTGCAGAGGAAATATTATTCTCAAGCATCTATCTGCTTATGGACAGTCAGCAACAGAAGTGGAGGGAGATAGAAGAGCGTACTCTGAAGTCTAGTACTAGCTACCAGCCCAAACCCACAAACAGCACAAGGCTCTCTTCCAGCTCTTGTGGGCACATGCTGAGCATTTTTTCAAAGCTGTCCATGCTCTGCAGAACCACTGTATCTAGCAGAGTTTAGGTCCCAACTCCTACTGGCCTGTTTTTAGAACCTACAATTTGTTTCCAAACCCCAAGTGAGAAAAGATTCCCCAGGTAGTTTTAAGTTACAGAGGAACTTAAAGAAAAATCTATCACTGGCTTAAAATCTAACACCACACATCCAAACAGTCTTCTATGTCCATACTGGTCAGGATCCAAGTGGCTACAGCATGGTAGTATAAAGCAGAGGATAATGCAACAAAGCTACTTGTCTTTTCACTGCTTATGCCCCTGATCTGTATTCCTGAAACAAAGCCCTGGTTCCTGCTGCCACCCAAAAGCTGCAAGCCAGAGAAAAACCAGGTTATTTTGCATGAATACTTAACACAGGGGAAAGTAAGGGCAGTAGTCACTAGGCATCAACCCCTACATAGAGGGACCTGCGTAGTAACATACAATAGGGAACATCACATAAGGCATTGCTAGCTCAAAGGAAGGCAGTACAGAGCTGACTGCTCTAGAAGTAAGAACTTATCTGATACAGCAACAGAATTTTTTTATATCTCATCTTCTCCAGGCAGGTATCTCACCAGGCCTACAGCTCTTACCGAGTGGAAGTACCAGGCAGGGGGCGTCCTGTGTCCACCAGGACACACCAGCAGTACCCAGTCGATTGGTGGCATTGCACTGGTTTGTAGAGCCCTCCAGGAGCGCACTCGGGGATGACGATGCCTTCACGGGGGTTCTGCCTGGCCTCCTCCAGGGCGCTCTGCCTTTCCTGGTCACAGGAGTGAACTTTCTCTGGAAGATGGGAAGGAGGTTGGAAAGGGTGGAGAAAAAGAAGTCAAATCAAGATCACCTTCCTCAGCTCAGCAGGATATGGGTATCCTTCACATGAGGAGAACTTTGTGTCTGTTTCCTTTTCAGCAAACACCAGCACGTCTACATCCCTAGGGACTCAGGGACTTCCAGGTTGAGAGCTTCCTCCTACAATGGATTATAGACATTGACTGCCAAGTGCCCAGCAAGCCAGGAGCAGCAGGAAAAACTGTTCCCATTCATCTGGGTTTTGGAACAGAACTATCAGATAACAATAATTCACTATTACTGCAGCCATGGGGTAAGCATTTCCCAGATCATGTTTTCCCATACTGAGAGACCCTAAATTATGACTTGTATTTTCCAGTTAAACAAAGGAGGCAAACACCCTGCCCTGTCCCACCGTCTCTTTCTCCAGACAGCAAGGCACTCCTCCCTCTCAATAGCATCTCTCTGACACGATCACAAGAGGAGCAGAAGGTTATGTTTTAACACCCTTATGCAGTGCAGACAGCACCTTGCACACACCTGCAGGCAACAGAATGAGATATCCCATTCTACCCTCACTGCCTTCACTTCTCTAGCACACTCTGTTGTCCTCACCTGGAAAACAGAGGGCACCCAACAGTGCTCCCCACTGCAGGGTAGGTAGGACCCTGTCCCTTAATAGCTTATTACACAGAAAAGGTTATTTCTCAAGATGTCATCAACCAGAGAACAGTGTACACAGGTGGCACACACCAAAGAACAGAAAGAAGCCCAGAAGTGGCTTCTGCAGCCAGCCTGGCACCTTTGGCCCTAACACTGCCTCTTCAACCACTGCCTGCAGATGGGTGCTGACCCGCTGCCTCTTACATGGACCAGCCATTAAAGGGGGAAGAGATGCACAGAGTACCCACAGGACATTAAGATGTATTTGGCTCAACAGTTCTCTATTACAAGTCTCCAAACATTCTGACCCTTTGAGGAGTAGGAAAATTATTTCAATTTTGGAAACTACTGAAGGTATTACATAGAAAAAAACCAAACCTGTGCATGTAGGACAGAAAGCAGTCAAGGCAGCTCAGCACAGGACTTAAAACATGTCTAAGTGTAGGGTAAAAAAAGACAACAATATAACTCCTAAATTTTATCCTTGGGAGAGTGACAAAAAACAGAAGCAGAAACAGTTGTTCTCTCCTTGCCTAGGTTTCCTTTCCTTTGCAGTTTACTGTGGTTTTTCTTTTCTTTTTATAAATAAGCCACAACATCTGAAATTCCTTGCCATGGCCAAGAATCCCCTCAAGCTTTCAATACATAAAATGCTTTAGCACTGACAGGCAATGACACCACAGGTTCATCCCAAACCTGCAGATGTTTGCACAGTCAGCCAGCAGACACAGCATGACCACAGCATCCTGCCCTCAGGACAGGCTCAGCACACAACTAACACACGCTCACTGTTTCTGTGTATTTTGCCTGCCTGCCTGCCTGTACCCCATCAGTTACATCTTACATTTTGGTGATAAATTCTGCTACAGAGAGTAATTTTTGTTCCGTGTTTGGGGAACAGAAGGGGTGCTGATTGACAGCTAGAATTCCTCAGCTTGGTAGCAGCAGGTACAGCACAAAAGAACTCCAGTAGGTCTGCACAGTGTCACCCAAGTACAGCATGCTTTGGGTACCAGAAGCACTTTTACTGGTTTCTAATTGAACTGTAGCAGCTAAAGAGCCCCATAGCCCCATAATGGTCTGTCTCTCTTCAGCATTTCAGATTGCTGTTGAGGTTGGGAATATGAATGGCACCTGAATTTGCCACACACAAACCCACACAGCCAACACACAGAATAAAAACTTTTAAGTGTCGGCAAGTCTGACTCAAGCAGGGAGAAACTTGATCAGGAAGGAGCAGGAGGGGATAAAGTCAACAAAAACTGAAAGGGAGCTCAAGCCTCAGCTGATATTTAAGCTGACTTCACTTTGCTGACAGATTTCACATTTAAAAAAACGGCCCTGTGACCGTTCCCAAGCTGTATGTGGACAGAGAAGTCATTGAGCCAGGGGCCTGCAGGCTCCTTAACAAACCACTTACATCATGAGGGGCCCCCAGTTAACCGCCATCTGCTGACAGCAATTCACACCTTGGCCCTCAGGTGAGGAGGATCCTTCATGCAGCTTGGGGAAGCAAGAACAGGGGCAGAATTCCCTACCATCATTGTATATAATAAGCAAAAGAAAAAACCCCTTCTGCTGAAGACAACTACATTCCAGGAATTTTTCTATCTAAACCCCCAAAGCTTCCTGAGTGCCAAGATCTCTCAAGTCCTTTGAGTCTTGCAAAACTAGCACTAAAAATTACTCTGAAAAAAATGAAGTGGTATTTTTTTTGTGTGTCAGAACAAAAAAATATGTGACTTTATTGAAATCAAGAAGGAGAAAAAGAATAAACGTATTTCAATGACTTAATATCTTATTTTACATACATCTGCAGTTAGGTATGCAATTACACAGAATAAACGTACATACTTACACATTTGTACTGTGCTATAAAAAATGGCAAAACATACTTTGCACATATTAACAGAAATTTGTGAGACTCGAATAGTTACAGCATTTACTACCAGAATACAGAACTAATTGGTAGTCACTCCTGTTTGAAGGGTGTTTAATGGCTGAGTGAAACCAATCTTACAGGTTTTGTTCCGTTGATATCAAACAGATGCAATGATGCAAAATCTGCTATTGACACCGGTATTTAGTGGCCCACCATTAGCAACGACAGCAGTACAACTGAAAGAGCAGGGAGATCAGATTTTTCTCATTTCTAGCATACATCTAGAAGTAGCCACTATGGAAGTCTCATCTATCCCATTACATCCTGAAGAACATAAAACAGACATACTGGGGCAAACCAAAGGCCCAACTTGTCTGGGTCACCTCCAGCTGTGGCCAGAAGCAGCAGCTTAGAGAACAGAGGAACGAGAAGCATGTACTTCTTTCCCCCATGTATTTCATGTCTCAACCAGTTGCGGATCAGAAATTTGTGGACACAAACATGAAGTCTGCATTTAGCGAGTAGCAATGTTTTTTCTCTTCCATCAGTTTGCCATGTCTCCCCTCATAAACTTTTATTGATTACAACATCCTGCAGCTACTTCTGTGGCTTGACTACGTGTTGCATGTGGAACAAAGCACATCTTTTGGTTTAATCTAAACCTGGCTCCAACTAGTTTTGTTTGCTGACCCTAGTTGTTCTGGAGGATGAAACAGTGAACAGTTAGCCATCTCCCTCCCTGCCTCTCACAGCTTTACAGACTCCTGCTTTGTCTCTCCTACATGCTGAAGAGTCTCACCTGCCCCAGTTCTTTCTCTGAACCCTTTCTGGATCCACCATACATACCTTCCCTGAGCTAGAGGGGATCAGAACAGCAAACACATTGAAACTAAGGGGAGGCTCTCACAACTGCCTTGTGGAAAGTTCCTTCAGCAACATCTGGCTACTAAGCAGAGCATATTGACTAGCACTAGCCCCCAGAAAGGCTCTCCCCTCCAGGCTACCACTCTAACAGCACTTAATTCCCTTAAAAAAATAAATGTGAATGTTAACAGTTGGGGTGTATTTCAACAGCCAGAAAAATCAGCTGGGAAATTCATACCATCGGCTCCCCTAGTACCGGACTTGGCATGAACTGCATACACTGTCACCCTGAAAGATGGTCTCATGGGTAATGAAGGGACCATCAAATGCTATCCCAGCTCCAGGACACTGAAGTCAGCCTGTTCCAGTCAGACTGCTTACTGGAAACTTTGCTGTTGTTGCCAAGGCCAGGTTTATGGAGGATAGTGAAATCCTATAGCCAAGCTAGAAGGTTTAATGCCAGCTATGAAATTAAGCTGTCATCTAAGAAAGAAGCATATATTTATTATATGTGCAAGGTACTTAAAAGCATATTCCCTGTTTGAGTTAATGGGGGTTGCAGGCACAGAAAGATAAAGAAAAAAATCTTCCTTCTTTCCCTGTATTAAACATTTAGAGAGAGAAGAACATTTAAGGCACCAAGTCAGTGGGACACAAACAGCCCTCCTAGGACCAACCATAATATTACACCCTTTTTTCCTCTCTTAAAGGCACTGTCACATTCCCCTGTTTTCTGCCATCTCTGTTTTGACTTAAGACAACCATCAGCAAAGAAGCTGAGTAAAACTTGTTAATTCACTGTTGCTGGGGAGTGAAACCTTCGGGAGACAGCAAATCTAGATTACAGCAAATCCAATGACAGGAAAAAAAAAAAAAAAAAAACCGACAGGGAATGCATACACACACAAAGGAGGGAATCACTGGCAGAAATATCCATTTTACCTTAACTGCTCAGCTCTAAAATGCTGTTCGTTCTTTCTTACTCTTGACTGCTTCTACCACTCCTTAAAACATTTTTAGAAGTAGTGTCTCTGAAGCCATGAGCTATTGCAGGAAAACAAGGCTTGGACATCTGCAGTTGTACATTATTTACGCAGCAATTTTCCCCTAGTAATGGCCTTCGGAGAAATACATGGTCAGATTCATAAAAAGGTCTCTCATCCCTGGTCCCTTATGTACACACATTCAAACATACATCTAGTGCTTGCACAATAAAAATAAAAGTGATGGATGAGGTAAGGTACTCATCCAACTGTCTAATAAATTAGATGGTTATTAAAGAGATGGGGTGTTTGTTTACCTTACAAAGCTGAGAAGAGAGGGTATCTAGCAGCATCTAACCAAAGGCTTGTGCTTAACCGTTCTCATGCTCAGCTTGCAGAGCTAGATGCAGCCAGCGTGCTGCTCTGGGGACAAGGCAGCCTCCCCCAGCTGCCTCCTGACACGTAACAACTCTTACTGCTAACTTGAGCCGAAGGACCAAGCATCAATCACCAGGGCTGCAAGGATGCTGTAGATGATTAGGGTGGGACTTAAGGAAGATCTGCCATCCAACCACATTAGATAGGGTTTTTTTTAGTATTGCTCTTCTGCATCCAATTTTTTTCTTATTAAAGGAAGGGAGAGACTGTGACCAAAACCAACCACCTTGGAAAGATCTCTACACCCCGGAGAGACCTCTCTCTGCTTCTGCCAGCCCCAATGAACCTATGTGAATAGCCTAACTCCAGAGCTACAGGCTATGCAAGACAGGCCAGATTTTCTTCTCTTTTCTGCTCTCATTTCTTTTGACCAGAAATTCTATCTGGACTGGGGAAACTTTTCCCTTGGAGTTCCCACAAAAAGCTTCAGTTTTAATGAACAAACATTCATCAGAAGGGTAGGAAAAAGTCTTTTACTGAAGAATTCTTGACCAATCCCTATTGTTAGTGCTGCAACAGGGACCTGACTTCAAAATACCATTTCAAAAAAACCAAACACATGCCTCTCCCAATTTTTTTTTTTGTTCAACTCCCAGCTTTCCCCTCTGTAAGGAACCAACGCAGCACCAAATGAAAGGCAACAGTATGGACATTTAGTGCCAAGTTCCTACAGACATCCTGTGCCAACCCAAAAGTGAGGGCTGTGTCTTTGTGCCTCAGTCTTCCTCTCAGTGAAACTATTTGCTTGTCTCCCAAGGAAGCTTAATTCAAGAACAGGGTTGATTTCTCATTTTTATTTAGCCTGTCTCTACACTGCTCTGGCAGAGAAGAGGAGCCTTGAACTGGTTATTTTATCATAGCATGTACACTGGTTTAGAGTCGCTTTTATGTTGCACAAGGGAGCTCTAATGTGAACAGGACTCAGGTCTACTCTGGGAGAACAGGTGTCTCACCCCAGTATGGAGCTTACAAAAGCTGTGGGCAGAAAGTGCAACCTCATTCCACAGAGAAAGTTCAGCACAGGTCTATTAGCAGCCCAAATCTGCATCCCTTCCACCTCAGAGTGGAAAAAGAATTTGAAAAGCCTTGGGTACGCACATGCACAAGGGCTGGCAGGACTAGCAAAGCAATGTGGTGAATAGGCACTAACTGCCTATCCCCCGAGCAGAGATGTGGGTGGAATGAGGGAAACAACCCCTTCTGTGTTTACTAGGAGCACAATAACAGCTGAGCAAATACGGCTCATGGGGATAGCATAAATCTCTCCGCACCTCTGTTAGTCATCAGTGCTGCTACCCGCTCCACCCTGTTGTGTCTGGGACCGTGGTCTTTCCATGGTATTCTGGCTAATGTAAAGGTAAAGAGAAAAACAAACCTTGCAGGTGCTCCCACACTGTACCAGTTGAGCAGTCCTTGCTTTACCTTGGTACTCACTCAATTTCATTTCTCAAGGCATAGGCTACAAAGGAAGCAGAGGTTACTACACGTTCCAGTGCTGAACAAGTACAATGCAAAGATTTAACAGGTGGCTTACAATTTTAAAAAATGCATTGTTCCAAGTGGCTCATTAAACTTCAGCTATCCAGGAACTCATCCTTCCCCTGCCATTTTCCTTCTGCTCAAAGCAATAGAGCTGCACTGTACTCCCACCGGTGTTACGTGCTAAGAAGCCTATTCAGTATCCACCCTCTAGCTTGGAATAAGGAGGAATGGCTGAAGGAAGCACTGTCCCAGGGATTACAGTGAACTTGCCAAAGGCCTTTTTGATGGACAACTTGTGCTCACTTTGCAGAACCTGTAGACATTGGGTGCTACCCAGCAAGGAAAGAAGTCTGCTCCACAGGGTTTCCAAACCACAGAGGAATAAAGCTCCATGCCTGGGCATCTTGAAACCCACCAGTTGAAAGTTACCTGTACCTGCAATTCTAACTCAGCTGCCCTTCAGACAGCTTTTGGACTCTTTCTACCACCACATCTCTCAAGGAGTCAGTCACACAGTCCCAGCCCTCCTAGAGCTGTAGCCAGACTAGCTATAAGGATAGCAGAAAGAGAACAATACTTCTTTTATGGCTACAGTACGTCATTCTGAAGAAAAAAATGCAAATATTTCCCTGCTTGTACACAACGCATTAACAGAGCTCTGATTAAATTCTGGTTCATTAGAGTATAAGTCATGTCATTTTTATAAGAAAATGAGGAAAATATAGACTACGTACAGTATGAGATAGTTGCCTAACACTGCAGGTTAAGAAAAACACGCTCCAAGAGGAGACGTCTCAAAAGTTCTCTGTGAAACAGATCTTCAGTATTGAAAGTGATCGTAAGACTTGTGTCTTGTACCAAATTAAATGACCAGTTTGGCTAGTGGAACATAGCATGCAATTTACAGACTGAAATTCAGGAAAGAATTCAAAGTCATCTTGACAAATGGTTTTAAATCAGCATGATCACAACTTACAAGTACAAACCATAACAACCAGCAAGGAGAAATCCAGTGCATGGAGAGGAAATTACTGGCGAGACAGCAAGACTTGGAAAAAAATGGTCAGGAGCTTAGGTAGACCACGAAAAGTCTGCAACTTCATGACATTCAACAAAAAAAATCAAAACAGGTAAATCTAGCTGTGGGACATAGTGACAGGGGCCTCACACAAGAAACACACACTAAGGGCTGGTGAGCCTTTAAATGAGCCCTGTGTCCAGCTCTAGGCACCACACTTTGACGGAGAGGTGGACCATTTGGCAAAAGTGCAGGAGAGCGCAAAGGGAACAGGCAGAGGTCTAGGAAACTTGATCTATGAGAAAAGGCTGAAAGAATTCCATTTGTTTAGTCTAGGGATGACATTCAGTCTTCTGAGACATAAAAGCTGTTATACAAAAAAAAAAAAGGATGGTCATACATCTTTTTTTTTTCTTCACCATGGGTAGTTCAAGTAGCAGTCAGTTTACTTGGAGAAAGGAGATTTAGGTTTGATACAAAAAACTCCTGGTGATTAACTGTTCATTCATTGGAAGAGGCAGTGGGATCCCTGTCGCTGCATTTATAACAGGTTACATGCATCAGAGCTGCTGTAAACTGGATATGACCCTGAGTTAAGTTGGGGAGGAAAAAACCCCTATGTGATCTCTTCAGGTCTTTTCCACTCGCCTCACACAGACTGAGAAGCTCCAGCAGATCCTAGATGACTAAGGCAACCTCTTTGCAAACACAGTCTAAAATCCTGAAGATATTTCATCTCGTTTAAGTTTCCAGATTTTGAGGTCTGATTTTCCTAAGGCTTCCATATTCTATATGACAGCTGTAGCTGTGCAGTACCATTACAATGACAGTTTGCACAATCTGAGCAGAGAAAGTTTGGCACCAAA
Source organism: Falco biarmicus (assembly GCF_023638135.1). Lineage (NCBI taxonomy): Eukaryota > Metazoa > Chordata > Aves > Falconiformes > Falconidae > Falco > Falco biarmicus. The sequence goes on along the minus strand of NC_079294.1, from coordinate 21,605,358 downwards.
ACGTAGCCCTCTTTACATCAGTTCTTCACATCAGGACAGCTCCTCAGCAGTAGAACAGCTTTCAACATTAGATGCTATCTTTGTGATTTTGAGTGGAACTTTCACAGAGTCTGCATTTTTTCTTCTCCAACTCCTCTTTTCCATTTCACATAGTTTCTAAGCACTGCTAGCTCGTGGCATATCTAGCTCTGAGATAAGCCACCTGTCTCTGAACACATTCATTCATTTTCCCTGTACTCCTTTCTCACTGCACTCTTTCCACACTGAGGAATGCTATTCAATAAAATGAGAAGCCATAGGTGTTTCCACTGGAGCCTTAAAATTATTGGGAAACTATTTTCACTTCCACACCTGTTTTTAATGTGCTTGGAACAAGTAGCATAGCAATTGTTGGAGGACTTGCCTACCTCTGCTGGCTGGAATATACGAGCACACTATTTTTACAGGATTGTAAGTGTATAGTTACAGACACCAAACAGAAAGCTTTTGAAAACTGTCACAGGGAGGTAAAAAGTATTTCAAACTGGTCTTCCTAACTACAGTAACATTCTTTTTTTATGCTATTGCTAGTGAGTAAAAGGGAGGAAGAGGAACAGGTTTATAGTGTGATGAATCTTATGGCAGATCAGCTTTTTCCTGTAATATTTAGCACTTTATGAGGAGGCAGAGGGAATTGCCTCTGACAGGAGTGCTAGCACTCACTCTTGGACATTTAGCTTGAGCCAGCTGTCTGTGCAGAATGTTCAGGCTTTGGAAGTTCAACGATGTAACATATGGAATTCAGACATCAGTCACAGGACAGAGAAACTGATTCTGTTCCATCAGTGTCACGAGATGGAGGTAGCCCTCCTTCCACAAACTGGGCTGAAAGGCAAAGGAAGGACTCCAGAGTGACACTATAGATGAGGTTACTGTTCTTCCCAGTAGAATTTCTCTGAATTGCAGAGAACTTACATAGGCAACAGGCCCTCCAGCTATAGCACCCCATGCATTCTGAGGGTACCATTTCCAGACAGAATGATAGCTTTGTGCTATCAGAGGCTGTTCAATAAGCCTAAGATGAGGTGGGAGACTGATGGCACCAGCAGAATCACAGACCTCCCTGCATTATGAAGTGGTGAAACCAGAAAAATGCCGTGCACTCACCCAGAGTGAGAGTAGCCAGTTTAACACATCTTCCTCCCTAACACGTTCCAGGAGAATGAACGCTGCCTTGCTTTTTTAAACATACTCCCATCTGTTGGGATCTGAGGCTGGGTTCAGCCTTCTTTCCTGACTATTCAGAGGCAACCCTTGGGACCTTCTACCAAGAAGTCTTTCCAGCTACTTACAAACCATTTCAACAGCCTGAAAAGCACACAGTTAAGCCACCCCTGAACCGCACCACAAAATGTACTCACTGGTTCCCATTGACCACTTTCTTATTTCAGTGGTCTGGCAAAATACAAAAAATGAGATGCCCATGAAGAGAAATGGAACATGAGGATGGTAGCTTTTACTCGTGCCCCCACGACTCCAAAATATACACAGGACTTTCACAACACTGTTGACATCAGTTTGAAAGTAAAGAGGACACAGCTGACACACAAGAAGGTTGTAGCAAGGTGAATGTCAGTCTCTTCTTTCAAGTAACAAGTGATAGGATGAGAGGAAATAGCCTCAAGTTGCACCAGGCAAAGTTTAGACTGGATATTAGGAAAGATATCTTCACTGAAAGGGTGGTCAAGCATTGGAACAGGTTGCCCAGGGAAGTGTTGAGTCACCATTCCTGGAGGCATTTAAAAGATGTGTAGACATCATGCTTAGGGACATAGTTTAGTGGTGGACTTGGCAGTGTTAGGCTAATGATTGGAGTCAATGATCTTAAGGGTCTTTTCCAACCTAAATGATTCTATGACATTTTCCTCAAATGTCCCATGCTGCTGCTCCACAAACTGTACATTCGTGTAGGGCCCTACACATTTCCCTTCTTATCATCTACTCCATCTCCAAGACCCACCAAAGCAGAGAACCTCCTCACCCTAAGCCTGGCATCAGAAGCAGCAAGCCTCCATGGAAGGAGTAGGGTTTTCCAGCAGCTGCAGAATGTAACTCTGCTGCCTCACAGCCTTGTGTCCTTGGACAATGCTGGGGGCAGCAAACACTCTTAGGGATAACACTGACCTGTGTACCACTGAACCCTTTTTTTCATCAGTTGTCTCCTTGAGAATCACTTGCAAACTCCAGCAGGGCTTTTGGTTTCAGGAGAAGCTGAGGTCTAAACATTTTCCAGGGGGAATCTGGGAGCACAGGTCAAGCCATTACTTTGAAACAGCCCTTCCTTATTTATGGCACCTTAGAACTGTTATAATCTTTCTTGTGAAATTTTAAGAGAGGCGAGAAAGTGAGTCAATACATGTAGTCTATCTGCAAGCATCAACATACGTTCAGATGGACGTCTGAAGTGCAGATCCACATACAAGCCTGTGCTGAAGGCTGCTGTTGCATACAGCAAGGGAGCACTTTGCTGCTAAGGAATTACTTCAGCTAATCAATGCAACCTCTCCAATATGAACCAGCTTCTGCTAAGAAGCAAAACAAACTGCATCAAGTTGACCTCTCCACTCTCCATTTGTCCCTATATATCCAGGTAATGTCTGTTGCTGGAGCTTATTTCCTTTCCCCTCCAAATCCTCAGTCATTTTAAATTTAGGGTTGTTTTTCTTCCCCTTTTACCCCAGCTTCTTATATCTTTGCCCCTCTCCTCCCGCCCCCTGTCCACTCACCTTAACTGGCAACTGTAGAGTAAGAGTTATGACTCCATGTCTGGAGTAATTTGTTTTCTTTCTTTGCGGCATAAGGAGGGGGGAGTGACTGAATTCTTTGGGAATGATTTATCACACAGCACTCAGGGGGAGCTTCATTTATTTGCCTAGCTGCATACGGTTTAACACCTATGGTTGCATGCCGATTATTATACAATGTTATTTTTCCCACTTGTATACTTTGCACCTTTTCATAGAGCAGATTAACTAGTCCCCAGTGGCATGTTATTTATTACTTTGTTTGCTGGCTGTCTGGGAAGGGTCCTGGTCCTAGATTCTTCCATCCTCCCTGCTTCTGCTCTCCCCTACGTACTCCCTTCTTCACCACACCTGTCACACACACTGAGACTGTGGGAGAATCACACTTGAGCATCACATATATTGTACCTTCCCCAAACCTTCAGGAGGAGAAAGAGACAGAGGCCTCCTAAACAGCAGCCAAGAGAGGAACGTGTGAGTGAACCACATAGAGCCAGAGGGAAAGAAGGGATAGAAAATAAGGGTGAAACATCACATTTTGGCTTGCAAGGAAGCAGGAACTTAGCAGACAAGAATCTAGAGATCTGCTGTGAAAATGCAATGTAATTAGTAAGTTTTCATATCATACTCATCAGGCACTTCTCCTGAGATTGCTTCATTTGATATCAAGACAGAACCTAAATTAAAATGAACTCAAAACCAAACCAAAACAAATCCTCACAAAAAAGAAGAGGTGGGAGGACTAATACAAAGGTCTGAAGGTAAATATTTCTGGCAGATGGGACAATAAAGTGACATACTTTAGCCCAATGGTTTTGACAGGTCAGAGGAGCACCGTGTTGGGAGGCACTGACTCAAGATGTAGGACAAGAGCCAAGAAGAACAGAATAATAGAGGATAGTAGGAAAGGCAAAAGCTTTCTGACTCATTGGTTCCCTCCCATGAACTGTTATTCCTGACATCATCACTGACTCTTCTTTTTTCTGCTTCAGCTACGGGGAAGTTCAAAAACCACTACTCCCAAGTATTATGCCCAGAAGAGATGGAAGCATCAAAATGTCCACCAAAGAGGATGCAGTCAGCATTAGGATGTCATTCCCAGGCACCAAAATTCTCCAATTCCAATGCCACCATCACATCTTATTTAGATGCCACTAAAGCACAATTGCACCTGGCTGACACTCCTTCCTTCTCAACCTGCTTTCCTGCTGAAGTGAGACCAACTTTTGCTTCCACCCATCTCCTCTACTTGGTGTCCTGACTACCACTAACCAGCCACAGATTTTGGAGAACAGCCTGTAACAGACATTTAGACAGAACATTAACACAACTGGCATGGAGAGGCAGCCAGTCAGTTTGGAACGAGCACAACTAGTTTAGTAGTAACAGAAAGCAGGAGAAAAGTAGCAGAAGCCCATGGCTTCACATATCTTTAAATAACAAGGGAGGGAACGCTGTGTGCTGAGGGTAGGACAAGACAGCTGATGAATAAGGCTGAGAAGACAGGATTAAGACAGGTGAGAAACTGTCCCCATTCAAAAAAGTGCTTTGCTTTTCAAAAGCCTCATCTAAATGTACCTGTAGCTCCCTAGTCTCTGCAGCGTTCCACATCTCCAAGGCATAAAGAAATTTGTTCCAACTCCAAATATCTACATATTCAATGCAAATAAGTGCACTGTCTCCTCACTCTGGAAAATAATACAGGTGTTCAAGCTCCTTGGGGGTTAGTCCTCACTGCTAAAAAGGAACATCCTAATAACAAATCAAACTTTTGTCTAGCCTTAGCTATTTTTGGTGTATCCCACCAAAACTGCCATAATCCTTTTTAAGGGCAAAGCAGCAGGCCCTGCCCTTACAATCTGACTCAAGAGGAACTACACTGATTCTCAATATAGGTGGCTTAAAAGCATGCTCCTTGTTAATGTATAGGATCCTAGAAAGACTCCACATGGCTAAGGCAACATGTCATGAGTACATTCCCCCTAGGAGCAATCACTATTCCCTGATCCTTAAGAAAGGCATGCAGCAAAATGGTATCACTGCCTAGGCAAAGTACTAGAAAGGAGAAGCTATTTTGGGGTGTCATGTGGGTTTTATTGCCTTTTTTTTTTTTTTTCTGCAAGCAGGAAAAAAGTTAAAGAAGGAACACAGACAAATCAGAGAATGCATGTCCTGGTAGTACATCTGATATAATCACATCCCACCCCACTGTTCAGATCTCTGGAGTCAAACTGCACCCAAGAGTACACAGACTCCCTTTGGGGTGGACGACAGGATGTGTTTCTGCTTCTTGCAAAAGTATATACAGACATGTACCTTTCAAGCTCCTTCTCCCTTTGAGAAGCCCTAAAGTTTGGGCCCCAAGTGATTTCAATTAACAAAAAGAACTGTGACCACCACCATTCTTGTATTCAAAACTCATTTACAGTTATACTCTGTCCACTAAGATCTCCTGACAGCAGAAAGCTCTATCACTGGAAAACTGTCATATGAGATGCTGGCATGATACTTGGGCGCCAGAGCTGAACAGTATAGGTCACATGGAGTTGGCCCCCATTCAACAAGCAAAATTTTGAAATAAACAAAATGGTTGGTTTTTTTTTTTTTAAACTATGCACACACAAACCTGTCTTCAGCTGCTAACCTTAATATATTACTCATTCTTCCTTTCAAATAACGTCATGTTCAAAACCCCAGTGACTGCAGAATATTTACTTGAGGCTGCTACTGCTGGTTTCTCTAGAGCTGTTTATTTTTCCATGCATGAGCTCATTACATCACTCTGTGGTTTTCTTAAAAGTTGTCAGGGTAAGATGGATACAGGCTGGAATCTCTTGCTAACTAAAACCAAATCACTAACTAGCACAACTGGAGCTGGAGATAACCCAGCTCTGGAAATGAGGAACAACCATGGATTCCTCAGTGGAGATGGGGTGCTCCCAAACAGGCAGCCATCAGATCTATTTTCTTGGAAGTGGAACACATTATCAAGTGTTTCTCTAGATTAAGAACTGTAAAAAAATAATCATTTGGACTGTTGCAGGCTGGAAGAGGCCGGGGGGAGAAGGTAGGAAAGTAGGAGGCTAAAACAGTAGAAGTAGAATGAAAAGATGTTTCCCACCCATGCTGATTAGAGAATAGCCATTGCAAAGGTCTCATCTGTATCACCTCCTGCTCTGTGTGTTAAAAATAAATGACATGTCACAGAAGGCAGTGCTAAATAGTTTGGGGTAGCCATCTGTGTGCACCCGTGGGTGTGCATCTTTGGGTAAGGTGAAAATCAATTCAAAACAAACATCAAAAATGTTTTTGTCATCTTGCCATAACAAATAAAATACTGTGTTGATCTAGACCTTTCACTCGCCCCAGAAAGAGAAAATTACTTTTGGGCTTTTAAGATTCATAAAGGCAGAGGACTTAGTTTGTAAGTGTAGAAAACAGTAACTTCTCTGCTACTCTACAGTCCAGATGTTAGAGCATGTTCATACTTTGGTTCCTGCCTCTGGCCAAGAAGATTTGAACCTTCATGTCACCCTACTGAGAAACAGATTTTGTCATCATTTAATTCTTTAAGGCAGGCTAGGGTAACAGCGCTAGCAAACCCTCATAGAAATGCTGTTTTACTTAGCCTAGAAAAATTCACTGGCAAAATGCCTGGGTCAAGTGCTCTAATCACCAGGCTAGAGTCACTCTGCTTTCTCTGATCCTTAGCTTTCTTAGTATTTACATATGCCAAGCAAAATGTAAATGCTCCAAAAGAGAGGACTGTTTCAGGAGGACCTCTCCTGTTTGTCAGCCCTAAATGGAAGGTGGAACACTCAGATTTCACATGCAGCCTTATTAGATACAGGCTGCAACACAGGGTGTTCACCAGCTCTGCAATGCTCAGCTACCTGGTGGTCGGTTCATTCTGAAGTCTAGTATTGACCAGAGACAATGACAGCAAATATGTCTCCATATAGCGATTCTTAAATTCTCCTCATGGTTGATATAGCAATGGTGCTAGCTGTCCAAGGTGTCCAACGTCAGTGCTGATTAGAGAGCAGCACATGCCCTCGGACAATAGTATCTACTGGACTTCACTGCCAAGGACAGGGCTACATAACCACCACAGGGAGAAGAGTTATCAGGGTTAAGTGTTTCAGTACCCCAAGGAGTAGGGCAGGCTTTCAAGAACTCAAGACCAATGAAGAAGAACAGAAATAAAAGAAGAGTTAGGCTGAGTATCACAAAAAGTAAAATCCTAAGACTGAGTTCAGACAGCAGAGCAGGTACCTGTGGGAAGAAACGAAATCTTTATTGCCTAAGGCATTTATGCTACACTAGAAAAATGCTGCTTTTCACACATTCACTAGCCCTAGGGCCATAGATTAGATGACCTACTAGATCTGTTCTCACCTCTGATTTCAGTGATCCCATTAAATTGCTGCAAGAGGATACCAGGCTGTATCTGTTTCAAGACAGTAAGTGCAAGCTCAGAGAGAAAACTAGGCAAACACCAAAATGAAAAATCCAATCTTGCACTAGTAAAACTTACCTTAACCCTTTAGAAATAAATGAAAAATCACAAATGTGCTGAGCATTAATATTTTAAGGTGACAAGAGCCAAAAGCAATTAAAAAATCCCCTAATTCTGCATGCCTATCTCATGACAGCTATTTCATAATCTTCAGCCAAGGCAGAGTTTTGGACATTTGGAGAATCTGATTTTAACTGATACTTATACACTCCAGCTCTGTTGCTCAATCCCACCTGCCCTACATTGCCTTTTAACATGTATGACAAGGGATGAAAGGTACCAAACCAGGGGACTAGGCTTCACTGGCTGAAAGAAACAGACTAAAGTAGCCCTCACCTAATATTAGCTAAACCATAGCCCTGTTTTGAAGAGGCAGCATTTCTTGGTATCAATAATTCAGTGTAAGAAACAGAAATGGCTGTATATTTATAACGCCTAATGAGGAAATCTGGGCCTAAAAATTGGCAACCCAGTCACTTAATGAGATCCTACAGCAAACGAGGGTCTGTCAGGGCAATCAGTAAAGCTGAGCCAGATGAACCACACATCTCCTTTTAGCTTGCTATAGAAACCACCTCCTACAGAAGTCTTGAATTTTCCAGATCTTTTATTTTCTATTTGTAGCATGCACCCACAATAATCTTGTTTGAACAACAGAAATTATATCAGAACCAACTGGGGAAAAAAAAAAGGGTTTTTTACAAAAGTAAATTCACAAAAGGAATTATTCCATGAACAACACTCTGGTTTACATCAGGCAGCTTCCTGACTAAACAACTGAACGAACCCATAGCCTTTACAACACGAAAGCCTACTTCGGCTCTGTCAGGCTAAGAAAGGGTGGGAGACAGGGTCTCAAGTACAAGATCCTCCTGCTCCCAAGTCCCTTTGTAGCCTCCCAGAACCTAGGTCTAGGACTCTTATTTCCATTGCAGCTACCAGATTTGCTGCATTATTGGTCTCCAAGATAGGTAGGGCCCATTGCAGAGGATTTTAATATTGAACTGTCACCTTCAACTGCACTGTGAGCTGCTGGTTGTTCCAGCAGTTCACAAAACACAAGCTGCATTTGCCCTCCCATGAAAGACACCCTTAAAGAATGCTGATACCCTCCTACATTATCTGAAGCTTCTGGATGATTCCCACTGGCAGTTCCTACACAGATCACCCTGCCACAAAAACAGTCAGGAGCTGAAGCACAGGAGACTGTTGCTAAAACTGGGGTCTGGGCATGTCCTCCTGCTAAGTTCTTCTCCACTCTGCAGTAAGGCAATCTCACCTAATCTAGCATTGATTTCACCCTGTAGTTGGTAAGTGGCACAGGAAGGTTGAGGGAACTGCTGAGTGCCATGAATGCTCCCTGGCTAATCCAGAAATACCAGGTGATGAGGTACTTCAAGCTATCACAGTTCATCTGTTTTGGGGACTGGAGTTATACCCAACAGCTTTTCTAGGCATATATAGTTTCATAAAACACATGCAATAGTAGCAGCGTAGCAGTTCCTATTTAAACCTTAAAGAAAACCTTCTTAAGGGTTCTTAAGGCAATTTTCCTCTTTTGATATTCCCTTTACTTCATTCCCTTCTCCCACTTCAGTTCAAATAGATCTGACAGAAACTATTCTTACTGAAAATTCCCAACTTTCCTCTTCAGATTCTTCCAGTTTCTTGTGATTTCAGTGACTACATGCAGTTTCACCCTCATCTCCAATCTCAAGTTCTACAACCTAACTTCAGATCTTCCTGCTCCTCCTTTTCCCACTCATGTTTATGATCTTTTCCTTGCTGTTTTTTTACACTGGTGTCTTCCCTCATCCACTCTACTATCCACAAAAACAATCTCAATGTTTACTTAGGCCCAGACATAGGTAACCAACTTTCAGTTGTAATATAAACCAATCATTTGTCTATCAAAAATATCCCCTGCAGAATAGGATCTTGAAGTTGCTAGAAAAGAAGCCCTTTTCTGTATTTTCTCAACTACTTAGACCAAACCTACAGCCCAGATCTCAGAGCCAAATGCATCAGTTTGTACATCTGTGAAAGACTGCTGAACAGCAAACAGAATAAAGATGGTAGCTGGCAGGGATGAATTAACAGATGAAGAAATTAGAGGTTGTGCAGTTATGGTTTGGGAAAACAGCAACATCCCTCATCACACATCGACTGTGGCCTTTTGGACACAAAAAAGAATGTTATCTGAAATTATTTTATAGCCTGCACTTCAAGTCCATCAACACTGAAAAGGAGCAGGATAGGTACAACAAATAAAGAATGAAACAAGAACAGACAGTGAGGGACTGCAGCCCAGTTAAAAGAAACCTTTTTGGTTTCTTAGATGGAACATTACCTGAATTCCTTATACTGGAGCTGTTCAGTTTGGAATCTTTGATGACCAAGTGCTTAATCCAAAGGGTGGGTGCTGTGATTTCTGAAAGAGAAAAAATAACTAATTTAAACTACAGCAACTAGTGAATATATACAGTTGTTACTCACACAGTCACAGAACGGGTTGGGTTCCAACCCCCCTGCCATGAGCAGGAGCACCTTCCACTAGACCAGGTTGCTCAAAGTATCATCCAGCCTGGCCTTGAACACTTCCAGGGATGGGGCATCCACAGCTGCTCTGGGCAGCCTGTTCCAGTGTCTGGCCACCCTTGCAGTAAAGAATTTCTTCCTTACTTTTAAACTAAATCTACGCTTTTTTAGTTTAAAGCCATTCCCCCTTGTCCTATCAGTACATGCCCTTGTAAAAAGTCCCTCTCCACCTTTCTTGTAGGCCCTCTTTAGGTACTGGAAGGCTGCTATAAGGTCTCCCGGGAGCCTTCTCTTCCCAAGGCTGAACAACCCCAATTTTCTCCTCTCTCAGCCTGTCTTCAAGGAGACACAGGAGACAAGACGTTTGCTACAATCATGCCTTAACTGATCCACTATCTTTGTAGAGATCAGGTCATCCACCGGTGAGGTCTTCCACCTCTTACAAACCATCATTTGTAAACCTTCCACAAGGTTATCTCATTATTTTCCCATTCCAGAGAGTACCTCCCTGCTGGCAAAACATTTTTTTCCTCCCTCTACCCCCACTTCCCAAATTCTCAAGTTTAAAGCCTTTCTCCTCAAGATTAAAAGATCTCAAAACATCTCAAAGATGTTGTATCCTATAGTATATGTTGTTTTCCAGTAAATTATGTATAAAATCCAGAATAAAAAAAAAGGTCAATCCAGACTTTAAATATTGTTTTAACGGCCCAAGAAGAGCTGACCACAGTCAGTTCCCTAAAACAAGCAGCAACAAAATTTGAAATAAATAGGCAAATAAATGAAGATTTTTCTGGAAAGACTTGGAAAGGAAGTCTGTTCAAGAAACACATTAGAAAAGTAGTCTGATGCACTACAACCAAGACATGTAAACATAAATTTGTGGGAAAAAAGTGCTTAGAGCACCTCCTCTGAGGTGTTATACTCAATTTCAAAACACAGCAGAATCTGCCCTAAGCCACAGAAATGACATAACATCAGTATGTGGTTAGAACTGAGCAAAGCAGTACTTGATACCATGGGCTAAAGCTCCAACAGTGACGTTTTCAGAACTGATATTTTCTGAAAAATTTTCAGTTTCCGCAACAGCATTCCTTAAATACTAGATCCTGAAGTTTATCTTGAGTTCCTCTAAGAAATTTTTACAAGAGTTTTCCTGCTCTGTTGTTGACATTTACATGGATCTGCTCAGCAAGAGAGAAGCTGGCTGACTAGAAGAGATACTGTTCATAAGTTATAAGAGCATGAAGGAAAAATGAAAGGGAATTTTTCCTTCCTAAATGTTTTCAGCTGCATTGATGGTAGGCATTACTGTAATCCGGTTCAGAGCATTTTTTCATATGGAAGTACAGGTTGAACACTGATATTCCAGCAGTAGTAAAAGTCTGCTTACAAAGATTGCCTTATCTGCAGGTTTTACTACACTGTTTTATCATCACTCAGTCATGATGTGCTCCTATAAATATATATATACCTATATACTTCAGGCCAAACTCCTTCAAATTAAATGCTGGGTGAGAGATAGGAAGAGAAGAAGCAAAAAGTAGAAGTCATCCATAAACCAAAGTGCTAGATCCAGACTCATAAATCTGAGATGAAATTTAGCTCTGACTCTGCACTGTATGGACTGGGTATGTCTACAGCTGAAAAAGGAGGGACAACCAAAATCAATAGGTGCCGAAGGATAGGTCAGGGCCTTTAGAGACACAAGGGTGCATATCTTTGTGAGGTTGAAAGGTGCAGGAAAAGAAAATGTGCGAAAACAGTAGAAAGGAAAAGAAAAGGAAATTAATCCTTTGGGATCTACCATAAAAATGTACTTTCCATCCTGTTAACCTGGACATTTTTTGGAATACAAGTAAGCCACACAGACTCCTCTGAACAAATCTGTGGGAAGAGTAGATGCTCACTGAGTTAAGACATGAAGATGTAAGACATAAGAAGATGATGTTTAAAGAAGTTATTCTTTAGGAAATTAATACAACTTGTACATTGAAACTAAATAGTGGGTGAATGCAAAGAAAACAGAACCTAGAAGTGTAGAAGGGAATAAAACGGTTTTAAATTTAAAACTATAGCAATGACCATTAATAATATACTCTTCTGCAGAGGACAATCTTGTCCTAAGAGGATATTCACTACAAACTTCACTGAGATCTGCACTGTAATGAAGTGAAATAATTTCTAAACAGATGGCTTCTTTATGATTCAAACCTTGGACAAGAGAGTTTAAGTTATCTGATCTACATTATCTCTGGCACTATTCTGTTATGCCCTCAGGGAGAATGTTAGAGAGTGGGAAGGGAAGTTATTATGCCTGAAATGTGAGTTTTCATTATCCTCTAATGTAGGTGAAAACATGAGAAAGGTGAAGCTTCATCTTAGAGAAGTTGAGGTCCAAGAGGTATCACACATTTCAGAGGCAGTTGAGTGCACGAAAAGAAATTCCACATTTTTATTGTCCATTCATGTTGCTATCAGCTCCACCCTGGTTGCCTGACTTTGAATGCACAGGTTTTCAGGAGCCCAGCAAATCTCAAACCCACTGAAATTAAATGGAATTTGGACTTTAACTCCTTTGGATATCTACGAAGAGTCCAGATTGACAGGTGAATGGATAACTGTTTTGCTTTTTTCTGTCATCTGACATTGGTGTCAGACACCAAATACAAGCCATTCCTCAGGAAAACCTACCCAAGACACTGGGAGAGCACTCTAATGAATTATCACAACATGTTTGTTCAGATAGAACCAAGGGGTTGAGGATGACATCCTGAGATATCTAGTTCAATCTTGTGCTCCAGACAGGGCCAGCTGTAAAAACAGACCAGGTTGCTCACGGCTTTATCCAACTGGCTCAGAAAGGAAAGGCAAAATACCACCTCTCTGAGCAATCTGTTCCACAGCCTCATTGTCCCTCATGGTGATGAAGATTTTCCTTATACCCAGTCCAAACATTTTGTTTCAATTTATGACTGTTGTCTCTCATCATGCATTACTGTGAAAAGCCTGGTTTCATCTTCTTGATAAACTTCCCTGTAGGTACTGGAATGCATCTATTATGTTACCTTTAAGTCTTCTCTTCTCTAGGCCAAACGCTTCTTATTCTCTTCCTGAGGTACCCACTTTAAGCCACTGTTGGATACAGTACGCTCAAAGGTAATGGATTACACAAAGTGTTGGTCAGACCCAGAATTGATTTTCTTCTGCTTATTGCTACCAAACACCACTGAAATCTAGTTAGTCTGATTTTACTAACAGAGATGACAAAAATACAGAGTGACAAATTTAGCAGAGGTTATTCATTGATGCATAGCTTGATTAACCTGCCTGTCATATTCTCTTCTCCCAAGTCATAAGGAACACCGCTAATACAACAGGAAGTCATTGCATTAGTCATTCTCTCTAGGAGTCTAGGAGATAAGGTCTTGCACAATATATTGCAAGATTTGTGAGAGGCAATCTTTCATCATTGTCCAAACCCATTTATCAGACTTGATTTCACATACAAATCAATGCGAACATTTTTGATTGAAAATGTTTTTCACAGAAGATAGAATAAGATTATTTTTTTTCAAAAAGGAAGGACCTTTCAAATAAAGAAGGACTTCTCAAAAAAAGAAGGACCAGAAAAGATCTGTTCAGTACACCATTTTTCCAGAACTTTGCCAGTTCTCTCTGAATGACCAAAATGTTAAGCATCTCCTAGAAGGAGTTCCTGAACAGGCTGCATTAACTAGATCAGCTCACTCCCGCATTTTACTACTGCATTCATTCCTTTGAATATCTGTGGGCACCTTTCTCAGGGGAAAACTTAAAGGCCAGAAGTTTGTGATTACAAACAGGAATTTAATACCACATCAGCTTGCTGCCAGGAGGAACTTTCTTTTGATATAAACAAGAGATAGCATGGCTTCAGTCTCCTTTGTTTATCTGAGAATGCTTTTTGCTCTGAGGGCCTTGCTTTGTTTCTTAAAGCTCACAAGAAGATTCTTAAAAGCCTAGGATCACTAAATGGAAGTGACAGGACTACAGCATCTTGCCATTAAATAAGCTTATTTTAGCACCAAAAATCCCCCACCCCATCAACTGTTCTTACAAGAAGGCAGGAGGTATCAACAGCACCACCTACTCTTGCTCTCCAGTCTCCATTTCTGCCTTTGATGCAGTTTAAAGAAAGCGTCAAGTACAGCAGTTCAGCATGAAAACGCATGGGCTTTCCCTCACTGCCTTACGGTCCACAGTTTCAGGTGGGTCACAGAGTGGTTCGGACTTGAGCTCATAGTCTGACTGTAATGGTTGTGGGTTTAAATCTGTAGAAAACATGCACCACTAAGCAATATGTAAGATACAAGCAGCTGCTAACAGGCTCATTCACAATCCGAGGACCACTATACCCACTGGTATTTCTGTTTGTATGTGCGAAAGGCTTGAATACTCTGTGATGACAGCCATTTTACTGTAGTTTCAAAGCTTCCAATAGACTAAAGTCTGATATTCCCTCTCCAAAATAATAGTCACAAGATTAGCCCATTTCAGAAGGAAACTGCCTTGGTGGGCCAGAATTAAGTGGGCCCAGGACACTGACTTCATTTGCTTAAATAGTATGTGCGTCAATGAAAATAATTGCTAAATAAAGAAACCTCCCAGCAATTTTCTTCCAAGTCAACATTCACAAGCTGTGGTTTAGCACTACCCTCCCTTTCGTGAAGCTGTAACACGTTGCAGAGGTTATGAAACTACCAGCATTGGTATAATAAGGGTGGAGTGAGCGAGGGGGTAAGGACAGTTGCCACTTCTGACTCAACGCACATTTTTTCTTGCCATGACACCTTTTCCTCCAAGGTTACCCCAGGAATCTGGTCAACTGGTGTTATTGTTGGATTCCAGGGAAGAGGGGAGGATATAAAGGGATTAGAGAAAATGCCTGAGGTCCCAAGGGCACTGTGAAATTTGGATAACTTATGAGATTCACTGGCTTTTCTGCTTTGCAGGATAAAGCAAGCATTTGAGTCATAAATCCCAGGGAAAAGGGAGAGGGAAGTATCTTTTTTTGTTGTTATTTTAAGGGATGCTCTTACCTTCTCCATCGAAAATAGGCTGGGTTTCCATGGTAGGCGTTGGCTTTGAACCGTCATCTGAATTGAGAGTTAAAAAGAATCGAAAAGAAACTACCATTATTGAGGTAAATACTATCTACTCTCCAGTACTGTTGAATGATTGGGATTTGTACATGGCCCGGCCAAGTCCAGAAAAGAGAGAAGACAGACAGAACAAAAACAGTTTACGCTAACAGCAGTAACATTTTACATAGCAAGCATGCATCAAGCACTATCCTTAGACTTGAAAGAAGCCTCCACCCTTCACTCCCCTCTCCCTCCACAAATCATCGGTGTGCATCACCTGGTAGTCTCCCCTTGTTGCACTGATCAAGCAATCACCTTTTCAGTTTCAGGTGGCTACATATCCCACATAGGTCGCTTCCTGACACAGCAGAGGTCTGAAGATTGCTGTCCCACTGTGTCTTTCTCCTTATTCCTTTTGTTCAA
Source organism: Falco biarmicus (assembly GCF_023638135.1). NCBI lineage: Eukaryota > Metazoa > Chordata > Aves > Falconiformes > Falconidae > Falco > Falco biarmicus. Next base: position 21,589,969 of record NC_079294.1, on the reverse strand, counting down.
AATAAAATCTCTTCTGAAACTTACCTGTGCAGAACCTGGCACGAGCATTCGCTGCAGAGCTGTTAGAAAGGGATGGTCAATAGAAAATCTTTTTTCTTACAATGTCTGCATCAAGGTGTTCTCTAATTGCAACACTGTGGCAACGTTCTTCTAATTGCAAAATTGTGGGAAAAGAACTTCTCTTACATTAGGTTTTTCATGTGCAAGAACACTCCATGTCTTCTGACCGCAAGTCTTTCATAATTAAAAGCTTCAACCAAAAAAGATTCCCCAGGAAATATAAATCTCAATATTTAGAGACAGACCGCAGAGGGGAGTGTTCAGTTTACACTCTGTTTGGCTTGGTATGCCTATCCATCACACCTGCAGGCCCAGCTTGGATTCAGGCTGCGTATAATTCCTCAGCACTCAGAGGGATCTGCATTTCAAGCCCCAGCTTGGTGCATCTTTACACAGCACTAGAACAGTGGCATAGCATTAAGTGATGCAAAACTCAGTGTGGGCAAGCTAAGCTAAACCGCAGACGAAAGTCTTTTGTTACATTGCATAATTAGAGTATTGCTGGGTTGTAAACTAAGATGAGATTAGGCTAGAATTGCTTTTTTCCCCATTTTTTTTTTTAAATACAGTGACTTAAAATCTACATTATGTAACGACTATCTTTTGCATGTGTTATAGGCAAAGATGACACTAGGCATCAGCAAAGTGGGCAGTAATGTAAAATGTAAAGTTTACACAGTGAAAACCCATTGAGGGGAGGCCAGAAAAGCCAGGCTTGCCACCACCTCCATGATTACCAGATGCACAGGGCAGACAACATTTGGAAGAAAAGTGCATGGGACAGCCCATCCTAGAGACAGCAATAACTGCCCTCAGCTTTCCCTTATATTAGTTTCAATTGCAAAAGTAAGAGACCATTGGAAGGGGAAAGGAAGGACAGAGATGGAAAACAGAGGCTTGCAAACTATTTTTCCACCCCTATCTGTATGTGCAGTTTTATAAAGTAAGCAAAATCCTGAACACCTCTTCCACAGATCATTAATTTGATGCATTTCCACATAAAGTAATCTAATTCACAGAAAGCAAAAATCTGCTGGCAATGCCATTTCAACCTCAGAGATCCGCTGAAGTAAAAGGAGGCTGACAGAAATAAGCAAGAGAGACCTTGTTGTCATTTTCCCTCTTTATCATTGTACTTGGTTTTATGCTTAACCGCAAGCATAGCAAAAAATATTTGGAAGAAAAAATTACTCACCATTTCTCAGTCAACTTTTGTTGTGAGTTTTCCTGTTATTGGGTATTACCAGTAACATGGATAAGCAGCATTATTCTTTAAAAACTTGAGCAACTAATTTCTTGGGAAAATTCCCTGAACTTTGCTTAATTTACAAGAAGGAAGATTTTGCCCTTTAAAGAAATCTTTGGATAGAAGTAAATGGTTATCTTCACTTTGTGTCAGAATATGCTGCTCTGCTTCTGCAAGATCCCAGAAACCACAATTATGACTTGTTATTTATTTAGAATGACAATTTACACTGTAACAAAGCAGCAAGCAGCATGTAAACAGCATGACTGGCTTTACAGATTGGGAAACCAACCCAAAACTGCAGAAGATGCTGGTAGAACAACTGGAAAAGTGAATAATTCTTAAATTATATAAAACAGGAAGACATCTAGCATTAAAAAAAATACCAGTATGATAGTAAGTTTATTCCTATTATTCTCATGAATGCTTCTGCACCGAGTAACTACAGGATTGCTTTTCAGATTTAAAGCAGCAAACCAGAAGCCAACAACGGACAAAAATTAGAAGTGGATCTGAGCCACAGCACTTTATCCAAACCATTATGTGAACTTTGGCAGAACTCGGGACATTTCAGGTTCAAGGGGTTTGTCTTAGGCTCGTGTGTGTGGTGTTTGAAGAACAGAGAGAGCAGCAATTACAATTTGGTAAATACATTCTTCTTAAAGAAAGATAATTTGGTAGCAGTTTTTGTATGAAGTTAGCAATCAGGCTACTGGAGTTTATTAAACAGTGACAGAATAAATGCGGCAAATGGACTAAAATACCAAAGTGACCTTTGAACTGAGGGGCTTGTTTAAGATAATCTCAGTAAAATGGCTCTGTGATCCACACAGTCGTTTCCTCACTGGGTTACTAAGGCCAAATTGTCACTAAGTCCACATTGTAGCAGCACCCACTACAATATTAAGGGTTTTGCAAATAGAGGGAAGTGTAATTATTCCCCTGTTGTTCAAGCAAATCTAGTTCTTTCATCACACATACAAGAAAAAAATGCAATAGGCAAGAGCCCTGTAATTAAATTCACCATATTTCAAAAATCAAAAGCCAGAGATATTTCTGGTTATTTCATTAAAGGTCATGAAATAGTCACATAAAAGACACCATGCTCACTTCCCAGATGCCAGCTTCTTGCTCTGAAACTACCAAATCTACTTCTTAAACTGGAGAATTCTCAGGAGGTCTGAGTGTTTCAATGTAGCTTATGGCAAAAAGCTTCACTTCCATTCCCTTTGGGCAGAACAACCACCCTAATACTTGTCTACTCTCATTTGATTTTTCCTCTCACTCAATACACTGTTCATCACACTGAACATTTGTTCCACTGGCCTGTTTGCTCCTGGTAAAAAAGGAGTAAGTTCTATTTTACATACCCCAAAGTTTTGAACAAACACTTTGTATTCCTTAAAGAAGCATTTTAACAAAGAACAGAAAAATCAAGCGATTTCAGAGATCTGGAGTCTCCTGTGATGTACGGAATATTGTTACTTTGGAACCAAAGGTAATGAAGTATGTTCATCAGGTACAATCTATTCCTCTCTTCAAAACACTATTAAATTCCACACTTTCAAAGAAGGCATGTAACTGCAATGGTTCCTCATGTAGAGCATGTCACAAGGAGGGATCAGAGGCCAAGTTAAGTGCTTCCTAATTCCTCTAGATGGCAATGCATTCAGATCAGGAACTCACGTTCTGCAGAACTGAAGAGGATTTCCTTTGGTTGCAGAATATTCTCAGAGCTTTGATGAAGAGTGCATTGGTATGCTTCTCTTCCATGTTTACAACCCAAGATGAATACCCACTTTCTTTTTCCAAGACCATAGTGAATACATACAGCATCACTCAATGGAATACTTCCCAATGGCACACCGTTGTAAAGCCATAAAACTTGCCTACGGTACACTTGCGGAAGTTGAACTGATTTTTCTGGTTCAATTGGTGTCAACTTAAAAATGGTATTTTTATCTTATCCCTGGTATGCATGAAACAGGCAGATCCAAACAGATCTCCCTAAGCCATTTTCACATTAAGGTACCATGGCTATAAGGCAGAAGTCCACTTGCTACTACTGTCATAAGCTCATAAGCTTAAGAACAGTTTTTGTTGTGTTAGCCTGACAATAATTCAAAACATGGATAATTACTCACGTGCCCAGATCTACCGCTAGTGATGGGCAAGAACTCTTTATGCTTCCACTAGGACTCCCCTCCCTTAGCCTCATCCTTGCAGTATATCTAGCAAGCATCCACATCTGGAATGACTGCAGAGTACACTGGGATTGAGGGACAAAGAGATTCACTTCATGCAAAAGACAACTGTTAAAGTGATCTTTTTACTCTGAATGATAGGCACTGAGGCCATGAACAACTCCAGTTATGTCAGGAGAAATGTAAACTCCCTGACACAGAAAAAGCATAAATTACTATGGAAAAATGTGAAGCAACTGCCTGCTGCTGTGAATCACTGTCTTGCTTCAAGCCACCTAATGGAACCTGGAGAAAGGGGAAACGTTAGGTGAATTAACTTCCTATATTGCATCTCCTACCCAGAAAAGCTACAAAAGCCAACTGAATACTTGTATCACCATATTAGCAGACCAAGATCTATATACTTCCTAAGCAACTTCAACCTTCAGTACATCATTTCTGTGTTCTCACTGGAATCCATGAGACACTCTGTAAACATTTCTACCATTTAAAGAGCACTAGCGTTTATGGAGTCAAACATCCAGGTCTTGTACAAAATCTGGTCTTTTTTAAGTCCACAGCCTGAATGTTATGGTTCCCAGTCTCTGAGTCAGCCTGGGAGAAAAAGAGCATGACAATTTTAAGTGCATAGCTCTGCCACGGGAGGAGGCAGCCTTTTTCCAGTGTCAAGTGGTTCCTTCACTTACCATCATCTCATTTTGAGTGAGCCATTACAGAGCATAGCCGAAGCTAAACAGGCAACTTAGAGCACAGATAGCAAGGACAAGCTAATTCTTAGTGTGTCCTGTTTGATGCAGCAAAGCCCACCTTTAGTGAGTCTGTCAAACCAACAGGAAGGGAGAAGAGCTTTCCTAGGCTTGCGCACTCCTGAAGGACTTAAGTCATACATACACCTTTCTGTGGTTTAAGTAACTCTGGTCAGATGCAACAAAGACCTGCCAGGTCACCTCAAGCTCCCTGTATCTGTGCAGTTCCTGAATCCTGAAGGTATAATTTTACAACTTCAACATTTCTATGTATTACCCCCCCGCTTGGAGGTGTTTTAAGTATTAAAAGATGACAACAAAACTTGTATTTGCACTGCATGGTGTCTTACACAAAAATACATGTCCCTTCTGGTATTGTAGGGGTGGAGCAAATTGTTGCCTTAATCACAATCCTTCCCTGTATCAAGTGAAACAGTTTCAGCAAGTCATAATTAATTTAACAGTCTATGCAACTTTTATGCAGAGACATATATCGCCAATATAAATGCAGAAAGTTAGCACTCATGCCAAAAAAAAACCCCTATTCTTACAATTTAGCCAAATCAAGATCATTTCTTGCCAAGCAGCTGAAATGGAAATGCACCAGTGCAGATACACTTCCCTGCCAAGTTTTCACACCCCTTTCCGTAGAATCACAGAATTGTTTAGGCTGGAAAAGACCTTTAAGATCATTGAGTCCAAACACTTTATGCATGGAGATCCCACAGCTGTTAAGAAAAAGACCAACTTTTTAAATTAAATCAGCAAAAGCAAGTTCTCATTCTTTATAACCTTCATTTTAAGAAACAGCAACAATGTGCTCCCTTTGGATATAACAACCCACAAACACCTGGACATGGACCAAAATACAGAAAAGTTGTGCTTAAAAAGGTGAAAATGTTCCTAAGTGCTGAACATGAAAGGGCTCCGTATGGCTTAAGGAGCTCTTAACTGCAAAGGCTGACTCATATTGTCATTGCAGTAACTTTTTTCCTTCCTACATCAACTATTCTGTACGCCATACAGATGCAGGCAGTGTTTACTTCAACACTGCATTTCAAGCATCATCCAGATACGATGAGGACCCTTCCCCTGTGCCTTCTGGAAGGCATTAGATCCCCCTGCTTCCTCCTTGCAGGTGCATCAACATGAAAAAAAAACACTCAAGCCCTGAGGACTTTGTGGTCCAATGTAGTCAGCGCATTTGTATGGCAGCACAATTCTTTGCCCTGCAAGAAAGCCTATCCCACGCATAGACAGCTGGAAGTAACTCTGACCCCTGTGACACAATTCAAAGCCTCCTCTGTTTGGCTTTTTGATTCCTGATTGACACATTCACTGCCAGGCGGAGATAAATGCTGTTGGGAGGACAATGTTGATCCGCTCCAACTATTCTTGGGAAGGACTTTTTCAGAATAATAAACAAAAAACATTGGTGTGCTTAAATGTTTGAATAGAACTGGAGATAGACAGAGAGGGGACTGGAGTGCCTTACAGAGGCTGGCAAGTCAATTGAAGAGTTAATTGTCTGGGTGTACAATGAGTTTATTCTGACCGAAAACAAAGAGCTCCCTCTTCCTGGGCTTGGTCCTTCAAAAGCAAATGTGTCAAAAGGGGTCTGGAGCAGCACTCTGTATTAATAGCAATGCTCTCGTCTCTGGGATTTGGCGGTTTAAAACTGTTGAATCCCAAGCTTCAGATAGGCTGTCTCTAAAATCCAAAGTCCTCATTTACTGCTTATATTCTCAAGGTACTTCTACAGCAATTAGCCAAAACAAACCTGCCCTCTAACTTTTCATTCCTCGTAGCTTTCAAACAGCTCCTTTTCAAAAATAAAGGCACAGCAAGATATTACCCTTCAGACACAATGCTGTAGACACCTTCCCCAAAATGAGATCCAGTTTTATATTATTTCAATTATGTATCATTTGAAAAGAGGCAGTTTAAACAAAACAAGTGGCCCTGAATGTCTCATACTTGGGAAGATACAGAAGCCCAGTCCACATCTGGGCCTGCATTTCAGAGCGCAAACTATAATAGGTCAAACCCACACAATGTCCAAACACACCCCCTGCCTCTGGGAAAGTTCAGATCCAGATTCAGATTTGAACTTTGCAGGTTGAACCAAGCCCTATGGTAATTACCGCTTAAATACCTGACTCACTTCTGTAAGTTATGCAAACTGTTCTGTGGGAGGAAAAAAAAAAGAAGAGAAAAAAAAAAAAAGAAAAAAAAAGTCTTCCTAGTACTGCAGTATGGAAGAAAACGCATCTGAAAATTAAACCATTATGATTTACCACCTCGATGGCAAAACTCTTACAGATTTTGGTGCTAATGCAGAGACATAGATGTTATTCTAGGGACAAGTAGAAGCTCGAAGGTTCAGAGAATTAAGCTAAGCTGGTTGTGAACTGTCCAGCGACAAAAAATTTGCTTGAGTACTTGTTAAAAGTTGTTGCTTTCACCCACTCATAGAAATCTAGCATTTCAAGTATTTTTCCTCAGGTATACAGGCATGTTTCCAAACAGAAGACAAAGTGAGAA